>NC_092635.1:27989150-28306240 GCF_039555335.1 Amphiura filiformis | reverse complement strand
ATCCATACCAATCATAGATGACCAGGTCAAAGAATTCTCTGAATATTTTGAAATTACACTCATTGAGGCAACAGGAGGTGCTGTACTTGGTGGCAATAAGACGGCAACTGTTGTGATTGCCAAGAGCGATGGCCCAGATGGTTTGATCAGCTTTGCAGGCAGTCACTTGGATCGTATTATACCCAACCCAGGTGGAAACAGGGATATGGTTTTCACAATTGAGTTAACTGGAGGCATGGATGAGTATCTTGTTGGAGCTGAGGTAATCTCAATCTCACAGTTGTAGAGTACATACTGTAAAACAAATTATTTTCACAGCAATTTTTTTATCATGAATTGGAAACATCAACTTACTGGCATAATTAAGTTAGTTGCTCTATCAGTAGGTTTAATAATTAAATTATTGGCAATTTAATGTAGGAATTGGAGTCTCTAGCAAAAGCTGTAAAAATTAATGTAAATTCAATTGTTTTACAGTATATTAATAATAATAATTTTTAAAAGTTACCATAATTGCTTTAATAATTAAACGCTATGAGACGTAAGTTAAAACTAAGATTTCCTACATGTAGCTATAGTGGGTCTGATTTCAAATTAAGAGTAACGCTATATTGGATTTTGTAGTTGCAGATTCAAATCATTCAGGGGTGTAACTTTTCTGGATTAATCTGCAATTCCAGATTTTTGGGCCAAATTTCCGCACTTGTATTATTTTCAGCCTGTTTTGGGGCTTTTTAGCCCAAATTCACACACTTTTTCCAGGTTTTTTTTCCAGATTTCATTTTTTTTTCTTCAGGCCTACTTACATCCCTGATTATTGCATATATGCGGTTTTGTCACCAGCATGCGGACAAATCGTCCTTCTACCTGTGTAAACATGCGCCTAGGTAGATTAGGTTAGCCCAAGCAATTCAAATCTGCCACTGATATCTAACACGGCGTTTCTCTCAACTTGAGACAAAACAGACTATAGAGCAGCATTGTATAATAGGTAGTATTCTTCTGTAATCAACATGTAAAGTAAATTATTGATTGAGTCAATGATTATTTTCTATCAAGGTTCGTTGGAGACTCTTAGGACCAAATTCAGAAGATGTTCTACAGAGTCCTGAAGATATCTCAACTCCTACTGGACAGCTTCAAGGCTCTGTAACCTTTGCTGAGAGTGAGAGAGGTTCCAAGGACTTCACACTGAGGGTGAAACCATACTCGGGTCCAGAAGTGGAAGAAACTTACATTGTAGAAATCTATCAGATTGTTGGAGCTGGTGAAATTAATAACATAGCTAACAGAGCAATTCTTACAGTAAGTGTAATTTGTATACGTTGCTTGTATTTAATCAGATGCACTGGATATAGATTGAGTAGTGTTCTCAATCAATATTTGTGGAATAGAAAAGATTCTCAAACACAAGAAAATGTTCAAGGATATAAGATACCTACAGGTGGACTTCAAAATCCAACTACCTGTACCTTTGCAGAACGGAGGGTTAACTGGTTTGTATTCCGAAAAGTGGAACCCAGGCCCAACTGGCAATTCTGCCAGAGTGCTGCTGAGTGGCGCGGCATTGTGTTTTGAAGCCATCCTTAAAAATGAATGATTTGTCCTGAAACAAGGAACTGATTTAGAGTTTATCTGACCAAAGTAAATGCTAGGGACAAGCCGTATCTTACTATGGTGTGCCAGGTGACCAGACCTAGAATGTTAATATAACCTGGTAAATTACAATAGCAGAGATCAATAAAGAGAATTACTAATGTTTTGTATAAATATGTTTTTTAATTTTTATTTATTTTTTATCAATTGATTTTAATTTTTTGTAAATTTGTATTGAACATCCAGTCCAAAACCTTATTATGTTCTTACTTCCTGTTGAACAGATCCAAAAGTATGGTGACCCCAACGGTGTGATCCAATTCTATGCTGACTCTATACAACCAAGATACTTTGATGAGCCACCTGATAGCATTCCATCCACAAGAGTTGCATTTCCGTTAAGACGCAGGGAAGGGGTTGTTGGTGATGTCACAGTAAGTTGGATTTGCGTTTACGTAGCCAGGCAAACGAGGACACACACAAGGATACACACATGACAAATGAGGACACCCGGTGACCGTGGACGTCCTCTGTCTTTTAAATATATCCAGGACATCGCAAATAACGTAAAAATGCATTTAAAACAGGTCCACCTATGGGTGGTATAGGACGGGCCACGGTTGGATAGTACGTTGTCTGGTGTGTGTGAGTGAGGTCCACGGTATGGCGATTAAGAAAGGATGTGTGAGTCCTCGGTTAGTATGTTTTAAATAAAGTGAAAAATGAGGTCCTTGTTTTCCTGCCTCACGCGAGGGTGTGTGTGGGGGGTGTGTGTATGTGTGTTTCTCTTTCTTCTTCCTTATCAGTGCAGGCCTTATATGTATGAGTATTATTGCACTGCATACAGCAAGCTGAACTTATTTTTACTCTGGAACCTAGAGTAGATGAGTGTATTTTTGAAGTATAGTCAACAATACCGGGATGATCCCCTGCTCTTTTTTAATAGCCTGTGACGTTCTGTAACGTGCACACTGCATTAATGTCAGAAATACATGTACACAGGACCAACTGCTTAAAGTACCCTCCGAACTTGCTCAAGGACACAAAGAGCCAGCCAAGCCCAAGCGGACAAGGACACAAAGCGCCAGCCGAGCTCAAGCGGAACTTACTCAGATTTTGAACCTGGGACCCTGGGATTCACAGTCCAATGCATTAACCGCTCGGCCACGCTCCTCTTTGTTGTGTGTATCTCTGTCTGTGCAGGTTGCCTTTGCAGCCTAGAATAGAAAACTGTTATGAAGGCAAAAGTGTTGTAAAAGTTACTGTATGATGATGATACTTTGACATAGATAAGCTAAACAAACTTCTTTTTTTTGCAGATATTATGGGAGGCAAGAGATAGGCAAGGGCGTGTGATGTCAGATGTGTCTCCTGCTAATGGCAGTGTGTTTATCCAAGATGGTATGGCCCAGTCACAGATTATGTTGAACATCTTGTCAGATCTTGAGCCTGAACTCATGGAGAAGTTTACAATGGTATTAACTGGAGTAGTTGGCGGAGCTGAGATTGATCCTCAATTGAATGTATCAACATTTTATATTAAGTAAGTCACCATTCTTCTCAAAAAGAAGTGATTGATCAGGAATAGCAATGAGGTGACAAATGATATTGTATTTTGGTTTATACCGATCCATGCTCGCAGGTTTTTTCCAGGATCTCCGGTGATTAGTTGTTTGGTTATCAAAAACTTCCTTCACCCAATGGAATTTAGGGAGCTGCACAGATATTGTATTATTATTATATATGTTCTTTTGGAAAGTGCTGTGGTCCATGGAGGGTGCTATATAAATGCTTGGTTGTATTGTATTGTAATTGGTGGATGTTACAATCAAAGTTAGGATAGGTTTGTACCAGGTTAGACTGCAACCGGCCTAGTTGATGCAATCTGATTCTGATGATTAACCAGTGGCAGCAAAATTACAGCACTTTGAATGCTATGGAAAAATGCCCTATATAAATCCCGAATTTATTTATCATTTACTTACCAAGTCATTGAGTATGTAATTACACCTAATAAAGAACTTTATTATGATGTAGGTGAACTAAGTGCAACTTCTTTTACCAAGTGAAAACAGGGTTTGAGTGGTGTGATAAAAGTGGTGATCCAAGTGCAATACAATTAAATTGCAAATATTACTTTTTTGCAGTCCCAATGATGATCCTCATGGTGTATTTGCTGTATATGATGAGAATCAAGCCATTAAGATAGACAATAACGGCAGACGATATTTGTTACTTAATGTGTCCCGATTAGCAGGCACTGATGGTGATGTCAAGGTTAGATGGGGTCTTGTTTACAATCAGGTAAGTCTGTTATGGTCATTTCATGTTTGTTGTTTTACTAGAATGAATCGAAGTTGAGATAAAAACTTCTAAAAATAACAATTTGCTACTTATAGATAGCTTCAAAACTCAACTACCTGTCGATAGCCAGTGTTCTGGCAGAACCAGAGAAGGCTTGGTTTCTGTTGTTTGGAACAATAGAACATAGTTTAATTGTCGGTTCCACTGGGGCATTGGCAGTCACCCGGCAGTTTGGTTTTGAAGCCATCTCTTACCTTAGCTGGGCTTGTTATTTGAAAGTGCGTAAGGTATATTGCTGATAGCGAGTTATAGGCTAAAATTATGCATGCTGGGAATGGAAAGGGCTCAAATTCACCGTCACAGGTGATGAATTCTATAGCTTTTGAGCCTTTTTCATTCCCAGCATGCATCATGTTTGCCCAGCAATTGCTATCAGCAATATACCTTACTCAGTTCATCAATGTCTTCAGTTTGATAGAAGCCGACTGTATTAGCATTACTTCTTATTTTTCCCGTCTTACTGCTTCATTGCTATATCATACTGATTTCTTTGTACAAGTTGCTTTTATTTTTGTTTTTTTCTCTACCAGGGTATTACTGGAGCATATGTGCCCAGCACTGGAGATATGACATGCAGAACTGGAATGCAATATGTAAGTCTATTTCTACTGAAATCAATTATGCATAATATTTATTTTGAAATGAAGACCATAAGAGAAAACAAAAATTAGAAATCAGCTACATTTCAATGATAATTATGATAATGATAATAATAATAATAGTAACTATATAATTTGTTGTCACTTTTTCTTACAGTGCACGGAATCTCTGTACCTTCTCAACAATAACAAGTTCCTAGAGAGAGATACCAGCTTTACTGTAAACATTACCACTCTACAGTACCTTGGTCCACCCGGTGGTAAGTTGTATACTGAAGATAGTTAGTTTGTTAACTAGATGAACTGTGTAACAAACTCTGGCTCATAAAATGGCAATCCATAAGTCTCTTTCTTAATCAAATTGATTACTGTCGTAGACCTAAGGAGAACAGCTCCTGAATCCACCATGTTTGCATGCCGCTTGTGGAGGGAAAAATAGTGCACCTCCGGATTATTTGGTCAAATCACCCAGTAATCTTCAACTTCGTTTATGTTTTGCATCTAATGCATTGTTCTAATAATGCGCCCCAAGTGCAATGTGCGCAAACTTTTGTTACGCTGAAGCATAAAGACACAAATTACCTTCTGATTTTGGGCTTTGCTGATAAATGTTGGAAGTGCATTATTTTTTGTCTCCAAAACCAGCCAATTTACTATATAGGGTTACGCACAAGGCAGTTTTTAATCCGTTTTCGATTGGGTCTAATCTCATATCTTGGTGGATAGATGGAAGGGTGTCTGTATCAAAATTTAGTTTCTTTCTGCTTTAGATGAGATATTCACATTAAATGTGAGCAATCTACATTAAGATTAAGATCACTTATTGACCCACACAACCTGCAATCCATGGTAAGACTTCAAAACAACTGCCGTCACCACATGAAAGTAGGAATAGGGTTAGGTTTAAAGATTACATGAGACTTATGGTTGTATTTAGTGTTACAATAAGGATTGAATCAGGGTTAGAATTAGGGTTAAGATAGAGGCGTGGCGACTACTATCCTGAAGTATCCTTATTCCACGATTTACTAATTGGCAGCAATTTTTTCTTAGTTAAAGTGTCATTTTAACATGTTGTAATCTTATTTTGTTCATCACCAGTTACAGTGGAGCCAGTTGTTCAACCTGGAAGTGAGACTGCCCTCATTGTTGTACCTCAAGATGCAGCCAACTCATTGGTTGGATTCAGATTGGATGATTCCATTCTCAATGAAGGTGAGATGGTCTCTTTTAATGACTTTCCCACACCAAATAATTCATTCATCAGCACAATGTATACACTTGTAATTATTTATTTTAGTGCATCCACTTGTGCTTTATGACAAATGATAACAAAGGTGTTTTAAAATCATGTTTGATAGTGACTAAAACATGGCTAGCCAGAAAGTCTAGTAGTGATGCCTCTGTATATATAATGAACAGTCCCCAATTTGGCCATATGAAGCTTTATTCTTGGTTATCAACTTCCAGTAACAATGCTTTTTGTCTCGCCTGAATGTTCAGGGAGAGACTTAGTAATCACTATGGTGTGTGTGTGTGGGGGGGGTGGGTGTGGGGGGGGTGTGTGTGTGTGTTCGGAAAAAGCTTGTGAACGCGTTATCTTGAGAACCGTAAGTGCTATGATGATGAAACTTTATAGGGGGTAGCATGACCAGAGGGTGTCGACCTGATTAGATTTTGAGCGCAAAATATGGTAATTAAGTACCTAATTTGCATAATTTATGCGTAATAAGCAAAATACCTTGTGAACAGATTATCTGGAGATCCGTATGGGGTACAGTGACGAACTTGGTGGGGAGTAAGCGTGGCCAGATGTTCTCGACCTGATTAGATTTTCAGCGCAAAATATGCTAATTAAGTACCTAATTTGCATAATTTATGCGTATTTGATGCGTATCAGCAAAAAAAACCTTGTGAACAGCTTATCTGGAGATCCGTATGGGGTACAGTGACGTAACTTGGTGGGGAGTAGCGTGGCCAGATGTTCTCGACCTGATTAGATTTTCAGCGCAAAATATGCTAATTAAGTACCTAATTTGCATAATTTATGCGTATCAAGCAAAAAACCCTTGTGAACAGTTTATCTGGAGATCCGTATGGGGTACAGTGACATAACTTGATGAGGAGTAGCGGGGCCAGAGGTTCTCGACCTGATTAGATTTTGAGCGTAAAATATGGTAATTAAGTACCTAATTTGCATAATATATGCGTAATAAGCAAAATACCTTGTGAACAGATTATCTGGAGATCCGTATGGGGTACAGTGACGTAACTTGGTGGGGAGTTGCGTGGCCAGAGGTACTCGACCTGATTAGATTTTCATGAGGTCAAAGGTCACATACAAGGTCAAAGGTCAACTGAGGTCACCAAATCTTTTAATAATTAATTTTCAACTGTGCATCACATATCCCAATAACAGCTTGATCGGTCATGTAATTAAGGAAATATGGCGACTTTAAGATAGTCGCTTTGTAAAGTATAGCAAAGTAGCACTTTCAATGAGTGATAACTCGTAAAGGAAGCATCTTTCTGTTTTAATTTATTTGATGAAATAGTTCTTTGGTATTGCCAAATTTGATTTTTCAGCGCAACATACTTTTTCCAATTTCGTGAGGTCAAAGGTAACATACAAGGTCAACTGAGGTCACCAAATCTTTTAATAATTAATTTTCAACTGTGCATCACATATCCCAATAACAGCTTGATCGGTCATGTAATTAAGGAAATATGACGACTTTAAGATAGTCGCTTTCCATGTAAAGTATAGCAAAGTAGCACTTTCAATGAGTGATAACTCGTAAAGGAAGCATCTTTCTGTTTTGATTTATTACTTTGATGAAATAGTTCTTTGGTTTTGCCAAATTTTTGGAAGGTCATTACGGGGTCATCCGAGGTCACTCAGGGGTCATCTGAGGTCAAGTTATTAAAACTCGTATGGGCATGAAACTTGGTGGGTACAGTCATCATTTAAAGCCAAATTTTTGGAAGGTCATTTTGGGGTCACCAGGGGTCATCTGAGGTCAAATTAGTAAAAACTGTCGTATGGACATGAAACTTGGTGGGTCAAGTCAACATTTAAAGCCAAATTTTGGAAGGTCATTTTGGGGTCACCAGGGGTCATCTGAGGTCAAATTAGTAAAACTGTCGTATGGACATGAAACTTGGTGGGTACAGTCAACAGTTCAAGCCAAATTTTTGGAAGGTCATTTTGGGGTCATCTGAGGTCAAATTAGTAAAAACTGTTGGATGGACATGGAACTTGGTGGGTACAGTCAACATTTAAAGCCAAATATTTGGAAGGTAATTTCGGAGTCACTAGGGGTCATCTGAGGACAAATTAGTAAAAACTCCTATGGGCATGAAACTTGATGGGTACAGTCAACATTTAAAGCCAAATTTTTGGAAGGTCATTTCGAGGCCGCCAGGGGTCATCTGAGGTCAAATTAGTAAAAACTGTCGTATGGGCATGAAACTTAGCACGAGGGGTACAGTCAACATTTAGAGCCAAAATTTTAGAAGGTCATTTCAGGGCCACCAGGGTCATCTGAGGTCATATTAGTAAAAACTGTTGCATGGGCATGAAACTTGGTGGGTACAGTTACCATCGGCCAGATAATCGTGCCCAGCCGATAACCGCTAAATTCATTTACCTCTCTACCAACTGTTATCGCAAAAGCAGGCGGTCACAAAAGCAGGCGAGACTCGTGGTTCGAGAACCGCCTTGTTTATCATTTTGTTTACATCTTTTCATCCAAACAGAGTCACTAGAAGTCAGCCTAGTTGTAGAGCGTATTGGTGCATATGGAACCATCTCCATTCTGTGGGAGGATGGTTATGAGATAGGAGAGGTACCTGATGGATATTTTGAAGGCATCATATCTCCTGTATCTGGATCTCTTACTATGACCCATGGACAAGATGAAGCCGCAATACAAATTATTGTAAGTTACCAATTAAATGTTATCTATCTATAAGTTTATACATGTTAGATTATGGCTTTGTTAGATGTAACATTTATGTGTGGAAACTTTTGGTGTTGCATCAAGGTTTCGCAATTTCTCTCATTTTATTAAAAAGTAAAATATCATGTTTCATCTGAATGTCTACAATCCTCGACATTGATAAGCCTCTTGATATTTTTCATCTTAAATTTGTGTATTTTTTGTTATATTTTAAGGACCTTTTGCTCAAGTTTAAAAGACTCCAAAATGACTACAAATTGACTACTTTGATTGTTTTCTATTACAGTTAAATCCTAGTGGCAGTGCTAGTGAACTATTTGCTGTTCACCTGACGGATGCCCAGAGCCCAGCTGCTGGTGGCGCCAGACTCAATGATGACTTCACAACTGTTGCCATAGATTCATACGGCATTGTGGCATTTGCTGAAGGGTCAAGACAGGTCAGAGTTCAAGAAGCTAACAAACAGGTATGTGTCATGCTATAATTCAAGACTTCTAGTTTGCGTATGACGTCCTGTCAACCAGGCCAAAATTGCTGTACTGAGCATGGTTGCAATCAATCACGCTCTGCCATTGCCCTGACTTCAGATGCAAACTAATCTTTTAATTTTGTCTTTGATTATATCATATCTTCAAATTTGGGGGCGGAGAGAAAATGTTATGGAATATTTTTAATCCCCATATGACTAGACTTGGAAATTCAATTGAATGGACATAACATGACAAACAAACAAGTTCCCTTGACTCAACTACCATGACATCACATCCACAAGGAGGTTATGGGATGCAGCAAAGGCATGCATAGAATTATGCGCACATCCAAAATGAACAAACAAAAACATTGCTAAGAGTGATGGTCCAGATGGTTTGATCAGCTTTGCAGGCAGTCACTTGGATCGTATTCTACCCAATCCAGGTGGAAGCAGGTTTTTTTTAGAAAGCTTCAAATTGAATTATAAAGTCAAATTGAGTAACAGTTCCTCAAAAGTCTACCTGATTTTACTATATTCACATATTTTGTTTGATCACACTTGTAGATGGAACTCACCGTGGAGAGATCTATTGGTACCTATGGCAGCATACGAGTCGGTTATCAAACCCATGCATACACTGCTTTACCTGGCCATGACTATGTCAACATTAAGAAAGGTGTCCTAACTATGGAAGCTAAGCAGCAATCAGCAACTATACTTGTGTCTCTTTTGGAGGAGGATGTACCAGAACTAGAGAAGGTGTTCTATGTGAACATCACTGGGGTAGAAAGGATGCCCTCTTCTCTTCAACCAGGTACACATTTAGTTTTGTTATGAGGGACAGTCCCATCAATATCTTGTTGCAAACCTTATTAAATCGCTGAGTGTTTATGGTAAATCGTTGTTACTGCAATCACTAATCACATTAGAAGACACAATAACTATATCTGATCCAATCACATTCAAAGCTCAGCTACAGCAGCTGTTCAAGTAATAAAGCTACAAAAAGCACACACACCGCAACCGGTTCACTTTTCCCCACTTGGGGTGTTGAACTGTATGAAACCAGAAACCAGAACCAGAACCATGTCCTAGCTGGTATTCCAGCATACAAATTAATAGTTTGAAAACTCACTGTGGAAGCTATCAGGTGGGAATTTTCATTTACCTTTTCAGTAACCACCAGTTCCATCAGTTCCACCTGTTACTTTATTCATCTTGATGATCTATATCCCCCTTCAGTAATTATGTCATGTTTATGACCATTCTGTACAATATATCATGAATTGAATTAATACTTATGATGTAATTTTGTATAATGTTTCGGTTACGTCTCTCTTTGTGTATATTTTGATATGAATTTTTATATAAATGTGACACGATAAAGGGAAATGAGTCGGATATCGCTAATATTGATTTTGAGATATTAGCAAAGAAAGTGTTAGAATTCTTTTGTTTTATATTGTTTTCAGCGATTGATAAATTGAATTAAAGTTTTAACTTCAACACTACACTATTTTTCGCTCACCTGGAACGTTTTCACTAGTCCGACTAGCGTCTTCAGCAGATGGTGATGCTGTGATGATATCTTGTCTACAAGATTGATAAATTGATGTGACTTTGCAAAGAAAACTCGTATCAACATGGGATTTTCAGTTTCCGAAAGCTCTAAATGTCCTCTTTAGAAACAGATGTATAACTCATTTTCAACCAGGGTCAACATGTGACTCATTCCCATTGATCATGTCACATATGATTTTGAATCTTGTGATCATCATAAGTTTGAAAACCAATAAGTTGAATGAATTCATGAATCATCATACAGTAGTGACTGTCTGATGTTTACTTGGCTAATGAGAGTGTTTCTAGAAGACAGTTTTGTTTTCTTTGGCTCCATGATAGTGAAAGTGTTTCTATTAAAGTTTATGTATTAGTTTTATCTCCCCACACAGCACAGACCATGCAAGAATACATGACATTCAAATATGAAATGAACTACTTTGCCCTAAAATTGCAAAAATGTTATTTATCTGAAATATAAAATCTCTATTTAACTAATCAAATGTGCATTCTTCTCTTACATGTCATCTTCATTTGTGCAGTACTGAGTCCCAGACTGAGTTCACTCTATGCCATCTCAGAAATTTTGATAGAAGGCAGTAATGACCCTTATGGTGTACTCAGCTTGACCCCTGACCTGATGTTGACTCCGGAGACAGACACAGGCAGCTGCAAGTATATCAACTTGGTGATCCAAAGAACAGGTAAACTATATAGAATATGTTATGTACCCTTTTTAAGGTGTGTAGAGTGTCCCTATAAAAGTGAAAGTATTGGTTTCTACAAAACAGATCTGGTTCAAATACAGATTGGCCCTAATATGGTTAAAGCTTGTATCTCTTAGGCCATGTTAATTTAATAATTCGCCTCAAAGTCCTCGCGCAGTAGCAATATTGCTAGTTTATTGTGTGTTATTCATTTTTTTCACTGTTTTATCACATCTGACATTACCAGATGTCAAAATAGTCTAAATCGTAAATATCAATAAAATTCTTCATCTTGACCACAGTGAAACCTCCTTGAGAGATAAAAAGGTGGTCTATTTTTGTCAAAACTTCATCCCACAGTTAAAAAAAACCTAAAAATCGCATTCCGCATATAGCTTTTAAGTGGGAAGGGCTGTGAGACAAATTATTAAATTCAGATGGCCTTATATTACTTATTTCACAAACATGATACTTCCTCTTACCATAGCGTTGGTCAACTAGATGACCTTCTTATAGTAAAAGGATATAACTTGTAACGGCATTAAGAGGAGGGTACTACTTTATCATCCAAAGCATGTGCCATACATTTAACCAACATATGGCAAAATACAATAACATTATTTTGAATCTCTTTATATATGTGACCATCCACCACGAAGTGGTAGTAAAGTCGGCTCTAGATCATTTTCTGTTTATTGCAGATTTTGAAAGAAAGCACTTTCAGCTTTAAAATGACACCTCAACCAGCTTCATCTGACATCTGGAAGTGAAGTTATGGTTCATCAAAGGTCAAATTCCTACTATATTTTACATAGAAATCCATATACTGTTTTTGATTGTATCTCAAAATGGAAAATGCCGACTTTACGACCAGTTTGTGGTGGATGGGCACATATGTTTTAACCTTTTTCCATGTGAGTCAAATAGAACAGTTAATCTCAATCATGACAAAAGGAAGTAAATTAATAGTGATGTAAATAGAAAGTACCGTATTCGTTCCAATAAGCACCCATGCCCCAATAAGCGCCCACCCAGGGTATTTTCAATTTGCTAAAGGGTGCCATTCATGTTGAAGTGACAGATAGATGTCGATACAGTGAAATTGATGCAGGACTACGAGTCCTGCGTAAACTTGCAATACATTTTCTGCATCAGAAAAACTATTAGAAACGCCCCTACGAAAAAAATAGGTAAACAAGGTAAAAAATAAGAGCCCACCCAAAATGACTTTGTTAAGCGCCCTGGGCGCTTATTGGAATTAATACGGTACACCCTTTCCCCATATTAAAAAAGGCCACCAGAGCAGTTCTTCTGGGTGAACCAAACCTGCATGGTTATCAAATTAATCAGAGACAATGTTATCTCTGAATTTGACAGGTGCTAATTGATGTTTTAATGTTATTGCATCAATTACCACCAGACAAATTCAGAGATAAATTTATCACCGATTAATTTGATAACCAGGCACGTTTGGTTCACCCCTGAAGAACTGCTCTGGTGGGGCTTATTCTATAAGGTTGTATGTTACGCAGGGATTTTTAGCACTATGTCTTTGAATTAGGTTGAATTTATTTTTCCAAGACTGTTTAGGAATTGAAAATGACATTTACATGAATTTTGGGAGTTGAAAATAACATTTACATGAACTTAGTGTTTGTTTTTCTCCATTGTAGGAGGTACTCATGGTGAGGTTCGTGTAACGGTGCGTACTGTCGGTGGTGGTGAGATTTGGCAAAGCAGGGTGACAGGGGAACCGTCTAATGTCACCAATACTATTGGTCAAGCATTGGGCAATGCAGCAACAAAGCCACATGCAACTGTGAACCAAGATTATAACCTGATTGACACTCCTGTCATATTTAGGGTAAGCAGCTGCATAATTATAATCTTTATGTGTGTGCCATGTAGCTTAGGCCAAAAAAAGATTCTTTGCTTGTCCTTGTGTGACCGACTGTCTCGGTAGTCCCGACTGTAGAACTTTTTTTTTTTGTTGAAAAAAGGGGCTTTTTTTTTACAATTTTCCCAAAAATATCATGAACTTTTCGTCTGAAAAACTGAAGATATAAAAATGTTTTAAAATACCATTTCCTGCATGTTTCCCTCTGTCCAGTCGTACCTGGCTGATGGTCCGATATTTCATATTATCATCCTCAGCGTCTACACAAATATTAAAAACACAGTAATTGAACTTAAAAATGCATTACGGTATTTTAAGTCTACCAGACATGTACATGTCAAATAAAGTAGGGTTTACCTTGAATTTGTCTTTGGTGGAAATTCTGTGGTCAGTGAGTGTTTTATTCATATCGCCTAAACAAAACGTATTTCAGGCCTAAAAGTTCACTAGGGTTATGATAAAAAATATGAGATTTTTTCTGATACCAACATTTTTATAGGGAATGGGGCTGTAAATTGTGACACAATCTGGTCCATGGGGGCCAAAGGAGGCATTTTTGAAAATTGAGTTACTGAAAACACCAAAGGTCTAGCATACTTGGTTCTAAAGTTATGAAATTTTTGATGTCTATTTTCTTATGTATTTTATTGATTTTTACTCCATATTTTTACCTTTATCTCTGTTTCAAATTTGCCGCCTTTGGCCCCCATGGACCAGATTGTGTCATTATTATGTTTTGATGGATCCAAGTGTGTGAAAATATTGGATCCAACACATAATAATGATAAAATTGGATGCTTTATGCCCAATATTTATTGGTCGAGCTATGAGTTTAAAAATATTGGACAAGACTTAGTCTTGTCCAATATTTTTAAACTCATAGCTCGATTTCAATAAATATGGGCTCAATCGATCCAATTTTATATCACAATTAGGACTTTCAAAAGTCTAGGCAATTTTGATATGCCTATGATATACTTTAGAATTAAAAAGGTCAAGTTATCATGTGGTGTGTAGGAAGTGTCTTCATGTTAGGTTGAAATGCAAATTAGCAAAATACTTTTGTTATAGTATATTGCATGGTTTAATGGTCTTATGAAAAAAATCATTTTGAGTTTCAAAGGATTTTCAGACCTCAATAAAAGAGCCTGGCGGCATATATGATCACCGTTATCCACATTATCATTTATGTAGGATGGAGAGAGAAGCCAAGACATCAATGTGATTGTATGTGATGATGAGGATGCTGAACCAGCTGAGCTATTCTTTGTGTATCTAGAGAACCCTGAGGGTGGTGCTAGAATTGCACAAGGTCAATCGGATAATGGACTCAAAGTAAGTGAAACGGTGCAACATTGAATTTAAGGATACTGCACTGAATCCTAACCTTAATGCTAACCAAAATACTTATCTCAATACCAAAATATTTGAATCCTGGCCCTAATTATTTTGATTAAAATCCTAATTCCCAACCTAAGCCTAATTTTAAAAGCTTCAAACAGCGATTATTATCTAAGCCTTCTCAACTAGTTTATTTGAAGTGCCAACTGGAAAATTGATCATGAAGTGGCAACATGTTAAGGGAGACTGAGGACTTTGTGAATTAGAGTGGGCGAATAGCGGGTATGGTGCAGTGCTTGTGAAGCTTTATCGGGGTCAAGGGGGCAGCGCCCCCGGAAGTTCCTGGATTTTAAGGTTTTTTAAAGGCCCATATTTTCACCCCTTTTTTGTTCAAGATTTATGTGAAAATAATATTAAAATTACCGGGCGCCACTTCGACTGACTCCAAGTACCACAAGTGGCACGCGCGCGCCGCCAGTTGAGAAGGCCTGATCTAAACTCTTAATGAGAAAACCAACAACACAGTATACTTACGAATCAAAAGTTGAATAGTTCAGTGAGCCATGTATGTCAGATACACTAAATGGGATCAATTGTGGTAATGTCTTTCTATATTTTAAATATATTTTTTGTTTCCCTTTTTCTTTCTCATTCTACATTTGTTTTTGAAACTGCCTTTTTAGCCTAAGCACTTATTTTATTTACATTGAAAGAAAACTAACAAAGGGCTGTAAAATATACCTTCTACCACACTAGCCCCAGTTGCCAGTGAGGTCATCAAGTTTTTTTAAGTAATCAGCCTTCAACATGTTGAAAGCTGATAGGTTGTAATCATATCCCTTGTTTGTATGTTTACTGTTGCAGGGCTTCACACAGTTTACCATTGAAGGCAGTGATGATTTCAATGGGGTTATTGGCTTCCATGTTGAGTCGCTATATACCAGCATTAACGAAGATACTAATCCCTCTGCAGTCTTAACATTAGATAGAGGACAGGCATATTTTGACAATGTCATGGTAAGTTACAGGCTACTCAATCCCTATCAGCAGTGTCATCATGTAGCATATCTAGACTAGGTGTTTCACTGGAAAGACAATAATGAAGCCCCTTGTATTGATTGAATAGTTGGGCCCAACAAAAAATAATCTGCTCTACTAGAATTATTCATTTGTAGGTTAATAACTGCGCGTTAGTTATTTGGAGGGCATTGTGAAAAATCTAAACAATTTTCTTTTGGATCCAAGGATACGTCCGTTGGGATATTCCGAGGTCCAAAGTAAAGTTTAGATTTTCACAATGCCCGACATATAGTTGTTAACCTAATTCATAACCGTCACTTAACTCCTCACTCAACCAAATCTCAAGATTTTATTCTCTAAACGTTATTGACATAATCCATTTTGATCACAACTTAAATTTCACCCTTCCAAAAATCTAACAGGTTAAAACAGACTTACTAATTTCAGCAGTACCAAATCATGCCATGTGCAAATATTATATGTGCGTGCATGTGAAATGTTCCAGCACACAGGATGTGCGCACGTGGAAAACATTGTACGCAGAAGTCATTGGATATTATTTCATGCTTGTGATAGTGATACTCTTCACTTGCATGACTAACTGTTAGTCATAGTTTTGTTTTAGTTCTTTATTTTCTGATTTTGCAGTCCTGTTTACTGACTTTTATTTCTAATTTGTTAACAATTATTGAGCTCTTTCATTTTAAGCTTTTGTTCTTTTCTTTCTATCCTTTCATGTATAAATTGCAGCATACAGAGGTATTATATATAGCATGATTTAATGAACCAGGCACATTTTTTTACAAGATCTTCTGCATGAGAGTATACATCAAGCATGTCATTGGTTAAATTCGGTTTATTCATGTTATTTTCAGTTTACTCTGAAAATTATTTTATCTTGTTCACAAATGAAAAACATTTTCATGCACAAGTCCATTTTACACACACGGGTTGATACATATTGGTGATACAGAATATGATTAAGTTTATTATGAAAAGCTCACTTACGGTCATGGGTTTCAAGTCCTGGCAGCAGGGTTTTTGCACTTTAATGAAATCAACCCACTACCTGGGATTCATCTCCATACATTTAGCAGGGATTTGTCTGGATTTTTCCAGATTTTCCGGATTTTTTGTGGCCAAAATTTACGCAACTTTATTGATTTTCACCCTGTTTTAGGGTATTTTTTACCCAATTTCACACCGTTTTTCTGGATTTTTTACTATTTTCTGGATATTTTACAGGCTTTGAATCGCACCCCTAATTTAGGTGTGGTAATTAAAACTTGGTATTTGCTTAGATGATACCTTGTTCAAAAGTAGTATCACTCCACCACATGTCTTTAACTAAAACATTTCACAAGGTATTTTTACAAAAGATCTTCACAGACAAACTGATCATATGAGGGCTGCATATCTGTTTTATTATTCCACCAATTTTAAGATATTTTGGGGTCACAAACATGAAACTCACAAGGAAAATGGTACAGTGGTTTGTTAGTTTTACATGAGGTTTGCTTGTTTGGTTGTTTATTCTTTTATTATTTGTTTGTTCATCTATATAAGACAGTAATTTGCTTTTACACTCCATACAACATCTTTTATATGTTTTTATTGTATTCATAGTTTTGTTACTTCCCATAACTTTTCAAATCATTTTATGTCTATTTTAATACTACATGAACTGAACTAAAAATATGAATTTCAAATCCATGAGTACAAATAAACATGATTTAATTATCAAATAGACCTAGGATTGTGAGCTTATATATGATTGATTGACTAAACTATTTAAATAATTTGAGCCCAGTTTTGTGACATATGCACCTGTTTGGATAGATGATATTTTTTTTGGATATTTTTAGCCTTTTCCTCATATTTCATTATTCAATCATTTTTGATGCAACAATGTTTTTGTTTTCTGACATATTGGATGATGCTTCCTCTTGACTTAATCATTCCTAAATATACATACCAAACAAATTTGTTATCTTTTTTACTCCCCACCCCTACCCCCACCATCTTTTGACTCCTCAAGGGATGATTCTGAGAATTATTTGCACCTGTTCATCATATTCAATCACTGGTGCTTCTAATTTTATCATGATTTTTTTTTCCATTTTACCCATTTGTAATATATTAATAATTGTTGTCACATCTTTCAGCTAGGTGGAATGGCATGCTACTTACAGTCGTGTAGGAGACATTAGTCAAGATGGAGATTTATATGATCAACTAGAGGTGGTTGCTGGCATTGTGGAATGTCAAGCGGGACAGAGGTTCTGTCAACTTCCGATTGCACTGAAACAAGATGAGGTATGGATTGTAAAATATATATGTGACAGGATCAAGGGGAATGAGTCACATTTTCAATTAGCAGTTTTTACATCATTTTCTGCCAGTTTACAAATGCTACATTTTGATGCAAACTCCATCAAAATTGAACATCTGGTTACCGAGTTATGAGCAATTTACCAATGGCTGAAAACAATATAAAACAAAAGAATTTGAACACTGTTTTTGCCAATATCTCAAAAACAATATTAGCGACATCCGACTCATTCCCCTTGATCATGTCACACATACATATGTATGTAACAGCAAAACAATGTTTGATTTTTAATGTATGGTGCTACATTCCGGCCTCACATAACTTTACTGCTAATACAGTACCGTAAAGATTCACCTAATGGCGAACATGGGCTCCTTTGCCTTAGGGTAAATGTCACATATAGCTAGAGAGCGAGCTCCTCTGAAAATCCCAACAAGGTCTGTGCCCTTATTTGCTGGTGGGTTTATTACAGGACTCACTTTTATTCTGCTTAAAATTCCAGTTATTTCAGTTAGCGCCATTAGACTAATCTTTACAGTATGTTTTATTTCGAAAATGAGTTCACAGAGGTACTACATCATTTATCACATTGTTTTGCAATATATTGCCAATGCAGGACAAGTACTGTTTTAATATGGAAGTCAGGGTTCTGATTGATATCAATCATTGCGACCCTCCTGATGTTCTTTCCATGTGATAAATAGGATGAATGTAGTGCCAAAGGATTGTGCTAAGGTCTGTAATCTGCATGCACCTGCGAACAAAATAGATGTATATTTTTCTGTGAATGACATGTCAATTTAGTAAAAAACTGGTATGTGTCATGTAAAGTAGTTGCCTACATGTTTATCACTATTAATAAAGAGGGTAGTTTTTTTTTAACAACTCAATATCTGTGCATATAAAGAACGATGCCAAATTATTCATGTCTTTTCCATGGCATTTGGGCCAGACTTAAGTATGATATATTGTGCTACTTTGTCACTTCATGTTTATCAGTATTATAACCTGTGATGGTTTGGGTCAATTTCTTTTTTGTTTTATAGGAACCAGAGTTTGCTAAATCATTTTTAGTAGAATTACTCGGAGCACAGCCTGGTGCATCATTGGATCCAGCAAGAAAATTTGCCAATGTTACTATGACTGATAGTGATTATCCATATGGTCTCATGATATTTACTGCTGACACACGGTAGGTGACATAGGATCAAAGAGGGTATTGATAGCATCCCACAATACACGGTTGTTAAGGTGGTACTACACCCCTTGATAAATTTGTGACTATTTTTGCATTTTTGTCAAAAAATAATAACACACTGGTAATAAAAGTATATTATAGGGGCAAGGAATCCAATTACTGTACTGGAATTTCAGTGACTCAAGACAAGTGATACATTATTTCTGATAAGAAAAGAGGTACAGCTAGAATGTACCTCATTTCTTTTTCATATATAACGAACCACTTGTCTTGAATCACTGAAATTTCTGTGAAGTATTGGATTCCTTGCCCCTATAATATACATAATTTTGTTACCAGTGTGTAGTTATTTTTTGAAAAAAATGCAAAATTAGTCGCAAAATTTATCAGGGGGTGTAGTACCACCTTAAGCCAACACTGATGCCTGCAAGTTCCTATTCAGATCTGTACAGAATGAGTGTGTTACGGAATGAGAGACCATCTGCACTGTTATTAATGGTAGCTCTTAGGTATTTCATAGTATTTATGAGTATCTGGATGCTCTCTTACTCATTACTCATATTTTAACTTAAGAACTTGACAATATTTTTAACAAAATCGGGTTATCCAGAAAGATGAAAAATAAGAACCATTTATTAAATTCTTGTGCACTATCAAACCTAGAGTTAGCATTGCCCTCTGTTGAGTAAGGCCATAGAAAATTAATGTTTTGGTTCTCGTCCTCCCTTCTCAATTTCTGGGATTTGTCAGATTTGTTTTTAATTTTTCAAAATTGGTTCGACTTTGAAATTCTTTAGGAAAACTTTATACATATAAATAAGTTTATTAGAGAACATGGATCACTTCCAAGACTTTTTGTGGTTATCCCTCTGAATTTCACATTAAAAAAGGGCCTCCTCCTTTCCTTGATCACTGTTGGAAAAGACCAAAAACTACTAACGATGCTATTATTGTACATCATTTCATGAAAATCCTCTGGACAAGAATACGGCCTAATCATAGTAGTCCACTACTGTGAAAATAATTGATCTAGAACGGGGTCAAACCATTGTAAGTGAGAGTGAAAGTGTTTGAGGTTCTAAGTAGTATGTTTATCACATCCATATTATCAAGAAGTTAAAAAGGCTAAAAGCCTTGATACTCATCCTGTTTTACAGTAGAAATTTTAAATGCTGCCACCTTTGATTTCACATTGAATCAACAGAGTACAGGCAGTTGACACAGACACAGAGCGTGTTACCGTCAATGTGGAGCGTATTGGAGGTGGTTCACTGGATATTGCTGTGTCATGGACAACAGATGAACTTGGCAGACAGACTGAGATAGCAGGAATAACTATGCATTCTGCTAGACCTGGGGCCGATTATGTGCAGAAATCAGGAGTGTTACAATTTCCTCAAGGACAGGTAAGTGATAATTGAATAATATCAGAAGCTCTTTATATTTCTCTTCCTTTGATTGCATATTTACTTCTTCAAAAATAGACATCACAAAACATATAATATTACAGTCTATATATCTACCTCGAGTCACCAGCACTTGCTTTGAAGTTCAGTGTGTTCTGCGTTAGCTTAGCGTTACTTGGTGTGTGTACATACTTTTACGCGCGCGGTCAATGTATCGCATATGTACACACAAAAACTATGCTAAGCTAACGCAGCACACACTGAACTTCAAAGCTAGTGCCGGTGACTCGAGATAGATATACAAGTTCCTAGTTTAACTGAACTTTAAACCTAAGATTTTGTACTTTGTATTACAGAGACGGGCTACTTTTGATATTGTGCTACTACCAGGAACTGCACCATCATCAGAGCTGTTCCCCAAACAGTTTCATGTGCAGCTTTATGATGCAACTAAGGGTGCTAGTGTACATGAGGAATTTGGCAGGGCTAACATTACTATTGTAGTTGATGAAAAGACAGCTGACATGTGGGATACCTGGTATGAAGCAATCACAGACACAACTGATAATGGAATTTATGGGTAAGTTAATATTCTTTAGGTACCTTTTTTTCTTTTCAATATTTTTTTTTTTTTATTATTTGGAGGCCTTGACTTAGAGGCAAGTGCTACAATCATTTGTGTTTGATTTAAAACAAAACAAAAATCTAATTTTGAAAAAATTATCAAAAAATTTCAATTTTGTATCTAAAAGGGACCCGGCTGTGAGGCGCTGCAAGCTGGTCACTACGCTCCCTATGGTTCCCAATTGTCTGTATTATCTATAGAATTTATTTTGACAAGTCACTGACATTTCTGATTAACTTACAAAGCGAATCATGAAATCCAATTCCCACTCGCTAATTGTTGAAAACTTGTGATTATTGCATAGGAGAGTACAGAAATAGCATAGTGTATGTATCTGTGTCAGAGACTAGTTTAACATGAGACGAGCAGTATTTTCAAAATTCTTACCTCATGGGTTGACATTCTTTAACTTTGCATCAGGCTTTGCATGCATTTTAAATTTCAAATTCAGGGCTGTGCCCAGAAATTTTAACCCCAAGGAGTTTGAGTGGCTGAAAATGTGCTCATAATATAGGCCTGGAATATAGGCCAATTTTGTCATGTTGTTGTCGTAAAGCCAGGGGCTCTGGCTCCTAAAGCCACCCTAGGGCATGCACCTGAAATTGATTCATAATAATTCCCTTGTTTTCTTTCAGCATTCTACAAGACCTCTTTGGACAAGTCCAAGGTGAAATGACACCAGATCAATTATCCATAGCAACTGATGTACTGGACTCCATTGTCACAACAGGAGGATACAGACAGTAAGTAGACATATATGAATTTTTTCCAATCTTTTCAGCAAATAAAATTATTTCCAACAACAGAAGAAAAATAAATGTAAAATAATGATAAATATGCAAATGGTTAATTTTTATTTTCAGGCTTCCAGCGGATATTCAGGAGAGATTGATGAATACATACTGTGAGCTAATGGAACCAACAAGATCTGATACAAGGTATGAACATTAACACAAGTCATAAAAACTTAAAAGATTTAAAATGCCATTTTATGAAAATTATTTGGATATAATATACATGTGCAGGCAAAACATACTTATTGAGGAGAGCGTGGCCTGGAGGTTAGGGTACTCCAACCACAGGCTAATACAGACTATTTTCCAACAGTCAGAGTCCCGTGTATTGTATACTGTGAATTCTTGTATATTCATGAGGGCTGATCGTTCGAATGTGCTGTGTCTAACAATCACACCAGCGTTATGTGCTTTCGTGTATACGCGATAAAGCTTTGTATGTCTTCGTGTTTACGTGAAAGACCGTCAAAATTTGCAGTATGTGTGTTTGCAGTCTCGCCTGTCCCATTTCATGGAACGTTCGGCCCTCATTATTGGGTGATGCTAAGACTTTGACTGTGTGGAGTTTGTCTGTATCTCTTTAGTCCATTGACTCCAGCCTTGGTGAAGAAGGTCCCAGTTCAATCCCTGGAGGTGGAAACTTGCTGGGGTATTGACCATGCTAGGAAGTGAACCAATCTAATTCAATTCTAACGGCAACATTTGGATGAAATGGCACTGTACAAAATCATAATTTGAAATACTCATGTAATAATATTACACATAAACAAACCAAACAGTGCAATAGCAATGTAATATGCTATGGAAGTACTTCAAAGTATGTAATATCTATGATTAATTTTTAAACAGGGGTGCCTATGAGCTAGCCAAATCCTTCACCAACTTTGCCTACACCTTAGTGACCGACTTTGAATGTGAAACCCAGGAGAGGCGTACGTTGCAATGTGATCTTGCACTAGTAGAAGTGGCTAGGTGGTCTCCAGAACGAATCAATGGACAGCAGTTCTCTGGAAAGTAAGTATGCATGTGTGATATCATGTATATATACAACATAGTAGTAAGTATACAACATAATATTAGCATGATGAGAAATATAGTAAATATCTTGCATTCTGATATGTTGGATGGTTGAGTTCAGAATTGAGATTTTTTCAACATGCTCCAGGAGCTTTACAGAATAAATGCCATGAATTCACCACTTATGCTGGTTTCATACTTACCTGCCGCTCTGAAGATGATTTTGCTTCAATGCGCAGTAGCACCAGAAACGCTAGTGGTGACCAGCGGCAAGCCGATATATCGATCACTCCACCACTTTGCCCAAGCGGCAGCACTGCTGGGAGTTGAATTCAAGCCAACTTGGAGCGGTACCGCTGTGACGTATGACAACAAAATACAATTTTGGAGTGGTGCTGAGCGGCAACAATGGCTTTCAGAGTCATGCCGCTACCTCTCAGTGGTGTGCCGCTCCGCTTGCAGACAAGTGCAAGTGGCATGATGAAGTGTCACGCTGCTCAGCGGCAAGCGGCAGAAAGTATGAAACCACCATTAGAGGTTAGAAAACACGCTATGCTTCAGGAGCAGTTCATGTTTAAAATAGCTCGAAGATTCAGTTGTGAATATCATTCAGAGTGGAATAGCAGGTCAATCCTTTTGCCTGACATAGCATTTTAATGGCTACACTAGGCATTCCAATCTGCAATATATCACACAGTAAAAGTTGGTTTATCTTTGCTTTGTTTCAAGTTGAAAGTGATATCAGTTCTGGATTTCAGAGTCTGTTTTATTGAATAGAAGACGTGTTGATACAAAATGCCTGGTTTATATGTACCATGCATGGGGTCAGGGCTGTAGCAAGCGGGCGGCCGGGGATGCCATGGCCACCCCACTTTTGTGGAAATTTGTTATGTTTTTCTTTATATCTTTATTTCAATTTGGGCATATATTTGTATTTTGGCCACCCCACATTTGTGATGGCCACCCCAGCACATTGTTCAACCTTGCTATAGCCCTGCATGGGGTTGAAAGTCACAAGCTCTGAAATACATACACCAAGACATATTACATCAAAACATCAAGTGTAGATAGAGTTGGCTCTATGGTTCATCAAATATTTACCTACAAATCTTTGAAATTTTAATACCCTAGGAGCAGAAACACATTCACGTTACCAGATGATCTTTTAGCCATAACTCAGGACTCGGCCAACCCAAAATGTGAGGATATTCATTTCATTGAATATGGCAGTCAACAGTGGTTCTATGGGAGTGGAGAACCAGAGATCATGAATAATCAGGTAATTATTGGGAATTTACTAAGTAAGATTTATATGTAATTCTCACATTTTAAGAATACTATAGCTACATGCTTGAATGTCTATCCATTAATTCACACCCATCTGTCTGTTCACAAGATTGGATTGAAGTTTGCTCTCAGATCTTGAAATTATTCTTCATATTTTGTCTCAAACAATAACCTTAGAATCTTTGAAAGTAAAATGTTTGTATAATTCTTGATGTCTGCCCATTAATTCATACCTATCTGTGTGGACATCAGTTTGGATGAAACTAAGCTATTGTGGCAGATATTGAAATCATGTATCATAATTATTTGTCACATAGAAACATACCCTGGTCCAAGCTTCATGCAGTTATGGTCAAGAAGTTATGTAGTGGCCATATTTTGTCAAATCGTTAACCATTAGACATCTTGAATTTGTAGCTGAAATTAAATCCACAATTAATTATTACAAATTCCATTCAACTTGCTGTCATAAATCTCATTAGAGTCATTAGATGTTACATGTTAAAATTTTTGATTGAGAATAAATCACAGTTTAATAAGGACAGTTTATTAATTTTATTAATAACTTCAAATGACTGGTGTAAACATTAATGTATGCAATTATTTTAATGACTTTTGTGTTTCATGATATTAGGTAATATCAGTTGGCATCAAAGGAGCAGAAGACAACTTCACAAGCTTACAGACACCAGTAGAGTACCGTGTCTACACCCAAAATGTACGAGTTACACCTAAAGGGGCTAGTTGTGTACTCTTCAATGGCCCATCAGAAAGATGGTTGACTAGTCATTGTACAGTCAAGGTATGTATCTTTTTATATATATCTTTTTCTCTACTGTTATGTATATTTCCTTGATGCTTTTGATGTAATGTGCAATCTATGACATATGCCTTAAATGATGTTTTTATTGTATTGCTCTTGATGTAATTTGTTGTAATATGTGCAATCGTATGATATAATGTTTTAAATGCCGTTTTTATTGTGTATTATATGTATGGCCTTGTGCCACCTGGGAACCAAGGGAGAACAGTGCCAGTGCATTGATTGGTCACCCCAGGTTAAATAAGAAATAAATAAATAAATAAATAAATATGTACAAGGGAGTCCATGGGGAGGGGCTGTCAGGTTACGAAGGTGTACACATGGATCATGAAACCCTCTAAATGAGTTTTGCTCTACCAGTAAAATGCCTCCTTATGGAGAAAATTTAGCCCCAAAGTAAATTGCTGGCCCAATATGTAAGCCTACCCATTTTGGAGTTGATGTACAATGTGAAAAATTAACACACAATTTGAACAAACTACCCTAAAGAAGTTAGACATGATCAGAAACGATACCCTGTATTTCAAAATATCACACAGCCTTCTTGCATAAACCCCTTTTCACTCACTTTTGACCCATCAACACTTTTGTGTGGGGCTTATGTTATGGTGCAGATGGTTGACTGGCAGGGCATTGAGGTCAACTTGCACTGCCCTTTAGGCTTGGTAGCATATCGAACTGTGACACGCTTTGAGGGATGTGAGAATTCAGGAAGCATGGATAAAGGCCATCTTATTAGTATCATTATTATTGTTATTATTATTGTAGTTTGTACAGACATCTGCTGGGTGGAAGCAAAATTATTAATCCACACTCTGTTCTTCATTCATCTTTTCTTTCTTCATTTTCTTGTAGTCTGACGACAGTGATTATGTTGAGTGTGCATGTACACATCTATCAGAGTATGGAGCCCTCGCTGAAACCGATAACCATGTTGGATACAGTGTATACATCTATGTCTCCTGCTACATTTGTATAGTAAGATCAATAAACATTAATACAGTTTATTCTTAGAGGAATTATTGCCAAGACTAAACACCCTAATATTCATAAAGTCAAAACTTGACATCAAAATGAAGATGGCATATAATACATTCATAACCTCATGAATAAACGTGATACATACGATCCAATTATTTTTATTTATTAACCAAAACGGGACAGTGGACCTTCGCGTTGTAAGCGTAAATATTAGTAACCTCCGCTACGCCCTTTGGGTTATTCCACGGTTCCAAAGACAAAATGTTGAGATTTTTCACAATATCCTCCCAAATAACCGATGTGCAGTTATTTACCTCTAATCGGTCCATACTTTTATTATTTCAATTTGCAAAATTGGCTTGAGTAATGCTGACAAGTTTGGTAACCAAGATTAGCGTATGCACACTAGCAGTAATGCTTTAGATAGCAATTTACTCTTATAGTGGGAATTAGGATTTATACTTAAAAATATAAATTTATATTTCAGTTGGGAAACATTTGATCTGGAAACTGAAAGTGCTTTATTTAAGAAAAATCCATAACAGTAGAAGATAACAAACTAATTACATGTGTGTGATGTTTTCTTTCTTAACAGACCTGTATGGCATTAGCCATCTTAGCACACAATGTTTGCTCAGTATACTCCATGTTTGCAGCTAAGCTTCTCATGCATATGTGTTTTGCCTGCATGGCACTTGAGGTAAGTAAGGGACAATGCTGGAGGTACACTATTTTTGCCCCCCATCATGACAATCCAATATGGCTGGTCTCACAGCATTATGTATGGTTTTTAATGTGACATGATCAAACAAAATAACAGTTGGAAAATATTTACTTCACATGCATGTAATAACTATGCTTGGCATTTGCTTATAATAAAAATTCTATTCCCTTCACAACCCATTATTCAAAATTGGACACTGTGATTTGTTAAAACATGCCTCATGTGAAAGATCTTAAATTACAATAAAGTGGCCAAGGCAATGAACTTTATGTTAGTGTAAGCGCCCTCTACGCAAAGCATTATGCTTGGTTATGTGAACAATATTTCCGTAACAAGCACTTTCACTTAACACTGTGGATGCGCATACACGCTCCAACTTGAAATATCTGGGCAAAAAAATTTCTCTTTAAAATAATGGCACTATTTAGTGGTAATAGAATAGACATAAAGGGTGTAGAATTATCATTTACACCCATATAACGTGGCAATAAAAAACTTTTAAATAATGGGTTCGGCTGCACCTCTGCCATTATTTTTGTTTTTAGTGCCTCCGACACATTATTTGGGTGTAAAGGATAATGCATAACCTTTATTTCTTAAATACATATTTTCCAACTCATTCTTTTATGATTTTGTGCCCATTAGGTTGTGTTTGTAACATCTGCTCATGTAAGTAGCTGGGTGTCACTGGAAGGCTGTGCAGTGCTAGGTGTTCTCATACACTACTTCTTCCTGGCTCAGTTCTCATGGATGCTGATACAGGTTAGTAAACAATCAAATCTACATTGGCATTTCTGCTTCAAAATAAAGTTGAATAACAAGCAAAGAAAATCTGGCTTAACTTAGTAGGATTTGAATCGGTGGCCTTTGTATTGCAAGTCAAGTGCTCTACCAAAATGAGCTTTCCAGTCCTATGATGGACAGCCATCCCAATTGCCAACATCTTTGCTCCAGTGCTGGCCAGAGCTCTGTGTATATATTTTACTCTAAATAATACATATCAAAGTGCAGAGTTGTAACAAGTAACCAAAATTTAACTTTTAGTTCAGTAATTTTTAGCTTATGTCAAGTTGAATTAATCACTCAAATCACTATACATATTCAACGGGAATGACTCCTGAAGTACCGCTTGAGTCAGGAGCAGCATTTTGATTGATTGAATACTCAGAGAGCCCCCGGGGGAGGCATTCGAATATCAAAGTGACGTACCTGTGCCCACCAGCGTACAAAACTAGGGGTATATCGGTGTAGAAATTTTCAGAAAAAAGGGGGTCATTCAGTGTTGGCAATGTCAAAAATGGGTTGATTTTGTATGGGTGCGCCCAAAATTTCACATTATTGACAATCAAAAATAGGTTTTTACCTAATTTTACAGTACAAAATAGACGAAACTCATTTATTTTGCTCAAAATGCGTACAAATTTTGAGGACTAATTGTTGAAGAAAGGGGGCCATTCAGTGTAGGCTACTGAAAAAACAGGGTCATTGGGTGTAGACAAAAATACCGGGGTCTTTTCATGGGCACATGACGTATGTCAATATATGGGAGTGCCCCCCTCCCGGGGAGAGCCTAGTGAGTCACAAGTCATAACTCAGTACAACTCTGCCAAAGTGCACAGAATTTTGTTAGTTGCTTAGTTGCAAAGATATAAGCAATTGATCATTTTAAAAAGGTTAGTTAATATTAAGTTGCATGTTGATGAAGATTACAAGTACTCTGACAATTTTACATTGGCTTCAAACAAATGATTCACATCATAGGGCATGGAACCATACAAAACTTGCCCATTCAATAATTAGTAATAGGTTGCCATGGCAGTGGATAAGTAAGCTGAGAACATCAATTTTCAAATTGTGATTGGTCAGGAGATTTTGGTCATAAGTGGACATTACTGTTGCTTGTAAATTGAAAACTTCATACATGTCATTATGTTTTGTTTAATTCCTGTAGTCGTTCAACCTGTGGAAAGTGTTTGTGATGAATGATGAGCATACGAATAGATACTACATTATATTCTTTGTAACCGGATGGAGTAAGTATCTTTTATATACTTCATTAATATATTCTTGTTCATTGATTGGTTAAAAGTGGATCACATGACCAAAAATAGTTCTACCATCAGTACTCCTATCCGTAAATAGTACCTCTAAGCCGTAAATAGTATTTTCAATGTCCCGGATGAGCCGTAAATAGTACCTCCAAGCCGTAAATAGTACTTTTGACCATGCCTTCGGCGTCTTGCGCGCATTTGATGCGACGGAACAGTTCACGCACGCGAAACTGCCATAACGTGATTTCTCGCTGCTGTAATTGGTTAACCCGATTTTAGCCTATTCGATTTTTTTGAAGGGCAAAATATAGGTTTTGCTTAAATTGGTCGTGCTGTTCACTCAGGATAGAAGCTGGAGAGTCAAAACGTCAAATAAAATTCTTTTAACCAATCAATGAACAAAGAATATATTAATGAAGTATATAAAACAAATATATACTGCCTTTATTCGAAGTTCTGGTTAAAACTATGGTCCCTCGTTGAGATCAATTAATACTATTTTCCTTCGGGGCTGCGCCCCTCAGGAAAATAGTACTAATTGATCTCACCTCGGGCCCATAGTTTTAACCAGAACCTCTTATGGCAGTATATATTTGTATATTATACGCAGTATGTGATACTATTATTTATCACTGGTTTCAGGTTGTATCACACAAGCCCGCGATATGACTTCAAACCAATGATATTTTTCGTATTGCATGAATAAACAGGGGGTAGGAATTTATTCAGTAGAAATGAATTATAAATAAATAAATACCTGTGCAATCATGTTTTTACAGTTTTCAGTCATGCAACTACCACCAGTGCCATGTAATACAGTGCACCATTGCCAATATGTAAAGCCCAGTTAGTATGCAGCGTAATGTAATGTGTAAATGCTGTCTCTTCTGCATATGCAATCACCACAGTTAATAATACACTGCAAATATGCAGCTAATTACTGGTGCTGATTAATACAGCTATAATATAGTGTGGTAATGATATGAAAACTGAAAATTACGTGATTAAATTATTTAGCAATTAGCCAATGAAATGTCTTTATTCATGTCTACTGAAGAATAGTAAGCTTGTGTACATCATTCATCATTTCAAAGTAAAATTTGATACAAATTATCTAGCTACATAACATAATGCGTGGCAATGTACCCCAATTGACCCTTTGCAAGGATCTGTTATCTTGCTGCAAATACATTTTATGTTTCTCAGATTTTCTAGCAATGTATCAGAAAGCATTTGTAAAGCATACATGATAATTAAAGCTTGTATATTGGCGTAGGCACACACAACATGCTCTTTGCGGGTAGAAGCTCATTTTGAGATGATCATGCAAAGTGGAAGTAGGAGTGGGGAGTCCAATGAAAATGTGTCAAAAATGAAGGCAAGTACCCAACATTCAGGCTTGGTGACCCCCTGTGATGACCTATCCTGAAAAGGTTTATATCTTACAGAATTTGCACATTCAATTTTCAATGAGCATTTTTGATGTCAATCTCCTAATGTTTAATTGTTTAACTCTTGTACAGGTCTGCCAGTTGTGCTTGTAGTTCTCTACATAGTGATTGCCTATGCTGTGTTTGAGTGGCCATTTTATGAGGCTCCTGAGTTGCTATCCAATGCAGAAGTTATCTATGGTGACATCCATCGTAATGGAGATATGTAAGTTGGTTTGGTGTTTAATCAAGTGTGACATCTTTTAGTTTATTTTCAAACAGACGAAAATGCTATCTTCAAAATGATGAATATTTATAACAAACCATGCCCACAGAGTACACAGTATGTATGACTGGTAAGGCTCTTAGTCAGGGCTCAAATATAAGAAGGCTTATAATCTTGAGACATAATTAAAAAGACTAGTTTGCATCTGATGATCCCCACAACCCTTGATAGGTTAGGAGTGCATAAAATGAAGACTGACTCATCTGGTGCCTTCATTGGAGAAAAGGCAAAAAGCAACTTTTCTAGGCATTGTTGACATGGTGCCTTCAGGAATGAAAGTTTTCCATTTTTTTAATGGTTTGTATGTTTGAAGATGCAAAGTTAACCATAAGGCATGCTGTTTTACAGCCACATTCAGAAACTCAGTCACCATGACAACTCGTAAACAAATAGCTTTTGAGTTTGATTGACAGGAGACATCAGATGCAAACTAGTCTTTTTAATCCTGTTTTTGTTTATAGATCTGTATTTATGACATGTAGTATTTGCAGAGCAATGAAACTACCAATGCTACAATTGCTCACAAAAAAATGTTGGGATATTTTCCTTGTCTTATCTGCCATTGTTATGAGGGGAAGGAGGGGGAGCAAGCAACCATAAAATTTTCATATGTGACATGATCTGCCATGGAGGCCAAAGGAGGCATTTGTGAAAATTGAGTAACTATAATTATTACCTTATACAAACTATAGGCTATCATATACTGGAAGCACCAAGGTCTAGCATATACTTTTGTTGTGGGGGCTTTAGTGCATATTTTTTACTTTATCTCAATTTCAAATTTGCTGCCTTTGGCCTCCATGGACCAGATCATGTCACATATAGAAAAAATATTAACATATAGAATGTGTTTCCAACTTTATCTACGTCACTTAACATGCATTGGACTTAATTAATTAATATTGCATTGGAATTTAGCTAATGTGGCAATAAGCTAGCAACATTATCCAAATTTGATTGTTTGAAGCAAAGATAAAACAATTACATTGCATGTGAATAACAAATCAGTGAATGGGAATAAAAGCATTGTGACTTTTTCTTGCAGCTGCTTTATGCCTAATGGTTATGGAGCCTTGGCCAGCGCAGTAGGCCCTGCATTACTTGCTGTATTCGCTATAGGCACTGTGTTTATCCAAGCTTATCAAGTCAAACCTCAGTGGAAACGATATGATGATATCTATATGGGAAGATATAATACCACAGGTGAGTTGTATAGATTTTGCATATTTTTTCAATAAAACAAACTTATTTGCATATTATATATGTGCTGCCACTGTATTTGTGTAAACTTGTCGCAGTGAAAACTTAATTCTTTGTATGACCAAACAGAAACATGTTTATAGTCAAGTTTTTGACACCAAGAGCATTTTGCTGGATGAATGACAACCTTCACAATTATATCAATGTTCTTTAATTAAATTGCTCTAATTGTATGCCATTAAGTCAGTTTAACATTAGCAAGATGGTGTTTTTAGATCATAATTTGCTTTATAATGAAATCTTCTGAAATTTCATTCACAACACATGATATTCTTTACATATTTTTCCTTTTTACCAAACAGAGATTCAGCTAATGTTAATCTTTTGGACACTGCTCTGTATCACATGGTTATTTGGTGGACTACACATGGCATTCAGCCAACTTTGGACTGCCATTTTATTCTGTATGTTCAACATTATACTGGTAAGCATGCTTCTAAAGCCAAGAAAACAAATTTGGTTTGTCATCCAGGATTCAGGCCTGAGAATTGTCCTGCTTAATCAAACAGACATTCCTGTTTTATTGTTGCCCAAATTTCACTGTTTTCATTAATTTTTTAGCCTGTTCTAGAACATTTTTACATGTTTTTTCCTGCTTTTGCTGAATTTACTGGGTTTTTTTTAATGGAAATGGACATATTCTCATGTGTGAGGTTTGTTTCAGGGTATGTGCAGGCACATGGAAAAAACTAAAAATCAAACTAGAAAAAATGATAAATAAAACTTTCCAATGAAGCCTAGTAAGATGTGAATGGGGAATTTTTACTATTAAATCTCTTTATTTATGTTTAAAAACAGTTTTAAAATGTGAACAATGATTTACCTTACGATATATCATTTCTTGTATCAGCTGTGTGCATGAAAAAAAAGTTTATGTAATCACTCCAGCTGTATTTCTCAGTAACAATTTGCCTAATGATACATCATTTCATGTATAGTGCCTGCAGCTGTATGCATGAAAAAAAAGTTTGCATAATCACCTCAGCTGTACGTTTCAGTAAGGAGAAATTGGGCAGAGTTTGTATTTACAAATTTTGGAAGTTACTATCCTATTAAAGTGGATTTTATTGTTAGTCCACCTGTAGGTAGAAATCCAACAAGCCTTGGTTGAATTTTGAATCATTCTCTTTTTACCACAGGGTCTCTATGCATTTATAGTATACACCATCTTACGCAATCAACTTTGTCGTCCCACCAAAGGCAACTACTCTCTTAACAACGCATCTTATGACAACTCTGTCATGCTCCTTGACAATGGACACTATCCTAATCATAGTACCGTACTGATGGCCTCAGGTCAAGAGAAAGGGTCAAAGGTCATCCTCACCAAAGCAGAACATCCGCCAGCTATTATTTTGCCACAGAAGGATCATGATGTAAGTATAGATTTGAAATATCACTATCAGAAAGTCAAACCTGTTTATTCTTTGGTTTTATATGAGATGGGAATAACAGTATTGAATCAATTGAATACCTTTCTCTGCTTGAATCAAGATGCTTGCTTCCTCAAGATGGTGAAATCATAGAATTGAAAAGCGTAATCAATTTTTTTATTTGATTTGTTCAGGTTTTGATACCAAGAAAATCTTTTGTGAAGCTTATTTCTGTTGGGGTCCATTTGAACATGGTGATAGGTTGAGAACAGTCTGGGGTTAAACCCTGCTCTTCTCAAAACTGACTGCACGCTACATGTACAAGTTTGGCTCTTCTGTACATTGGACCAACGGCTTAACATCCCCTTTGAAGATCGGAATTCTCGCATGGTTCATGTACCCAACTTGAAATTACCATGGGAAAAGCAGAATTTAATCTACAGATGTTGCCAACTAAATTCAGTTTTTATTTTTTCCAACATCCCAGCAAGTTTTTCACCATCAGGAATTGAACTCTGGACCTTTCACACCAGAAGTGACAATTCTCTAACCACTGAGCCACATACTGTTCTATGTTAATGTGGTTGTTGTGCAGGGAGGTGTCATTAGTGTCTAAATGAAAATGAAATGTACATGGCCTGTAGAAACAATATTTAGGTACGGCCCTGGGCAGTATTAATTTAACTTTAATGAGCTTGAACCATTTTATGTGTACAATGAGCTATTGTGACTTATTGTACCACTTATGAATGTAAGGTAAGTTGTACTTGTACACACCCTCAAGATTTGCATGTCCCCACTATTAATACATAATGCTATTAATATATCTAAACAGGATGAACCTGATAAGAAAGTTGACCTCTCTGATGAGGTAAACCATAATGATGACAAGGTATGTGCAACCATAGTACATCCAAATGAGTTGTTGTGAGGTTGGCTGGTCACCACACCCTCTTCCCACTTCATCCCTGTCCATATTTTTCACCACTGGTGTATTGTCACTGCAGCAACCTGGATCTTACCCAAGTTCCCTAAATATTTATCACATGGCCGAATGGCGGGATAACTCACAAATTTTAGGGATCTAGGGCATGATCCATGTTATTGCATTTTCACTTCCACCTGTCTTCCATTACTTTGGTTTTCAGTTAGGTTGCGTTTGGAGACTGGCTGAAAATATGGGGCATGGTTATAATAGGTGTTAAGGTTAGGTTTAGGGCTGAGTCAATGGACATAATGGCATGCAATCAAAATGATGGCAAGAGAATAATTTGACCCTGAACAGCAATAAACATTTTCACCCATTAAAACATGCTTGCGTCTTTATTGATATCAACACAAGTATATTCAAGTGTGCATACTCCTACCAATGAACCATACAATTGTCTCCACATAGTTAATCTATGTTGTGTGATATATTTCAAGGATTGCGATTTACAGACAGCAGTACCATAACATCTTATTTCCCAGGCACTCTAACTCTTTTGAAACTCACTCTTTTGTTTTCTGATTTCAAAGGAATTTCTTAACTTAAGATCCATTAAATAATATTGCAATCTTTCAACAATGTCATTTTCTTCACATCAAACTCATGAATATGCTGTTTAAGGAATTTGGAACTGATTTATAATACATACATTCTAACTCATACTATGCATACATAATTGGAAGTATACTAACTTGCTCTCAGCTGTAAAAGTTGTCCAGATGCCAACCTGAAACAAATGTATATTTGAAAATGACTATGAAAGCTGATAACCCTGTTTTACCATGTTAGCTCACTAGAATGTTACAATTTGAGTATAAGCATATGCAGTATTTGAATTGTGAGGATTTATTTTCTTTTTGATCATTAACTTCATATTCAGGGTGACATGGTTCTTGATCGTTAAATACAGGCTTTGAGTATTTTGTACATATGCACAAATCGCACACTTCAAAATGACCTATGCCAGTGATTGGAGAAGATAAAAATGAAGTGTTACCATAAATGTGTATATCCATATCAAAATGATGCACTTGTCGGGTGCTACATTTCACATTATAGCTCGGAATAAATACCAGGCTCATCTCTGAAGTGGAGGTAACTTCAAATCATCCCAAGTCACATAGTTATGGAATGTTCTCTGTATTCCTAAACCATGTGACTTGGAATGATTTGAAGTGACATACACTTTGGAGATGAGCCTGGTATTTATTCCAAGGTACATGTATTATGTGAAATGAGACACATGTAGCAGCTGACAAGTACATCGTTTTGATATGGATGTACACAAATGATTTGTGTTACTTTGCTAGATTAAATACATTGAAGGTTAGTGCAAGACAGTCTTTACTGCAATAGTTGCCGTATAAACATTTGACAATTTCTGCATTCTATATTGTACACATGTAAAAATATGACACATGGCAGCTATTGCAGTTGGGCCTTCTTGCACAGACCCCTAGACATAATGCTAGTGCAATACAGCCAGCTGTATGTTTCTGTGAATGCTAAAGCCAACCAACCAGTCACTTATACACCAAGTGACAATCTCCTCCAATTCTAACCCATCCAATACTAACCCTAAAGCTAAGCAACAGTAGAACAGGATCATCATCATAGTGTGAAAGTCCAGGACTCAAACATTGCATCTTGACATTTTGGACTGAAGAAAATATCTACTTAGAACATAGTACTTGAGTCTAAATATGACCAAGTTTTGCTCCAGATGCAGATGAAAATTGATAGAAATTGTCTTGCTGCAATGTTCTGGACTCACAACTTTTGAAGCCATCCTCGGATGACTCAATCAAATCTCAGTGCTCTCTGTCCAATAGACCTTTACAGGAGGACTTTTATGAAAAGCATTGATCATGTGCGCCTTCAAAAAATGTTCAGTCAATTTTTTGGCGTGTATTTGACGACACAGTGGACACCTCGTTCAATTGACCGTTAGCGCAGTCATCTCAAAACGAAGTTCTACCCGCAAAGTGTGTGTTGTTGTGTGTGCGTACGTCTGTCAAACGTGTGCTTTAATTGCCGCAATGCGGTGCAAAAGCCTTTCGGCGCGTTGCTAGAAAAGTGTGAGAAACAAAAATGCACATTTTGCACATGCGTTTGCAGGGAGAACCGTATTTTGGTAGCAAGATGGTGGATCAGTGCAAAGGGCAAATACCTGTTCAAGCAACATTGGTGTGAACAATCATACCATGCCACATGCTCATCAAACATGCTGTCACCAGTGTACAATTGGTTGTGGTGATTTTGTTTCTATCTTTATGAACCAATTTCAAAGATTTCTGATCAGTTGCTGAAAAGATCTATTGCTTACATTACAAGATCAGAGTTTGATGTGTAAAGGCTGTATGGCATGATGTCAGCCATCTTGTTGATAACATATGTCACAGAGGCACTGCTTGAAACTGGACCTTTAGATCTTAGCAGTATATAGTTGTGTAGATTATTTGAGCAGTACATATATATTTGACAGTGAGATGGTGACAGGCTTACAACTTATTTTGATATCATATGTGACCACGATCTGGTCTATCGAGGCTAAAGATGGCATTTTGGAAAATTAAGTTGCTATAATTATTACCTTATACAAACATTACACACTCATACTGAAAACACCAAATGTATAGCATACATGGTTCTTAAGTTTTGTGATATCTATTTTCTTATGTATTTTATTGCTTTTTACTAAATATTTTTGACTTTATCTCATTTTCAAATTTGCCGCCTTTGGCCTCCATGGACCAGATCATGTCACATACTGTTCAATTTCAAAGCATCAAAAAATAGCAAAATTACATGTGTTTTAAACAAACTGATCTGTAACACAGCACCAGTAATTGTTCTGCCGTTATTTATATGCTGGATATTTGATTTGGACTATATAATGAATGATGCTTTTGTTTTTAGCTGATCGAAGTTGATCTGTTATCCTTATAAAATATGTTTGTTGTAATTTTATTTTCAATTCTTCTCAATCTTGGAAGGCTGAGACAATTGAACCAAATGATGGATCAGTTGTGAGTAGGATACTATGGCAGTATTCATATTGATGTTTAGATATTCATTGTGCAGTTAGGCCTAAAAAATTGTTTGATTGGCGTAACATAAAAAAAGAAATTAGGGTAGGTTGGTAGGAATTTTTTTTTTACTTATATAGATGTGTTTGATAAAGGCCTTGGAACTTTTTTCATTCTTTTTTTAAATTAAATTTAATTTCTTTTTTTTTTTCTTTTTTTTTTGCAGGGTCGGGCCTACATAGGTCGGGTTAAGCCAATCAACCTTTTTTTAGGCCTTATGCATTTTTGATATAGATATGTGTCATATAAATATAAATAAACAAGTACTACAAGTTTATTTCTGTAAATGTGTCCCTTTAATTAGATTAAGAAATGTTTAGTCCGTTTTGTAATTTGATCGTCAGTTTTGTAATAACATTCAATCAACACCTTTCAAAGTGTAACAGTTTGTTGGTGACATAATTGGCCAATAAGTACCATGTTTTCTGTAACTTTCAGTAAAAGTAACTCTGTTTTGATTAATATTAGGGTTATATTAATTTCCTGTTTTTGAAAATAAGGATTGGTTATAGTGCAGAGAAAAAGATAGTTTGCATGTGAGTTATCTAAGAAAGAAAAATTAAATATGTTTTTGTTTACGATAAAATAGTCTTTGCTCAGGATTTTGATAACAGCATCTGGTAGATCTCATTCTGCTAACTGTGACATTTGAGAAAATCTGACGGGTCGTTTGGCGTCACCTTAACCTATATTCAAACTAATAATCAACAAATTGTGAATTGAAAAAAAATTGATATTTCAAAACAAACTGTTGTAGAATAAGGGCATGATGAAATGTTTATACCTGAGACAGAGCCAAGGGCCTCAATTTTATTAATGAACCCTGTTCATATATTATTAATGAACCCTGTTCATATATAATTAATGAACCCTGTTCATATATTCACCAACATTTGGTGATTGTACAATGTATTTCATGTGTTTTTGCGATACTGAAATTGTCACACTAAAGCAGCCGGACATGAACATTGTTTATGCTTGTCTCTCTACCAATCATGCGCGCTGTTAGATAACGCAAATGTATGAACTGTGAATAATTCGTAACACTTCATTACGGTCATTCTAATATATGTATTTTGTCACTTTGGTTAAAATATTGATACAAAGGGAAAGCATACACGTAATGAGGAAGATGGGGAAGTGAGTATCTATGTGGGAGATGCAACAATCCTAGTATTTGTCGAAGTATCTTCCACATTCTGCTTTGTAATGATCCCAGTTTGCGCCCTCCCCCAGCTTGGCTATGTTTATTCATAGCACATGGAACATATTACAAAAAATAACTGGATTTGGGGTTGTGAACTCATTCCATTTGACTATAATCAACCTCTACTGAACTTATTGGTGTGGTGAAGTAGATCAGAACACTTGGCTATTTTTACTTTGTTCAATGTATAAGCAACAAACTTAGCATAGATGCTGCACCCAATATTTTATATCAATCAACAGTGTTATGAGTCTTGCCACTTATATAGTTTGGACAAATTATACCACAAGAAATAACAAATTAAACCTACCCATATGGAGTATCTTCATGCGTCTCTTAACTTATAACTTTAGGTTAACTTTCTTATGGCCACTGTCCAGTATTGATAAGAAGATTTTAAGTTGACAAACAGTGTATGTGCTTTAATATAGATGTATGCTTGTAACTAATTATGGGTGGGCTTATACAAGCATGGAGCTATTTCAGTTGAAATCTGTATGTCCCCTTTCAAATGGAGTCACCCATTCAGGTAACTCAATTTGAAATTCACATTCCCTGTATTCCATAGGGAGTATGCATTTCAACTGGAATAGCCCATGGTTACAGCAATTGTTGATGTTGTAATTTTTTTATTTACTTTTATTGACAGTTTGCTTACCTTTCCCAGTGCTTTTGGAAATGTTACTTGTGTTAAATAATAATTTGATGCCATTCATGTCCCTAAAGCTTGTTTATCTTGTTTACCCAGTTTGATTATTATTATTATTATTATTATTATTATTATTATTATTTCACTAATCACCATCTGCTTTTTGTACATCCAGTTTAGCTAACCACTTGATCACCTTATTCACTAGTTTGGTGGTGTGTACTACTATACTTTTATACTTTACCAATTAAATATTATTATTTTCTACCTCTATTGTGTGAGTTAATAAGGATAAAATCTCCCTTTACCAATACAGTTGGATTGGCATATTTTTTTTTAGTGTTCATTGAATACTTTCTTCACCTCATGGTTCATTTTTTAGTATTGCAGATTTTTCTTCACCTCATGGTCACTACTGCTTTAATAAGAGCACTTGATTGGTTAATAACATGATATAATCATCCAAGCAACAAATCAAAATAGAGCTTTTAGATCTCTTAGTAATTTTAAGGCCTAGCCGTGCTGATTATTCTTACCATATCTCTGATTGGCTCAATACATGATATAACCCTCTTCATAACCAATCAAAATAGTTCTTAGGTGCCGATAATTCAGCCGGTTGTGCTCATTGTGTATTGTGTAATATGTGGTGCATTTTTAACCCTTATTTATGTTACAACTCCCACATACCTAATTGATACAGATATTCTTTGGATGAAAACTAGTTTATAGGGATGGATTAAAAATGTGCTGAAGAGAAAATATGCCATACCCCAAACCTTGCTAGTAGCATTCTTTTCGTGCAGACCCTGTTCCCCCTTTTTTTAGACACTACAATTGTGATGAAGAAAAGATAATGTATTATCACTGTTAACTGAGCATTCTGGGGAAAACACATTCATTACATGTCTAAATTTTTTGTTACTTTCAGTTGGAATGGGATGCACAGTCCATAGGTCGTCAGAGTCAGCGTAGTCACCACAGTAATCACAGTCACCATAGTAAGAAGAGTATGAACACATCAAGGGCCCCTTCAGTGCATAGTAACAACAATTTCTATCCGGCACCTCCATTTCAACAACAACCCATACAACAGCAACCGCCACCACAACAAGACCAAAGAACTCCACCTCAGCCACAGTTTGCAATGCAGCAGTCGCCACCACGACCGGAACACGATGACGACGAAGACTCACAAGATTTTGACGACTTGATATTTGCTCTGAAGACAGGAGGTGCCTATGTGAGTTCTGCAGAGGCTTCCCCTATTCCACCAGGCAAACGTATGGATAGATCACCATCAAGGCAAAGCCAAGGATGGGATCAAACTCAAAATAGTGACACTATGTTATTGGATGATACAGAGCTTGATGACTCACAAGCACACTACGAGATGAGGAGGATTAATATTGCTGATACACATTTATAACAAAATACAACTTCCATAAGGTTTTTAATTTGTTCTTTTATACTGTATATAATTAGTGTAGGACTTAATATTGGCATGTATAGGATGAAAAGAACACGTTTCAATTATCATATAAATGTTTTTATGAAATGGGTGCGCTACAAGTTTGTAGGAATATAATGTTCCATTGGAAGACTGTGTATTATTACTGTGCAATGCTTCCAATGCCAAAACACCTTGAATTTTATAGGCTGAAAACCAACTTACATGATTTGTACTTAACTTTTTTTTTGTCAAATTGTGTCCAAAGTATTTTAAGTATGTTACCACCAGACCAAAATTGTGTGACTGAAAAGCCTTGACATTACCAATATCTCACCAACGTTTGTACTTATATATTTGCACAAAACATTTCCAAAATATCCTTCCTGGAGACCTTATTGTGCCTTTTATAATTGACAGAAAGGATTTAATGTTTTTACTACATTGTAACACATAATAATTTGATGATGCTATCAACATGGCTCAGATTTGTTACCTGCCTGTTGGCAAAGTTACTTGCCTGGGTGTCAAGTTGTAAGGGGTGGCTTCAAAACCCAACCACCAATTGACCGCCAGTGTCCGGGTAAAACTGACGGTTTAACTGCATTCTATTGTTCCTAACAATAGAAACCAGGCTCAAACGCCACTTTAGCCCTGTGTGTCAGCAGGCACCCAAAAAAGCAGTAATTAAACATAGCTTGAATGACCATGCCAAGGAGTCAAAATGTTTTGAAATATCAGGGCACAGAGCAACATATGTCAGATTTGAATTGCGGCAAGTTGTCCAATCTGCGCAGGGTTCACACTGGCTTATGTTTTTGTATCCCAGTTCCAGGGCAGTTCATGAGTGTTTTTTTTATGTGCAAGTTCACAGGTCCTGCCAGAAGCCCAAAGTAATTAGGAAAGTGTATGGCTCACTCAAGCTCAGATCCACTGCACCCAAAGATATTCTGTAAAACCATAAGGTCCGTATGCACAAAAGAGTTAGACCGGGTCTAAAGTTAGACCTGGTCTAAGTGGAATTTAGTTCCATCCGGAATGGTCCTTTACTAGTATTTCCTTACAATAGTAGCTAGCCAATTCTAAAGATTTTAATGTAAAGTTCAAAAATAATACAAAATAACTTAAGCAAATGTAAAGGAAAATGTCCATTCTCCTGAGACTAAATTCCACTTAGACCAGGTTTAACTTTAGACCCGGTCTAACTCTTTTGTGCATACGGACCTAAGTTTGTAACACTGGAATTTTCCTGAGCCAACAGGCAAGTTGATCTATAATTTGGTCCAACTCAAGTGCGGTAGTGACGTTCGTGCATATTTCGCTAGCCGCAGTATCGAATCGTGCATTGACGTCACTACCCAACTTGAGTCTGAACCAAATTATAATGTTAAATGTGAGCTCTGGCAATCATGCAAATTGAGTCATTATGATAGCATTATCATTTATTTTTATTTAGTATCAAATTCAGGTAGATGCTAGGTGAGCTTAATGAAATCAGACAGGGAGAATCCAGAATGGGTATAGCTCCATGTGTAACCCTATGGAAACTCTGCCATATTGGATTGTCATTCATGAGATCAAAATAATGTACCTCCAGAATTATTCAGCAAAGAGCACTGTAAAGGCTTGCGATTGTAGTACCAAGTGTGTGTAATCAGAACAATGCATTACAGGCAAACACACTTAAAATTGAGGTTTATGAGACATATATAGCGATCCACAGGTACCAATTTCTCACTCCATCAGCATCATGCAAATATATGGCAAAGTGTATTTTCTCCCAGTCAAGTTCATTGAGTGGACTCCTAATGCCTTCCTGCTTCCAGTAAGGAATGATTAAGAAACCCAATATTTTGAACTTAAATAAAGGGTACACAAGCTAAGTTCTCCCATATACTTTTTGGAACAAATCAAAAAGTTAGTTATGAAATTAGACAAAATTATTGCAGCTTATTTTGTTTTTACATACTACATACAGTGTCACACATTGCTGTGTTCTGGTTCATTACGTCAGAAAAGGTGCAGTGTTGAAAATAAATCTAAAAGGTTTTTTTACTAAAACATGAGTAAATCAGTTTCCAAGAAATACATCAGAGCCAACAACATCGGCTGATGAAAAGGAAGTTCCTGGAAAGCGCTCCCGGTAAGCGAAAATAAACAAGTAGTGTTAGAGTTTCATTTAAATTACTTTCATGAGTAAATCACCTTGGAATTGCTCAAAATGAACAATACTCACAGTACAAATCTGAAAAGTTCATTATCGACATTCAAAAATGAGAAAATGTATGGGTAGCCTATTTTGTTTTTCACACGTCTGGTCCAAATTACAATGTCGCACATCGTTGCGTTCAGTCACAATGGCACATTACGTTGGAAAACATTCGGTTTTGAAAGTTGCACTTTGGTGCATTCAACTCTCACAACGCATGCAGGATGTAATCTACAGTAGGTTAGTCAGGCCTGTATTGTTTGAATGGACCAAGTACAACTATCAAAACTGCATCTTTACAGCCCTTTTCTTTATCAATATTAAAGATATTGTGGCCAAACACAAGGATATGATTGTGATATTGTAAATTGGCCCGATGTGTAAAACAAAATAGGCTGCCAATCACTTAGATCATTTTTGAATTTCATTAAAACTTAAAACGATTTATTTTAAAAAGTATTAGGGGGAACTTTACTTAGAACTTGTGAACTCTTTCACTTTAATGCTACATTGCATGCATCTTTTTGACTTTGCCAATGTGGTGCTAGATAATTTTGTAAATAATTTGTACAATAGAATTTTATTCTTAACTTTGTCCCATTGAAGGGTGAAGGTGACGTAGATGCATTGCCGCATTATCGAATTGTGCACTTATTTAATCGTGTAGAGCATATAAGAGTTGGCACACCCCGGGTGGCACACCTGCTGTGTAAGTGTAGGCACCAACTTCACCTTCAATTTCTGGTGGGACAAAGTATACCATTATTTTATGCGCGAAGTACAGTGTACTTACCATTAATATAACCTGTGTGTGTGGCTTGAAATTATCAATATGTTTGTTACTTGATGTTATATATTTAATGTGTGAAATCTTTCATGTAAAAGCAATATTGAGGGCTTGAGGTTTTGGAACTTTCAGGCAGGCAGACTATAAATTGCTCTTCTGGTGACGAAGACAACCTTTATATAGGAGAGCTGTCCAGAAGTTGCAGCAGTATTTCTGAGAACTATGAAACTCTCCTAAGTGTGAGATGTGCCTTGTAAGAGGGCTATCAAAGGCTCTCCTGAAATCAAACTTCAGCCCAAACAATTGTTACCTATAATAGTTACTGCACTGTATTGTATGCAGCTGATGCTATGTCTCTTAACATTCCAATGTTTTCTAGTTTTATCACCTTGAAATATGTGAAGATCTTTATAAATTTATTTAAATCTTTGACATTTCAGTCTTTATGTGATGCGATGCTTGTATATAGAAATTTGAATACAAGTGTCAAAGCCATCTTGTGTACATTCCTAAGATAATTTTAAGCAGACTTTTAAATAATGTTCTTTTTTTTACATTTGTTGTTTGTTAATTTTAAGTAGATTTGTTTATCATTTGATTACTATATAGGACCAGTTCAAATAATACATGTAGGTGGAGGGATTAGAGTAAAGAGGCAAGTTTTCTGTATCACGGAAAAACTGACAAATCCGCAGAATTTAAGAAAAAAAACGAAAACATGGAAATCCGAGGAAAACATGTTTTTCCTTGAGAAAAATAAAAATGAAGAAAAAATAATAAGAATGCGAGGTAAAAATAATGAAAATGAATGGTGATAAATTGGTGAGTAGACATACACTTATTAATTTTGATTTGTGAAATGTGATTTTTAATTACGGAATGTGAACGCGGAATCACAGAATTTAGTATTTAAAACCATGCACGGAAAATCGCGGAATTCGGTGTTTTAAATCACGGAAAACTTCCCACTCTAGATTAGAGCCAGAAGGCCCTATCTGAAAGAGCTGCCCTGTGTACATTTTAACTTTTATTCTGCATTCTGTATTGTATACATCTGAAAATATGCACCTGGCAGCTATTGCAGATACGGCCTTCTGGTCTACACCCTCATTTTAAATAATTACATTAATAATATGTATTTAAATTTTTCTCAAGTTTTAAAAAAAACAAGAAATATATGGGCAATATCAATGATTTTATTAATAGTAAAATGGTATTGAATTTCTTAGTACTGTAACTTATGGCAATATTTTAATATTTAAGAAATAGAATCATGTCAGTATATCAAAATTAGATAATTAGTAGCCGAATCATATTTACAGAAAGAGGCTGTTACTTTTCCGTCCACTAAAGAACACCTTGATAATACTGTATTATTGAAATATATCTGACTGAAGAGTATTGATAATGTGTATTTAAACACCAACTTTTTTATATGCTTATTTATTAGATGAATAGAATCGGGCATTTAGCTGTCAGGATATGTGTGCTGAAATGTGTGTTACCAAATGTATTAAAAGCAATATAGTGTGTCTGCGTTGCATAATTATGAGAATCTCCCAAAACCAATATCACAAAATGTGCTTAAAGAATGATTCTGATCGTGGTCAATTTCCGCTTTTCCTCTATTACATGATAATAATGACACCTGCATTTAATGTTTCTACCAACTCAAAATGTGTCTCACAGGTGTCTTTTCTAAATTAATTTGTATGTGCATTTTAGTAATATTGCGACTTGATGTGATACACTCGGCATAATTACTGGAATTTTGAGAATTGAGTGTCATAGCTTGGCTTCAATATAACTTCCAAATGCTCAAAACTCTACTACATGTAAAAATCCAGCCTACCTATAACACTAACAGATTCAAACCATCGCGGGACATTTTTCAAACAAATTCAGGCTACCGGGCGAGCATGCATATCACGCTAAAGACGAGATACAGACGACTGACCGGCAGCCTGCATAATGTTGGAAAAACGTCCCACGATGGGTTGAATCGGCTATAATTGACCGAATAATCTTTGATAACCTTTTTTCTTGCATTCGTGGCATGATTCTCCAACCAGGACAAATTTTTGTCCCCCTATACTAGGCTGGTTACGTTTCAACTGTGAATTTTGTTCATTTTGAACAATTCCAAGTAAAACGAAGTTGGTTTACTCATGTTTTAGTGACGTGTCACCACTACACTAGTGGCTTCTTCAGACTGGCAACTCATCACATCTGACTGCTTGCTTTTATAGGCAACAGGAAGCACCGTAGAGGGCGTGATGAGTTGGTCAGAGATGTTGTTGAGTGAGTAGGCCCCCTCGTCCTTGTTTAGAGTGTCTTGTCCTTTTCGGCGGATCCAGATGGCTTCTTTCAGCCACCTGGTGGTCTTGTCTGCTTCACGATCAACATCTTTGACCAACTCATCACGCCCTCTGCGGTGCTTCCTGTTGCCTATTAAAGCAAGCAGTCAGATGTGATGAGTTGCCAGTCTGAAGAAGCCACTAGTGTAGTGGTGAAACGTCACTAAAACGTGAGTAAACCAACTTCGTTTTACTTGGAATTGTTCAAAATGAACAAAATTCACAGTTGATATCAACATTCCTAATGAACTTGTTCAAAGAATTGGTTACGTTTCAGATGATTGAATCACATCAGGTCACAAAAATCTTATTCACATGTTCATGTAGGTCTAAATCGATGGTTAATATGTAATCATGTGTTGACAATTCTTCCTGAAATATATTTTTAGCTGTAAATAGGTTCTACTTAACTTTTGAAACAATTATTGTAATGCAGATTAACATGTAAGAATTTTACTTTTCCCCTTTTCTGAAAGAAAGATTCTCTTGTATTTTGTACCAATAAAATGAGGTGCATGGAAAGTAAATGTTATGTATTGTGCAATTCTTTAAGGTATAGCTTCAAAACCCTGACACTGGCAAAATAGGTGACTGGTTCTGCCATGGTGCCGGTGGTCGACAGCAGGTGGATTTGAAGTCCAACCACTGGTTGACATCTGGCGCAATGGCAGATTGCGCCACTGGTTGACAACTGGCGCAATGGCAGATTGGACGATTGATATCCACTGGGTGCCGGTGGTTGACCGGCGGGTGGGTTTTGAAGTCCAACTACTGGTTGACAACTGGCGCACTGGCAGATTGGACGATTGTTAACCACTGGGTGCCGGTGGTTGACCGGCGGGTGGGTTTTGAAGTCCAACCACTGGTTGACAACTGGCGCACTGGCAGATTGGACGATTGATAACCACTGGGTGCCGGTGGTTGACCGGCGGGTGGGTTTTGAAGTCCAACCACTGGTTGACAACTGGCGCACTAGCAGATTGGACGATTGATAACCACTGGGTACCGGCGGGTGGGTTTTATAGTCCAACCGCTGGATGACCACCGGTGCACTGGCAGATTGATAACCACTGGTTTTGCCATGGTGCCGGTGGTCGACAGGCGGCTGGGTTTTGAAGCTATCCTGTGTCATTATTTTTTTTGCCACTTTTGTAAATGGAAATATTCTTGGTTACATTTTCAGTGCATTTGGAGTTAGGTGCAACAGCAAGCACCTAGGACACAAGATATGGTATACGTAGCACTCTTCAAATATGACAGACTGGGTTGCAATTCTGTCTCACCTCGAGTTTGATAATGATTTTAATTTGCGCAGTTGCACCCCAAGCATGTGTACAAACCGCCCTTGTAGGCATGTATACGCTGTGCGAGATTAGGTTAGCATGTGCCATTTAATACTATTCTGTAACCAATGTAAATACCATACTCAAGCTGAAACAAAATATAGGGAGAATAACCAGTGGGCCTTTTGGGAAAGCTAGGAACATCCTAATGGCAGTTACAATGCGACACGTGTAACTTTTCCGGAAATTGGTAAAAACACTAGGAAGCAACTTTTTGTGGCTATGTGGCCTTTTCCTGTGACCCACCTTGGCCATGGCCAGGATTTTCATCTGCCCGACACTAGTAATATGTAACATATCATAACCACATGCGAGAAAGAGTGAAAAACCATACTTATAGAGGGGTGCAGTATCACACCCCAACAGATTTAGACTAGTAGTATATTGCTTTAAAACAAATACACTTTTGGAATTATTTATCATAGTTTTGTGTTTACATGGTAAACCAATGACAACTTCAACATTTAGTCAATCTTGGCCGGCCCCCCCTTGTCACATTACAAAAACTGCAATGCTGCCCTCTGTTGAGCATGAAGAAATGAATGGATCATTGCATGACTTTCCACACATTCGTCAGATCCCAAAATATATTTTCCCTTATGGAATCAGCAACATTTGCACAGTATTTTTTGTGGGAGAGAGCACATCGGACGTTGAATTGCATTCTAAATATTTTGAGGAATCTCCTGATGATATCAAATAAAGAAATTTTAAATTTGCGACATAATACAAATTTTATGGCGAATTATTAAAATTGGATATTGTTTATATATTTGATAACAGTCCTCGAAATAAACTTCATAAATCAAATGATATGTAGCTGATTATGTAATGTATGTAGCTGGGATGAAAAGCCGACCATCAATTCAAAATTTTGACCTTTCATATTGAAGATAAAAGTATACATTTTTTTCCCGAAAAATTCTATATCTTCAATACCAAAGGTCAAAATTTTCATAATTATGATGGACGGCTTTTCATCCCAGCAACATACACTTTAAGTACCTATCATAATACAATTTACTTCATGGAGAGTTAAATTTCAAAAATATCAATTTTTAATAATTTGCCATAAAATGTGTATCATATCACGAATATCAAGAAATCAATATTATTTCATATCATCAGGTCATTCCTTGTATTCAAAATACAATTTGATGTCTGATGTGCTTTCAGATCCAAAAAAAAAGTACAAATGTTGCTATCTGAGCCCTTAAGCCCAGGAAAATAGAAAAGCAAAGGAATTCCTTCCAAGCAATTTGAGAATTTTGCTTCCATAGATTATAAGAACAAATTAATGATGGGAAATTGGCTTTATTTTCTTGGGATGTACCAACATTTCCCAGATTTGATTTTATCCACTATGTCACAGGTTCTCAATGCTCAAGGACCAAACATTCATAGGTGCCTGCTTGAGGGTCAAATATACTTGCATTTCTTATGCTATCCTTTATAATTCAGTGCAATTCAACGGCCAAACACAATTCATTGGAGGGCTGTATTTGACCCGCCTATAAGAATTCCTGGATTATATCTACGGAATGCACAAGCTAAGGTTGATCGATTGATTTCCAGTTATCGAAGCGACACATTAAAAAACTTATTAAACATTGAATAAATCTGCAAGATTAACATTGCTATTCCGAGAGAAATTATCCTTTTAGTCCTTAAAAACAAATGGCTGTTTTTCTTTGTGACTCGCAAAATTTTGCAACTTCAAGGGGCATCTTGTGATCTACCTCATACCCCACATGCCACTTACCTCCAAAATTGAGATATTTCTACCATCAGAAACCTTATTGTGTCCACATCTTGTGGATTCGGTAATTTTTCTATCGATAATTACTTTTACCTTTGATCCTGCTGATCCTGCTAGGATCAAAAGCTCAGGCCCCTGAAAAATTTTACTAAACAGGCTATTTTTGTGGATAAGCAGTTTCAAACAGGTCACTTTTGAACATAATTGATAATTACAATACAATGGCATATGGGGTGGTGTAATAATGCATAGCTTCCAAACACAATATCTGTACCAACAGAAATTTTAGAAATCAGCTTTGTCATCAATTATGATCTATATCAATCCATACCGAAATCACAAAATTCACCTTTAATAAATTAATATCTAATCCACTCAGTCAAATGTTTGAAAATATTTCTATGATTTATTATCATCATAAGCTAAAAATAAACCGTGGTAGTGAGTATAGGATATACTGTTGCAAATTGATGGCCTTTTTAGGTGATCAGCTTTCTGGTGTTTTTGTCATCTTTTACCAAACGTCTCAATTTCATTGTTGCCGAGATTAATGGATTGAATCAGATCAGGTCACATGATAAAAACGGCCTGGGGGTCTCCATTTTGGATTGGGCGGGAATGTGCAACTGGAAATATGGAAACTGACCATAAAAATATACCAAATTTGAGGAAAATTTAAAGGTAAATTTGCCAAATTTAAATTTGATTCTAAGCTTCCTTAAATTGACCTATACACAAAATAACATAATAAAATTATAGTATATGACCTGTTCCCACGAAATGAGCATAAAGACCGGCTCCCACAAAATGAACGTAAAGTCACAAGTTGGTGGTTTCAAGACCTTCCAATTGTTGAGTTGCTGTTCTTTTGTTTGAAGGCACTTGTAGTCAGTGGTATATGTCCTTTGTGAATGAGGACATAAGATGGTGTACTCTGTATTCAATTCCGTTCCCATTGGCAAAGGACATACCACTGCCACTACAGGTGTGTTTAAGCAAAGAACATCAACTCAACAGATGGAACATCTCAAAACTCCCAACTTGCGACTTAACACTCATTTTGTGGGAACAGGTCACATATTTGCACAGTGAATTAATGTAGCGCAAAAAAACTTTTACAGTACTACATTAATTCCCTACCAGGTATATTCCTTACCAAAAGTCACATATTTTGCTGAGCTGAAAATACAATAATTACTTGGGTTACAGAAGTCATCTTCTAATTGAATCCACACATGCAAACAGTACATGCAAAAAGAAACAAAATATGAATTTATTCTTCAGACAAAAATACAACCAACATGCACAACTTCTCTCCGCTGGTGTGATCCACTCCTAAGACCAGACTTGGATGTTGAATCCGTCGGCTCATGATGATAGTCCCCCTTTCCAAACTTCCTGTGGTTGTGTGTGAGGATCCTTTATATGTAAGCCTTACACTACAGCCACAGAAAGCCTAGTTAGAGGGTTCTTTTCTGTCTTGCTGATGGATGTGGTATAGAGTTGGGTAATCCTTCCATGTTGATGGTCACTGAAGCCCTTTGTTGCTGGAGTTCTTGGAAAGCCTGGTATTGCTGTTAAACTGTGGCAGGTGAATGCTGATGTTGAACACAACCTGAGTGGTCAGGTTACCATATGTTATCCAATGACACTATTAACAGGAGAGAACATGCATTATACACTCTAAAACATGCATTATACACTCTAAAAATTGGTTTAAACACTCATGATTATCAATGAAATCACACAACAGAACAAGGTAAAATATTGCATAATAACTTTAATAGTCTCCGCTTGCATTAACATGACACAACAGTTATCAATGATAACATATGGCCAATTATATACAGGATACTGTTAGGTAATAGAGTTAGATAAGCTATTGAACTTAACATTTTTATGGTTTCACCTTGACATTAACATCCTACTCTGTTTAATTTGAATAACATTTCCTACATATCCATTTTTCTTGGAACTCATCCACACCTGTAGTGTATCGCCTATGAGAGTTTCTAATGTAAGCAATTTACTTGATATTAATTACTGAGCATTTCCCAAAACTAGTTATTTTAAGTATCATAACAATTTGACATTTTCTGAAATGCTATACTTATATAAAAGTACATCATCAATGCAGCTTTTTGCATTCAATTCAAAGCCAAACATAAGGAGTTTACATAAGATGGTTTATGACAACATATTTGTCCATTCATATTTTTAATGTTTTGCTTTTGAGTATTATTAGCATTTGACATTCAGTAATGTGTTGACTAAACAAAATTGCCATATTTGATTACATACATTAATTGTAACAGTCATACAACACCAAAAGGTACCTTATGGGGAGTGTTTTGCACAAATATGGAGTGTGAAACACTCAAAATGTTGAGCTTCAACATCAAACATTGCTAAGTGTTTCTTGACAAGATATGAGAGGAAAACGTGTTCTTTAAAATTATAAAAATTATAATCATTTTTACCTGGCCCACATAAGAAACCTTTTGATGTAACAACAGGAAATTTAATACGAAGTCAGCAACAGTCACAGTTTTGATCAAACTAATTTCAGAGATTACATTATCTATCAGCAGTAGTGATGTGGACATTCATTTATGTTATTTTAAAATGTCACAAATGCATGGTTATTGTTGAATCACCAATGCAAGATACCCTGTTACTGGCCAGCATGTGTAAACTTTGACAGGCAATCCAATATTAGAAATGAGCAATTAGTCTAGAAGTTGCATATCCAAAGTTCTCATTCTTGCCTTTGTGAAGCATTTTTGTAGCATTTTATATATCTTAAAAAATTATTGTTTTTTAGTTTGCAGGTAAAGATCGTTTGGTGGACATTTTTAGATTGGTTGACAAAATGGTCCACAAAATGAAGCAGTCACTAGGATCCACAATATGCTCATGTATTAGGGCACAGTTCTTTAACTCCAATACATTTGTACATTAATTGAATGACCTTTGCAAATTTGGGTACAAAAAGTAACTCTGAAACTTGAGGTCAAATTTTGCACTATGATTATGTAATTGAGGTTATTGGACTATGTCATTGGGATGAGGCTCTTGTGGTCCATAGTGCCATTGATGTTCAACACTCTCCAAAGGTTACCAGGTCAGACATATTTGTCAAGTAATCCAAATCAAAATTATGCACTGATACAATCAAAGCTATTGAGAATTTAGGAAACAAAATGATAAAAACTATAAGGTATAAATTTAAATTTCTGAGCTTTGGGTACACACAAATAATGGGAACAAATGTTAAATGTTTTACAAAATCAAAATGGTTGTTGTAAATTAAAGTCAAATTTAAATTAAACCAAATTAATTTCAGGAAAATAAAGTTAAAATTTTCGAGCAAATTCTCAATAATTTATATTTTGATTTGTTCACAAGGGATTTCTTTGAAGCATAAGGTCAAGTAATATTTCTAATTGTCCATAAACAACAGTCTAGCCTTCATCACAATCTTCTTGCTTTGCGTGGTTTATCACCATTCTGTGGTATTCCTGTGCGGTCTGTGATGGAGACTACATCCAGCCCACCTACTTGCAAACCTCTAATGGAAGTCTATAAAGGTGAAAGAAAATAACAAAACAAACATATTATAATTAGTACCAGCAACAATATCACAGCTGCATAAAAAGGTTGTATCATTAGAAAATCAATAGCCATTTTTGCATCCTCTGCAAATGGCCACTGAAATTATGTCAATTATAGGGGTATGGGTGTGTTTTTTAAATCCAATTTTATGGAATACCATATTTAAAAAAAAAATAATCAACTGAAAAAATCTTAATTTGCAGCACATGTTTAGTTTTCATACACACATTTATCGGCATTGCTTAGAAAATACCTTAAAACACTATATGGTACTTGAAGCATTATGAAGCCCTGTAGTACTGTACTTATTAGCCAAACAAGTATTTTACATAAAAGGGCACATCAAGCCACAAATGACTTTCAAGTATGGCATATTCGAGACATTTAAGCTTCAAAAACATAGCATGACCTATTATACTGGCTGGGTGTTGTTCTTCAAATTTTCCCTAAGAAATTACACTTTTGCCCAATATCGTATGTATGTGGTCACTCTCCAATAGCCAAATTTCCTGGGATATAACTACCTCACCCCTCCCCAACACCCCCCTGCACAAACTGCTGTTTTTTTTTTAATTTTCCTATTCCTTTCCTTCAATTTATGTTCATTTGCACTCTACGTGTATGATAATAACATGCTTTTAATATAGGAAGAGTTATATATCGTGTCTCTCTTGGGGTTTCTTATGTCATCAGTATGGCTCCTAACAGGCCTACTATTATGTACCCATATATGCCTCCAAGCAGCTAGATATGTCATACTGACACTTCTTATACTGTGTAAAAGGCAAGATTTAGGATGTGTTTATAATACAAATGCAGGCTTGCCAGTTTAAAATCATAATGGTTTTTAAAAACAAATTATTGGGAGTGCAGTGATATAGGGTTCTTGCATTGTTTGATGATGGTTCTTTTATGAATTCATCACAAGCAACAAGAATCAGTGTACAGTTCTCCCATCACATTACAAATGCATTAAAACATCCCCCACAAACACATTATTCCCCACATACATGAACACTTGCAAACTGGAAAATGATAAATTATATTTGTGAATATCCGAATGCGGACTCACACATTACAGTTTTGCCGTATCATGGACTCTTTAATGTTCTCTATCAAAGTGTGGACTGACCCTACACCTCCTACAGCGGATGTTGTTTATAATGTGTTTTGTGTGGACTGACCCTACACCGCCTACTGGGGACGTTGTTTGTAATGCGTTTTTATGCCATCTTTGATCTAGTAACACTGTCCAGAAACTGTGATACCTTGTACGTGTACTGTTTACATACAGATTTCCCATGAGTGTGTCCTTGTTTGGGGGTGTTTAACCCCCCCCCCCCCCCAACACACACACACACTCTACAGACACTTGTTCACTATAATGATTGGCCAAGTCGTTTCAAGGCTTACCTGTCGTCCAGGACCTATTCCTTTGACTAGCACACGGACTGCCTTTACTCCATTCTCTAAAGCAACCTGAGAGATAAAAATCATGTACAGAATTATTGAATTGTTATTCAATACTGACCAACATCGTTGGGCAGGAAAAAACTCCTATGTGTCATTGGCTCCTAAACATGTTTAAAGCAAAACCAACTAAGTAACCTATTTAGGGTTTTGTTTTTAAACTTGGTTCAAGCGCACAAGTACATAGGAGGCGTTTTCTGCCCAATAACAATACATGATCACGATTTACACAGCCAGATTCTTATTGCTACATCCCCAGAGGTACCCCACCACACAGCTATGTCATTGGTACTCTAGAGTACCTCACGTGGGTACTCTATGAGTACACATATCGAAATCACATGTACAGTAAATGCACTGGTACTGGAATGATGCCGCACTGGTACTCTAGAGTAGCCATCAAGTAGCTGGGTCAGTATGTGGGTATGTGACATCAGTGGGTGGCAGCAATTGGAATCTGGTAGTGTTATTTTTATTAAAATAACCACCGCCAGTTAGTAAATAACCTCTTCTATTTAAACGGGCAAAATTTAATATCAGTGATACATATTAATGATACGCTAACAAGGATCCTTTTTATTTCTCCCCTTTTTCATTCTTCCGTACCAGTTTGTTGTAATACCCTGCCCTGCCTCATTTTTATCCCCGTCCACTGACACTCAAGCACGATGTGTATCGGATAAAACAAACATGCCGCTATTAGTAATTCATAGCAAAAATATAAATCAAAAAAGAGAGAGAAAAAAAATGATGACTCAACCTTTCTCTTCTTATTCATCCCCGGCCTCATGAAAGCATTATTAATAATGATGATAGTGGTATTCACAGTGATATACCAATATACTGATGATGCACAATTTTGGCATGTTTTCATCATCCCTACCAGTCACTATTTGATTAATTTTATTTAGTTTATACACACCAAGAAGCAGAAAAAATATGGTGGTGGTATTTTCGAACTTATTTATCCAAAAAATTTCATTTTTTATGTTTTTCAACCATTTTGATTTGACTTGATCAGCCACACCTTGTTGGGTAAGTGGTCACAATATCGAGAATTCAAAGCAAGAAGGCCCTATTAGCAATAGCTGCCATGTGTTAGATTTGGCATGTTGAGTACTTGATAGAGCACAAATAGCATTGGGCAGCTATTACAAATGGGGCCTTCTCATTCCACTAACCCCTTAGATGATATCAGGGATTGCAATAGCTGCCAGGTGTTAGATTTGGCATGTTGAAGTACAAAAGGCAGCTATTACAAATGGAGCCTTCTCATTCTCACTAAACCCTTCATATATGTCCTAAGAATCACTGGTGATTTGATTTGATTCTGTAGCAGTCAGGACTTAACTACACAAATATTCTATCAAGTATGTAGAGTGATGTTCTGTTTCCGTCAGTTATTCCTTTTCTACAGCCATATGACTCAGAATTAGCTCTACCATCATATATTTGCAGGGGAATTTGATAAATAGTTCAAAAATAATTAAACAACAACAGTTAGAAACTGATATCATGAAAAAGCTTAACGGACCGAAGCAAGAAATGCTCAACCCACACGCTAATTCAAAATATGATCAATAATCAACAAGCACAAAATATTGTATAATTGCAGTGTTCTACTACTACTACCATCATAAATGCAGAGTACAGCAGTGTTTAAAGTTTCCATATGGTTGCTTTGCTCACAGATAGTTTCTATCCGATATGGGTGTGGCTCAATGGGATGCAAATTTATGCATCAGTTCTCGGTGATCGGTTTTGACAGTCAAACTATCAAGTTTCAAATATGTCGAAACTATATCATAATATGGATACAGGAGAGCTTACTTTTGATGGCACAATTCTAGTAAGCATGGAAATAAATTTATCTGGGTGCCATATATTGATACTGACCGCAATTTAGTACATGAATATGTCCACCTGCAAGTTGGATAGAACTGTTGCACAAAAGGGTAATTTTGAGTTAGATTTATTGATGATTCCCTACAAGACTAGGCTCTTTGGTGCCTGTTGAACCAAATAAGAGCGTCAAGCACACATCTCAACTTGTAATCTCATCTGTCCTATATTGATATTTGTGTCACAGACTGGTCAGTATACCATGATTAGACCGACGGTCATCTGCCTGCCTGACCGGCTTTAATATACGTAAAAACCTCGACAAACCACTCACCTTAGCGGCCGCAGCTCCGATAGTCTGGCCAGCGACGCTGGTTCCCTTTTTAGCATTCTTTAATCCCACACTGCCCTGCACACATAAAGAAAAGATGAGAAAGATGAGACCAGAGTGATAGGCCGGCCATTAGAGAGACTCCATAAATCAACGGTCGGGACTGCCGCTGATCACAATGGCCCCATATGGAAAACGGATCCGAGCTAGCTGGGGATTGTTTAATAACCGGAAAAGGGAAGTTTATACCAACACTCTATGGGAGAAAGATGGGATCTCGGCGGTGCGCCGCTGCTATGAAAGATGTCGCTCATTACAAAGCTTTTATTCCTAATCAGCAATTGCTGATAGCTCATGTCAAGCTTTGAACAATTCATGGTTCTTAATCATTAAAGGGATATTCATGGTACACAGTAAACCATCTGAAAACCAACATTAAGTAATGAAAGCTTTACAAAAATAGTTAAAATCAGGCATCGTTTGGGTTCAACTGGGTCATGACATGCATTGTCATTCCAAAAATTGGTTGATTTTTAGCTTGTAATTTTCTATAAATGGAACAGTATTTTTGGGACAAGCTGCAGTTCAAACTAGGGGGGGCACTCAAATAGTAAAGTGGCATGCATGTGCAGATGCCACTTTCAACATGGAATCCTATCAGGGCAAAAGTGTGTAAAAAATAGGGGTTCTTAATTGGGAGTTTTTCAGTGGCAAATGCATAACATAGAGATTGGTCAAATCTTGAGCAGCAGGAGGGGGCTTCCCAGTCATCCCATAGACAAAACCCTGGTGGTGTTTACTGATGTTAATGATATGAGAAATGAATAGACATAGTTACATCCAATTACAAATTGTTGCACCTCAAAGTACAGGCTTACAGAAATGAACCAAACCTACTAATAATAGATGATTGCCCTAGCTCGCATATTGTCTCTTTTCTGTCACAACTATAGCGTAACAAAAATGAAATTTAAGAAGGATTTGGGAATGACTTAATGGGTTATTACAGCAGTGTCCTATAATTTTGACCTAGATATATTTCATCTTGTAAGAGAGCATAATGTCTTATATGATACATCGGTTTCTATCATGTACAGGAGCACATAACATCATGATTATACATCATTAACCTATTTTACAAAGCTAGTAAAAAATGCAGTTCACATTTCATGCTTGTTTGAGAAATTTGACAAATTATTCAGCGTGAAACAGGCCTATCTGAACAACATAACATGGTAACAACCACCATCATTCATGAATAAATGAACATTATGAGTCAAGACAAAGTCACAGCCCCACTTTGCATCACTCTCAATGGCATGACTGCCATGTGGTTCGACTAACAAGTGGGTTTGCTCTGAAAACTGAACCTAGATTTCTTAAGATGAGGCTAATCCATTATCCAAATGGTGAAAACTCTTGGTAATAATATATTAAGCATGCACAGGTCGATGAACTCCACATCCTATTTCTATCCTAATTTTGAATAATAGTAATGTCATTCAACATCCCTTACTTTTTTTATTAGTTTACACATATTTTTCTTCTAGAAGCGAATTTTTATTTTTCATGAACAAATTTGTATTCTAACAAGTTAAGAAGAAACAAATCATTCAATTCATAAAAAGATTTAAATTGAACCCGTTGAATCTTGCAGATTGGTCACAGATTACACTGATGTTTGTTGTAGATGATAATTGAATTATCAGTGTCTGACTGTCTGCATTATAAATAAAACCTATCATTTACCAACTTCTTGAATTGTACATGATTTTATAGACAATGTTATTGATAAATCAAAACGGCTGTGGAATACACCACAATCCTGTTGTGAATAACCATAAATTTGTTGTGCATCATAAACCTGAAAAGCGCATCTCAATCGATCATGATAAGAGTGAAAATGGATATATAATACGGCTATAGATATATGTATTACAAAAATACACCCTGTATCCGATTTGGTTGAAAATATAATACTAGTTCATCTTTCATGAAATCTTGTTTTGGTTCAGAATCCTAGACATACAGGTCAAATGACGTACATAGGAGGAGAGAAGGGGAAATCCCATTTGATTCCTTGTAATTGGCCCTTACACACGTATTACATCTATATACAGATCACAAGATAGATGAGAAAATAAAATAATTGAATTGTCATGAAAGTACCAAAATCATTTATTTAAATATAAAACTAAACCCCATCATGATCCACCAAGTTAAGATAGAACTAAACCTCATCATGATCCACCAAGTTTAGACAACAAGAGTTCATAAACAGTAGGGATCAGAAGGGAGCAAGAAGGGGAATTCCCTTTTTTATTATTTATTAATTACACTGAAACTGGGTGCTGAACAATGGGTGCTAGATAAAGAAGCATCTAAAATGTGATGGAAGGACCATGGAATTGATTTCTTCTAACCAAAGTATCCCTCCCACTATCCATTTGAAAAAAAACCCAAATATTTCTTATACAGGGTGAGTCAAAAAAAGTGCAATAGAGAAAAGAATCCATTTTTATTTAAGAACCGAGTTGAACCTTTTAGGTTTTAAAACATTTTATAAATGATATATCCATTAGTAATCTTGTGTGAAAAAACCATGGAATTATCATTTACCGTTTTGTTTTTATGACACATTTTATAGCTATACCCAATTTTAATGTTTGTCCAAGAAACATCTAAAATTTGAATGTCAGCCCACTCTGTGTAAGGTAGATTTGGAACAACTGCTATTTTCTTAACCTCATTGGCATTGAAATAAAATGGAGCACCCAAATTGTTATTGTCCTTGGTCTTGTTTAAGGAAAAGAAACATTATTTGTTGTTATTTTCATTTTACCTTTACTTTACAAATGGTTATTCTCTATCAAAAACATACACATTTGTATGCGGATTTTTAATGTCGAAATGAAATGCGCAAATTGAAGTGGAGTGAATTATAAAATATCCAGTAAGTTGTACTTATTGGGATTAAAAAAACTGGAATTGGAGTCGAGTGAGGTATGAAGGACTTAAAGTAATTTTAGAAAAGTTTGTTTGAACAGAAAAAAGAAATTAAAATAACGCAAAAATCAACTTTATTTAAGTTAAAGTCAGTTTCAGAGCTGGTGCCTTTATCGTGCATTGTGTGCTCTCATTCAAAATACATGGTACCTCGTGGACAAATAATGAAATTGGGTATCGTAGCAAAAGGACTCATAAAAATTAAACGGTAGATGTGATTGACTTCATTTTTTCACAACAGGTTACTATTGAGTATGGCATTTATAGAAGCTTTCAATAATTGGAAAGTTCAACGTGGTTCTTACATAAATATCGATTCTTTGCTCTATTGCACTTTTTTTGACTCACCCTGTATTTATATGAATTTAAGGTCTTTGCAAAAAAAAAGGCCCAACTTGGAACCCATAGAACAGGGTGGGGTGGGTTTTTTTCGTCGCCTAATCGTAAAATGTTGTAAAATTTAACCCGTCAGGCTGTCACACAGGTATGAGTGAAATTAATTACTTTTGCTTATTAATGATTCACATCCAAATGACATGTGTTATTATTACTCACATGTATACAATTCAATTGTTTACAAAAAGACAAATAAATGATGATTGAAATAGTGAGCGTGATGACTCACTTGATGTAAAATTTGAAATGAATTTTTATGACTGACCATTACTCAGGGAGACTTAGCCATTTATCACTGACAAAAATCTCAGCTATGAACAGTGCCTCCTGCTGCATGACCACAGAGCTAATATGACTTCATCATCTGACAAAAATGCTTCAAGTCATGATCAGTGATCTTGGGAAAGAGCGTGGACAAATGTTTACTAATTGAAAAATCAAGTCTAAAAAATTGAATTGTTGGTGTTTATAAACTTAATGCTAAATAAGATGCACTTTTATATTTGGTTTATAGTATGCAGGCCAACAATAACTTTCAAAATGGATGCAAAAATGTATCTTTTCAAGAGTAATTGTTAGCAAACAATATCATTTTTATCCATGGTAATAACGCCACGTAATGTTTCACTAAGTAAGTATACATGTATCTGCCTTTGTCAAAGTAAATTATGAAATCATTCATTCAATTCAATAAACTAAATCAACTGGGGTTTCTTGCAATTGAAACAAACATAATATGCATCCAAGAGGAGAGCAAGGTGTGGGAGATGCCTGAGTTCGTTCAGTAAAAGGTGCAATATGACCCCATCCATAAACCTATGTAATCTCATACACCATGTCAAAAGTCATGTTCCTTTCTCTAAATGATCTCTAACAACTAAAGTACGTTCTATCATAAGTTGGTGACATGACCTTTGCTTATAGAATACTGTAAAAATGGAAACTTTCACGCTACGTTTATTTTTGCCATTTTTTTTTTCATTCCAAGCAGCTATCGTGGAAATAACAACATGAAAATATATGCATTTTGTGACCTTAACATGTAAGGAATCTTAGAATCATAAATTAAAAAAAAAAAAAAAAAAAGGTGAAACGGTTCAAAATTGGCAAAGCATGAACAATTTATTAGCAAAAAATGTATACTTTTACAGTACCTGAAAAAGACCAGCTATGCAAAACAAATTGTGAATAGAGGGGGCTAGTTTGCCAAAAGCATGAATTAAGCACAGGTAATTGACTCAAAAGCACAGGAAGACAACGAGAGAGCAAGCAAGCCAGAAAATGAGTGGATAAAATAGTGTGTTACAAGGTACATGTTTTGCACGAATACAAAAATTGAGTAATTAATTTCAATATGCGGGAAAATTTGTTTTTCTATTTTATTACCATATCAACTTGATTTTACTTTCTACATGACAGTTCCAAGTTTTAATGTTTTCAACAACAATAATGTTCAACATTACAAATACTGGCACAAAGAACAAGTAATTTAAAGTGCTTGTGATATTTTTTTGTTATAACATATTTAAAGAAGTGCTATTTTGAATATAGCATATGATCAAGCCATTAGGATTTGCCTGTAATGCTCATGGAGGGCAACTGAACATGTACAAAGTGCGTTTGGGATTAAACATACCATGGTAGAGGAGCTTAGTGCGAAGGCATTTCAGCGCTTTTAACACATCGATCCGCATTCGGTTGTATTGTTGGCTTGCATGGTTCAAATTCTCAGTGTCAACAAACAATGTATGACACAATATACCAATTATTATGTTGAATGCAACTCGCTTATCGAGTCTCAAATGGAATGCGACCATATCTAACTTTATTTCATGTCAATTTCTGAATATAATTTTTTGTAGCAAAATTGATTTCTCTCAATTGACTTCATACTGCCCTTCCAATACACAAACCATAAATCCCAGATTGTGTAAGAAGGTGGGTCCTGGGGTGGGGATATGTATCTGTGTGTGTTTGCAAAAATTTTCAACCAAATAAAAATAATGTAGTAAATCAGTGTTAATACAAAATTCAATAAAGCATGGCACACTTTTCCATCATTTTATTGTTCCTCTCTGGGTGGGGTTCTGACTGAAACCTATAAAATTTTACAGCATACAATATAATTCATGCCATTTCTAATTTTGAAACCTACGCATATCAGCGGTTAGGATCATTAATCACCGATGGCTTTATTTATACTCACTCGCTGAATCAAATTGCTTCCTACATTCAACTGCCATTCTAGTTTTTAATCCCATCTCCTCCAAGCCCTGATTTAACCCATACACCCCTCTACGATACATGTACATGTATATTACTCTTTTGGTACCCATATTGCTTAATTGTGAGAAACAATCAAAACAATGCCGCAGCGGTTAATTAAGTAATACTTTAACAAGCTTTCCCTACTGAGGCGGGAATTTGTCCGTTAATTGGATGAACCAATTAAATATTACACCAAGTGTCTACTACATAAATGACCTCTACAGATCCTATCAATGATCATGGATTTTGGAATGAGAATGGTATTGAATTAATAATTGTAAGATGACCTTGGCCTAGCTTGTACTATAGAAAATCAGTTATATCAAATTAACATTGGCTTTCATTGGCTAACCTGGCTGGCAGAAAATATTAGCTACTGAGGTGTGGATATGGAAAACTATTCTTTTGTAATAATATGGACGGTAGGAAATTATTTAGTGCTGTGCTATTTTCACTCAATTTTACATAATGCCAAATTTAAATATTTCTAACATACATTTTCCAAGATATATCAAGTATCATTAGGAGTTGTAGACAATGACATAATTGACACAATAGTCTATGTTAAACAAGTTCCTTTAAAAACTATAAAAACACAGAATTCTAACATCAAGTTCACTATCCAAATCTATATAAAGATTATATATGACTGAATCGACTCGCCCCGCGACTCGCATCCCATTTATGCTTTGCAGTGCCATGAAAGAACAGCACATGCCATTGAAAATGTACACAAACTCCCTCATTTCAATTTCCAATTACACCAAAGATACTCACTACATGTAGGGGTGCTTAGAATTTTGTTTGAAAAAATATGACCCAAAAATATTTTGCAACTATCCATAAGTCTCATTATCTAAGTTTTTTGTATGCCTATACATTTGCTAAGGAGCAAGCAGGAATACTGCAATGCATGATGGGATAATCCCTTCAGCTGCAGAGGAATCAACTATTGAGATTGATCTAACTGTTGAAATTCCAAATTCATTTCTACTCAAATGCTTCAAAATAACAACCTTGAGGGATATTTTTGGTCACATTAAAATATATCAAGTAGATTTGACAAGGAAAGGAGTGGTAGATAATGCACATTCAAAAAAATTATTTGAATTTGGAATTAAGGTATCACCTTTAGAACAAATCCTGTTAACATAATTATATCCTGATCTGAATTTAGAACCTAATAGGCCCTACCACTTTACAACACCAAAACCTCTCTAGAGAGATATCTAATTGAGCTATTCCACTTAAAGTCCATACACCCCCTATGAAAGACATAACCGTAATCTCCAGTGTTCGAATTTAGGAAAAATAAATGGTTGTCCCACGGACAACCAGATTACAATTTCTGGTTGTCCGTCTAAGTTTTTGGTTGTCCGTAGGCCTACAAATGTGACTTTTGGCTAGATTTATGGTTGTCCGGCGGACAACCGAATCAGTATTTTTGGTTGTCCAGCGACTTTTTTAGTTGTCCCGGGCAACCGGACAACCAAAATTTCGAATGCTGGTAATCTCCCAAACAGGCTATGTAGAGTCGCCCATTCCTGACCAATTTGAAATGCACATTCGCTGTGTGGAAGTTAAGTTAATGTTTTTCATAAGGGTTGTATGGATTTCATCTGGAATAACCCATTCTGTACCCTACTCCAAATCCTACGTAACCCTAATCTTAAAGCCCTGTGGTAGTGGCATTCATTTGCAATCAAGCTTCACAGAATGAAGTACTTGCTGGGTTGGGGTGGATAGCTAGTGTTCAACTTCAATCATTCACTAACAATCAATCCTAGTTCTTTGAAAAATGTGGCTGAAACTTTTTGCATATAATTCCTAATTACTAAAGACTACCAAACATTTATATATCAATGTGAGGAAAATTATCCATAAAATGATAATACTTACTGCTGACACCGTTTTCAGCGATCCTGCAGAATAAAAGAAAAGAAAATAGGACAGAGTTAATATTAAAGCTAACCATATGTACAATTCAGAAGTTACACAAATTTAAAAATAATGATGCAAATTGCAAAAAGTAACAACTCGGGGTCAGAATTTCGTTTCACATCTTGATTCTTACAGAATAATTTTGCGGGAATCATTAGATTCTCGCAAATCAATTTCTGTGTAAACTACAAACGTTTGCGGGAATCGAACTTTGATTCACGCAAATCTGTTTACGAGAATCTTTGCAAGAATTGATTCTCTGATTCAGACCGAAATTCTGACCCTGCAACTCAATCAAAATGGTCAATTCAATGGGTGACAATTAACCAAACTACATGTATATTAACTGTACACTGTATATGGATCAGTATTCCCAATCAAATAGTGATCAACAGAGGTATTCCAGTTTCCACAAAAAAATGCAATAATTAGGCATATACCTTGTTGAATAAACTTGCAAATTTGAATGGCTATGATATCTTTTCTGTATATGCATTGTAAAGTGTAATACACAAATTACACATACAATCCAACAGCAGGCTACACCGTAATTACCAGCAATATTATTAAGACCATTTTCTTTCCAAAATGAAAATTTTTCAGCTCATCTTTCTGTGATATTTATGCAAAAAATTATAGATAAAATGCAGGCAACCATGACTGCTTCTGTTTTATGATATACTGCTTGTATGGGAAAGCTGCTCACACCTGACAGATGGGCACAGGCCTACCTATATACCTACTGAATACTACTGTGTGCAGCTTTTGTTTAATAGCTGATGTATTCAAAGTAAACATTATTCACAAAAATAGACAATATTACTGGAAAATTAGCAATGTGGAAGCTTTATGAATGTTGAACAAGTGAAAGTGTAACATATGTGCTCTTTGATTTAACCATGAATTACAGAAAACATTCCTAAAAGATGCCACATTTGACACACAGATACTAAACTATAACAACATCTTTTGAGTGGAGAAGCAAAATTTACATCCAAATATCAAATTTTCTGGGCGAAAGCTTCTTGATTCCCACAGTTTTCCAGGTATGAACCGTATTCAACATCTATGAATAATAATTTAAAATATCTAAAATGAAAACACACCTACATAACCACTTCTCCAAATAATCCTAATCACAAATTGATGACAGTGAATCTTGCCATTCCATGGTGGGTTTCCACTCTTGCTCTTCCTAATGGTAGTCCATGAAGCAAGTACTGCATAATACAACGTTGGTAGTAAAATGGTGACTCCAATACCACACTATCAGCACCAAATTTGACTGTTAGCCCACTAAGCCACTACATTTATGAGGACGGATACAATGTATTACTTACCATTTATATTACTATGATTTCCTTCACAAAATTAACTGAACCAGGTCCTCCTACACAAAATCATTGTACGAACAAACTTCCACCGCACTACATCCATAACTGTTGAAAATTCAAATTTCACATCCTTTCTCTAATAAGCCACAAAAACGTGCTATAGAACAATCCATGTTTCCACCAGTTCACCTCAGCTGAACAGGCCCCATTGTTTGTCTCATAATAGTTGCGTCTTGAACTATATGACCCGAACAATGGACCGACCTACCCTGCCCTGGACCAAGCATGCACACAAAACTGCCTGGAGGAGTTTGCCGATTTTCTGCATGAAACAATATGTCAGATTGACCCTTGGACGACAGCTGTGCTCGCTGGCTGCAAGTTCAAGTTTAAAACAGCCTCTTAAACTGTCCCTCAACAAAATAAAATTTTACTGGTACTTAAAATTTTACAACATAATGTTCGCAATTTCTTTATTATGCAAATTGCCTGAGTGTTCTTGCTTACTTCATAGATCGTCAAATTGACAATCTATTTCTATGCTTACTGCAAATTTAAAACATTCTATTAATTTTCCTATTTTAATTTAAAAATTCAAAATTTACTGGTACTTCTGTAAAAAAAATCATTGCCATAATAATATTGAAGTAAAACTTTTGAGTAATTAAAATTAGGCACATATTGTAACCACTAATTCCAAAATTTAAATGAACAAAACAGAAAACAAAGTCATATAAAAATACTACCATATCAGTATCTACAGTCTCACTTGTAAATGTTTTCCAATTTCCATTCATTTTCTTCAGACAGTTCTACTTTCAATCAACATAGTTGACCAACTTCAGACACAATTTCATTAATGAAACAATAAATGAAACTATATTAAGGCAAAAAAAAAACATATTTGTTTGCTGTAGCAGGTCCAAAAAGTCATATGCGAAATGAGTTGTTTTTTTTGTTTTTTAATCCATGTCTTGAAATGGAAAATAAATACGCTTTTTGCTGCAAATTGGAATGGGAATTTACAGTGGGTTTCTCCGACACACACACACACAAAATCATATTTCTTCATATTCAAGAATATTTATGACCCCCTTTCAACCTGCAGTAGTTTTTCACTATGCCTGTTTGTTGTGTAATGTGTAAATGTTTACTCCAGTAGTGTTTTATATTATTTTTTTTTGTGATTTTTCCGGGTTTTTTCCCCTTTTTTTTTTTTTGTAAGTGGAAAAATATTCAAATGCGCACAATGAGCCATCAAAAACGAAATGCGCACTACAGGAAACAAACATGGGGTTTTTTTTGGCCTAACCCATTAATTATTTTTTTCAACTTTCATTTTTGACTCTTCAAACATTAATTGATTCATTCATAAGCCCATTCATTCATCCATTCATTCATTCACCAATCAAAAGGTTAGGATATAAACAGCTGCTACTGATCTTGACATCACCATTGGATCACAAACAATAGTTAATATGTGTCTACGTGCTATTGTATTACCATACTAATAATCACAATACTATTTCAGGAACATCTATACTATAGCTAGAATAGGCACAAACACACCTGGACCCGTAAATATAATTTATAAAATTCTGGCTAATGATGTTTTGATATTTGATATAAAATTTTCCTTATTTTACATAGAATTTTTCTTCCTTTAGGACAGCCAGTCATGTAAAAAATACAAATATATAACTTGCTGTCAATGAATTTATGTTGACATTAATTTAGGACGACCCAAACTTCATTTAATTTAGATATCAGATGGATTGCAAATTTACAAAAATATATTCTCGCATAATCAAAGATGACAATGACTAAATTAGCAACAAAATACTTTGGGCAGATACAGCACTGTCCCAATTTTCTCTTCTGGGTGTGTTTCGTGCGAGGTCAAATACAGACAAATTTGATATAAAAGCCAACTATGCACTTCAAATATGAGAAAATCAAACATTGTATTATCCATTTTTTTAAAGAGTGGGTATCACATTCAACAATGATTTTCCACAAAATTTAAGCAATTGAACATCCTCTCTTAGGTTCTTAAGCTTGTTATCATAATTTTTATAATTCACAAATTGGGCTGTTCCTGTTGAAATCCATACACCCCTTATGAATTGGAAGACATTACCTTCCCCACAGAGGAGGTGTAAATGGAATCAGCCATTCAGGTAACTCCATTTGAAATTTACACTCCCTGTGTGGACAATTAAAGTCATGTCTTCCATAGGGGGGCTATATTACTATGCATGCAGACCCCTTAGAAACCCTCTCTATACAAATGGAATTCTCTCACATGTTTCAAAGAACCATGCAAGTGTCAAGCTTGTGAATTTAATAAGCTGATCATCTTTTTTTTCCTTTTTGGTCATGACGCATGACATCAGCAATCCCTCTTGCGACTTTTAAACCCTTAAAATGTTAAATCTTCCATTTACGGCTTAGTTAGCACTGACGAAAAAGAGTTCTAAGCATGAGCAGGAAACTGAATTATAGCGGGTGGAAATGAGAGCAAATGGCCGGATAGGGAAATACCGGCATCAACAGAGTCAAGGACACGGTGTGAAATGATGAAATATAACAAACAATAGGAAAAGCGAAACTAGAGCAGATAACTCTTATAAATAGCTCCAGGTTTGTGTATGTAAAAGAAGAGGAACACTAGCCAAGTATAACAAATTTGCACATCACTCAAAAATAAGCCTTCCTGAGAACATGATATCACTTCCGAATCACTCAAGGGTAAGATCAGCTTAAAACCTTTGACACATGTACATGTATGCTATGTTGCAGTGGCAGAGGATGGGTATTATAGATGTGGGTGGTAACATAGATAGTGGGATACAAGAGCAACCATTCAAAGTCCCCCCCCCCCCCCCACCCTGCAATCCAAGTCGAGGGCACAATGCAACACTGCCATATGTCCACTGAATAATGTTATGCACAATCATATTTTATACACAACATTACGTGTACCAGGGAGACAAGGCAGTGATGCGCTGCGAGGGGGGTTGGGGGCACTCAACTTAAATTTTGGTAGGGGTGTGTGGCGTGAAGCACCAAACTTTGGGAACTAAGAACTGATTTTCAGTTAAAATAGAGGCTTGATGAACTGAAATTTCAACATTTTTGTGGGGTCTAGTGAACTAAAGTTTGGCCGAATTATATTATAGGCTGTGGGGCTACAAAATTCCAAATTTTCTATCAGTGTCTCGATGAACTGGAGCATGATCCAAATACGAGTGTTAAGTTAAGGGACTGTCAGAGAGCATAAAAAAGGGACTTTTGACCGTGGCACATACTGGTACCACCTTTACACATGAGTAACCCCCTGCAACACTGAGTGACTAAGCTGGGCCCTCAGTATGAAACATGTTCGAACCCAGATAAAAATTCCCTCTAAAAGGGAAAGCCAGCCTCGATGCAGAAGTGGTCTTGTAACAGGTTTGAGTGGAAACTTTATGGTAGTAGGCTGTGCTGAAATGTGTTTGAAAATTGTTTAGATTGGGGAAGGGTGATAGGCCTATATAAATTTTATTTATTGTACGGACTTTTAAATTAGTGGTTTATATACACATGTAGAATGTTGATGAAGAACACAAACAACGAACTTGTGAATTTTGATTTGAAATTTATTATCAGTTGTAACACATATGTATTGGTTGTCATAATTATTTACATAGTGGTAAGCTTAAGACTTAATTTACATGCTATAAAAAGCATTGGAACTGTAGTGGTGGAAAGTCTGATAATATAATGAAAGAGCGCATCATAAGATAAGTTCGATCTGATGTCCGGGAAAGATGTGCGTGCGTTTGATTGTTGATGATGCAGCCCTGTTTTGTTTCATTGGTGGAATTTCAGATGCGAACTTATCTTTTGATTTTTGTTTTTCAGATGTTTTTAATACTACATTGTCCTTAAAGTTACAAAATAAAACAGATAACATTAAATAGTATGTGTAAAGTGCTTGTTCCAGAAAAGTACTTGAATTTTGTGTTGGATAACAAGAGTTATGTTCATTTAGTACACGAAATAAATAGGTTTGTCTGGTCTGTATTGTTAGAAGTTGATTAATTGATTGACTTAAGTATACTTTTGTGGAAGAAGTTAACTTTACACATATTTAGAGTACGTATTTCTATTAGCTAAAACTAAAAATAATACAGCATATAAGTATACCTAAGTATATTTGTGGAAGAAGTTAACTTTATACATATTTAGAGTACGTATTTCTATTAGCTAAAACTAAAAATAATACAGCATATAAGTATATATTAATACTTTGGTAAATCAGATTACAGTTGAACGTAGAATTATTGACTTGAAATGTTAAAAATATAATCAATATGATAAATGCGATTATCATTTGAATGTGATATCTTTGGAAGCTGAGGAGTAAAATTATAATACATTCAGTAATAATAGGTTTACTTTTACAGTTCTTAAAATACATTATGAGAGGTAGTTTTGAATGGTATTTAAAACAATTTAATATTGCTGTTTTAGTCATGATTAATGAAAGACGCATAATAAGATAAGTTCGATCTGATGTCAGCAAAAGAAGTGCGTGCGATTGATTGTTGATTCTGCAGCTTTGTTTTGTTTCATTGGTGGAATTGCAGATGCGAACTTATCTTTTGATCTTTGTCGTTTGAAGTGTTTTTAATACTTGTCCTTAAATTTACAAAATAAAACAGATAACATTAAATAGTATGTGTGAAGTGCTTCTTCCAAAAAGTACTTGAATTTTGTGTTGGATAACAAGAGTTATGTTCATTTAGTACACGAAATAAATAGGTTTGTCTGGTTTGTATTGTTGGAAGTTGATTAATTGATTGACTTAAGTATACTTTTTGTGGAAGAAGTTAACTTTACACATATTTAGAGTACGTATTTCTATTAGCTAAAACTAAAAATAATACAGCATATAAGTATATTTTAAGTATACTTTTTGAGGAAGAAGTTAACTTTATACATATTTAGAGTACGTATTTCTATCAGCTAATACTAAAAATAATACAGCATATAAGTATATATTAATACTTTGGTAAACCAGATTACAGTTGAACGTAGAATTATTGACTTGAAATGTTAAAAATATAAACAATATGATAAATGCGATTATCATATTTTGTATTTGGTGATGAGCATTGTTGAATGTGATATCTTTGGAAGCTGAGGAGTAAAATTATAATACATTGGTAATAATAGGTTTACTTTTACAGTTTTTAAAATACTTTATGAGAGGTAGTTTTGAATGGTATTAAAAACAATATAATATTGTTGTTATAGTCATGATTAATGAAAGACGCATAATAAGATAAGTTCGATCTGATGTCAGCAAAAGAAGTGCGTACGATTGATTGTTGATTCTGCAGCTTTGTTTTGTTTCATTGGTGGAATTGCAGATTGAACTTATCTTTTGATCTTTGTCGTTTGAGATGTTTTTAATACTACAAGTTTGTCCTTAAAGTTACAAAATAAAACAGATAACATAGACCTACTTCCAAGAAAAACAGCGACCGAATGACGTCGAAGGTTATCAAAACCCAAACACATCGTTCAAAACACAATCAGTTCGCTAAGACTAAAATAGTACCATCGCTCACAATATAAAATAAACCCCTTCGTGCTTTTTGACCATCAAAACATCATAAAAGCACAATGATAATCAATATTACGATGACATTGGCATACTGAAGTATTGAACGGCGAACTTGACATTCACGTGATAACACGTCAATATTAAACAACACGCGTACTAATATTAAAAATTTTTTTTTTTTTTTCCAAAATTTCCAGAAGAAATTAAGGTAGTATACTTGAATACTTTTGTAAGAGTTGGGAAAAACTTACCTCGGACAAAAACTTGCCTCGAACATCAATTTTTAAAACCAACCATCAATTCGACGACGTCCAATAACAACAATGCTTACTATAAATTCTTCCCTAACACGTGTAATATTAAAATCTAAACCAAAATAAACAAAAACACCTTCATTACATAAAACATCGTCATTCAACTTTATGATTGTTCCCTAATACGTCACAATCGCCATAGCTTCATCGTGCAAGGCTTTCACGTCATCATGGTCATTGGTGATATGCTGTATAACATGGACGATATCCTTACATTTAGGCATAAGCGTATAATATTTAAGCCATAAATAATTCAAATATAACTTTGGAAATACTCACTCGTTTTCGTTCGTTGAAACGGCAAAACATACTTACTTTTCCTAACAAATCGAATTAAAATATTTTAAAAAAAATTTAACCACAAAAAGTAAAAAAAAAAAATCATTCCAATACCACTAAAATATAATCTCTTGAGTAAACTGACCCCAAACCTGAAACAGATCCAGCCCCGAATGGGCTGGCGAAAATGCTGTCCGTATACAATCCTTTATTGGAAGTGGAAAGATGAGTTTTGTCAGCAAATTTGCCCAAAATGGACAACATTTAAAATCAGCAACAACAAAAAATCCCCTGATTTGGTCCTACAAGTATGTCCACTAAACGTTCTACAACATTGCTGTCAGGATAATTCTTATAAACTAGCAAACAATTCATAATTTGCCAACTGGCCTGAGCAGGCACCATCTACATAATTTAATAATTATTTTTCAGTGATCAGTAAGCATGGTAAGAGAAAGGGTGGTGGTCGATTGCAGGATGCTGCTTCTAAAGTTCACGCATTGACCTGCATTCCAAGAAGCTGGATTGATTCCCTGTCAGCCATAATAGTCTCATTGAAATGGCACAGTTCATTGATATCAATTTAACAACCATAGCTCAAAATTTAACCTCAAGTTGTGGAGTATGAATTCTTATGCCCAATGCATTTAAAGGTCATGACATGATTGTACAAGTGTAATTGAGGTTAAAGAACTGTGTACTGACAGATGAGAATGTTCTCCTCATTTGACCTTCTGCATAGCTGCAAATCAATCCAATTTGCAGCTCATTATTGAACTGTTACTTATCCATACAAAATTTGCTTTAAATATTTCATGGAGCTCTTCATTTTAAACTGATTTGAATTTATTATTGCAAAGTTATTTTTTATTAGAAAACATAAACACAAGAATTCATAATGAACAAAATATGCATGGAAATAGTAGTATTCACCATCATCAACATCATCATCATGAGAAGTAATCAAATTGCTCCCAGGTGAGAACACATTTCCTCTACAGATTCCTTGAGAGAACTTGACAAGACACTGGAGGATAGAATGTGAGTCAGGAACTTCTTCACAATACCTCCTCCACAACATTTTGCTCCCCAAATCCCATTTTATCAAGCTCGGCTCACTCAAATTTTTACTGGAACATCTGAAAATCTCCAAAATAGCTCAACAAGAGTCGTAAAAATAGAAGAGGATTGTTGAAAGTGTAGGTTTACAATTAAAAGGAGTAAGGGTAAGGATCTGATTTGAAAATCTGTGGATAGACTGCTGTATGTATTATTGAAATAGATGATGACAAGCCATTTCAATACGTGTCATAACCAATTATGACGGGTCTACTTCCAAGTCTTGATTAAATTGAATCAGGTGTGCCAGTCCCCTATCTAGTATCACCAGTGTTAATGTATACAATTCAAGTACTCCTAGCACATTGCTAAAAGTATGATAACAAGGTGTATCATATAATCGTATATACCCCCATTACCCTTATCAACATACATCAAAATGAACCGTCACAGCCAGCACCCACTTTCATAAGTTCTATAATTATGAGCAACCATATTTAACATCCAATGATATTTCAAACCACCAGTCATCTACTGAAGCTTGCTCGCCAACAAAAAAGACCCATGGAAGCACCATAGTTATTGGTTCAATACCGATTAAAATTGAGCCTTGCCTTCATTTTGGATGATCTCAGTAACCCCTTACCTGTATGCCACTAAATGACAGGTGATTTACATTCACCACATACCTATCCCAGTAGGCATACTCCTACCAGCTACCACTTACCAATTACATAAGTAAGTCACTATATACCAAAATATCAGATCTAGTTGTCAAAATCAACATTACAAATCAGTAACCCCCTGAGTGTACCATGCAGCGTTTTCCTGTGATACAGTAATATTTACATTTCGCAGATTTTTATCGCAATATTTTAATCTCCGGGTAGCATCCTATCAAAGTGGAGCATTAATCATGATGAAAGTATTCCATTTGTAATAAACCGTCAAATCTCTAGACGTACAGTACACACAGCATCCTCTTCATCCTCCCAACCTTTGAGCATGATGCAGCCAACAGTCATGTTGATATCATACTCCCTCATCACTCCTCCTAGATCTACCCATACAGACCGCATCATTGCAATTATCTCTCATCTGTAAACCCGCCAAGACATCAACCATCCTCTCTCTTCCTTACAACTAAATCTGAGCACCAATAGTGCAGGGGCTCAGAAGCACTTTTGATTTTTTTTTCACATTGTGGGTTCCAAGTTTTTGTTTACATGCTAGCATAAAAGAGGCTATATTTTTTGGTCTAAAATTGGTTTCAAAATACCATGTTACCTAATAGTCTGTCATACCCAATAAGCAGACTGCAATCCACTCTGTAGATTAATACTGTTTATCATGGGTGGGAAAGCACATGGTTTTTGGGTATGTTTACTGTTTTACCCCATTTGACCCTTGATGGTACAACCCAGAACATCCCAAAAGCTATCACTTGACTTGGAGCCACTACATGCTCATCTATGGGGTTAAGTTCTTTAACCCCAATACATTTACACATTCATTTAATAGGCTTTGAAAATCTGGGTACCAAAACTCATACTCTGAAACTTGAGGTCAAACTTTGCACTATGATGCCACTGGGATGAGGCCATCGTCGTCCATGCATCAAACGCCCCTCATGTCAATGTTATTTTTTGCTCATATGATTAAAGTGTGCCACTTGTCAAGTTAAATAAGTGGTCCAAATTTAAATTCAAGCGGAGATTGGGAAATGGGTCCACCTTGAGCTCAAAGTTTGAGCGTTATTTGCATGTATAACATATAATTACACATGAGGCAGCTATTTAGTTTTCGGTATTTTATGACATGCACAATAAAGGCTGCCTCATTGATTTGTGCACTAAGTAGCCAAAATGTATCATCTCAATGATCTCATACTTACAAATCATAATAATCATGCTAGGATGATGTCACAGATTATAGATATGCCTTCAAAATGAATAGCTGCCCCATGTATTCAAATACATAATAAAGCATACATATCTCTTATAGTCTTATTTGGTGTTAATTCACTTTACGGTTGCCATCAGAAAGGAGTCAATAGATAACCAGTTAAATACAATGATGCTTCTGCTTGAGCAGTGAACAATTAAAAAGCCATTATATTATTTATATTACCATTGCTCAAGATACTGCCCATGAAGTGAAAGTTACTAGTTTAGTCTTAATCACGGCTACAGCTGCCCAAGTTACGCGCGTTTGTCATCTTCGCAACTGTAATCTACAGCTCCTGGTGGATGACATGCAGCGTTGCAGTTGATGCTCCCTAGAACGATCTCTGCTTATACAAGAGTCTGCTTAAGTATTCTGATGTCAATGCTGATGTTGCTGCAAGTGCCCTAAAAGCCATGAAACGACATCTGTGGTACATCTCCCAAGAAATGATCCCACTGGCTCTCTTCAGTGATAAGGTGCCACCACAGGAGAAACAAGCTCTTGCTAGTAGGCTTCTCGCAGTTAAACCCGATGAAGTGATGGTCACACCAACTAATCGGTATGGTTCAGGCTTTGGTAAGCCTAAGTTCTCTGATGAGAACATCACACAAACAACAGCTTTAGCTGACTTTGCCGGCAGAGACTCTTGGTTTACTATGAACATCTTGCAGATTAATGAGGCGTTCTTAACAGATGACGAGACACATGGCCAGAATCCCCAGCGTATCTATCCTCCTTAAACAATGTTAAAGCCATCAATGTGGTTAATGACGAGCGGAACGTGGTGTGAAACTGAGTGCCGATTTCCTGGCTACAGCCCACAGTGAGAAACATTATCAGAATGTTCTGCAGGTGGTGGAGCAAGATCGGAAGAAGACACCAAATTTGCGGAAGCGTAAACTGTATAGCGATAGCCGTGATTAAGACTAAACTAGTAACTTTCACTTCATGGGCAGTATCTTGAGCAATGGTAATATAAATAATATAATGGCTTTTTAATTGTTCACTGCTCAAGCAGAAGCATCATTGTATTTAACTGGTTATCTATTGACTCCTTTCTGATGGCAACCGTAAAGTGAATTAACACCAAATAAGACTATAAGAGATATGTATGCTTTATTATGTATTTGAATACATGGGGCAGCTATTCATTTTGAAGGCATATCTATAATCTGTGACATCATCCTAGCATGATTATTATGATTTGTAAGTATGAGATCATTGAGATGATACATTTTGGCTACTTAGTGCACAAATCAATGAGGCAGCCTTTATTGTGCATGTCATAAAGTACCGAAAACTAAATAGCTGCCTCATGTGTAATTATATGTTATACATGCAAATAACGTTCAAACTTTGAGCTCATGGTGGACCCATTTCCGACCTCCGCTTGAATTTAAATTTGGACCACTTATTTAACTTGACAAGTGGCACACTTTAATCATATGAGCAAAAAATAACATTGACATGAGGGGCGTTTGATGCACTATGTATGTTTTTCAAGTTTTATATAAATCCACAAGCAATTTGACCAAAATGCATTCAATGAGTGTACCAAATTAAGAAATTAAAGGAATTATTCATTATAGATTTTATTTTACCTGATAAACACAATTTTTACAATTTGAGAATATTTTGAAAAATTACCCTTTTTTGACCTTTTTCGCAAATCATGTTTCTTCATTGGAAATCAACTCCTATTTTGCAAAAATTTCGAAACAAACATGCGTTGTGCGTACCCATGGATACACAGAGTACGGGGACCAAGGCTGTATGCTGCTGAACCGTGTTTAAAATGACGTAAAATTATTTGACACCTTCATTTGTTTTTAATCCCTCCTTCTCCATCATCACAAACAGACAACAGTGAAATGACAAATGGTCTATGGTTTTACTCTTCTCACTCCTGCCTTGGCTAGCCACTTGTCTTAATAAGTCCGTAGCTTGAGAGAGAGGCCTTCTTCATTTTTACCCTGATACTAAACATCATTACTGTAACTTAGTTCAGTTTGATACTGACTACATGTGCTATTGGTCACGTAGTGATTTAGAAGGCATTGGATCCCTTCGGGCTCGTAAAGGGGAACAAAATTACAATTGCAATTCAAGCTGGATGGTTTCGCATTTGTAACTGACCTCCATTATGGTTATATCAGCAATTAGCTCCAGTCTGCGGCTCTTTTCGGTCATGCTCCCTGTTGTAAATTTTTAGAGTATATGTGATTGAATGCAGGCGAACTAGGCCATGTACAAATCATTTCAAAAACATGGTAACAAATGTGTAACAAGATCATAATTAGTCAATTTTTTAATAAATGGTTTAAAAGGAACATCAAGACGGTAATGAGATCTATAACTTTTGTGTCCTGAAAAGCATGGAAACATTTGCTAATATCTTTGCATGATTTATCCTATCAACTTGCTAACCAAAAGAAGACTTCTAAATACTTGATATGAAAAATTGAACAAATCTTTATCCAGCTAAGAATGAAAAAAAAAACCAGTGCATCTGGATGGATTCGAACCAGCAACCTTTGTATTACTAGCAATATGAAAAATTACTTGTAATTTTTCAATGGAAAACAATCAGACCTTAAATTTTGAAATACGTTCCATAATGGAAATAAAATACTATAATATTAACATCTCAATTTCATTAACAGTTCAATGTTTAACATAAGCACTGTACAGCTATCTACCAAAGATCCCAAACCAACACAGTTCTCTAGTTCTGACAATCGACCTTTCAACTACTCACAGTGGAAGGTAAATGAGAGAAATCTTATGTATAAGAAATGAACTTTCTGAATAAGATTTTTCCCTCCAATAGAAAACTGACACTCAACATTCACCTATAAACATAATCCTCTTGCAGGCTTAAACCATTAGAAATTTTATGATATCGTCAAACCCAGCCACCCTAGGCTTGTTTGCCGCATCCCCATGTCTCCAAGACCAATTTGTTTGCATACATATTTTATCATTATCTACGTCAACATGCGGGGAATATGGGTCATGCGCATCAGTCCAAATGGGCCCATTAATCATGACCCAAGTCATCTTCATTAAAACGCATAATTCTAAATTGACTTATTTCCCAGGATATATGGTGATGAGTCACTATGGATGAGAGGGTAAGAGGGAGGAGGGGAGGAAGACATCTGATGAAAGTAAAGACAGGAGACCACACTGACAAAAATACAGAGCGAGTAATGAGTATGAAGAAATTTGTACAAGTACAATGGACCAAGTATGAATAAAATCAAGAAAGCGCAATGCAAATACAAAAGTTGGCACAGCCACTTAGACTTGAACTTCTTATGAGACAGTGTAACAACATCAAAGTCAATGATAATACCTATGTAATTTATTAACCCTAACAAAGGTAAATATCACAAAATACCACAAGGACAAGCCCTTCACATGCATGTGAAGCATCAATCACCTTATGTATACATGTATATGTACAGAATGGCTAGTCGGGCCAGCGAAACCCCAGTGACTACCAGTCGGTGACCTTGTGCTTGGCACATGAGGGGTCTAAAGTCCAAATCTCAGGGGTGACAAGTGACTTCTTTGTACACCTTCTCTCCTTTTTCTTTTCTTCTGTAACTTCTGGTGGCAAAAAAAACCATGGGCAGTATAAACAAAATCGACCTTTTTATGATTTTTATATTTTCATATTATCTGATTTTGATTTCTTCATATGAAGAGCAGCTCAACAGGTCATTCACATCAGACACAGGTGTGTAGTACATGCCCATAAGACTATACAGCACAAGAGGGGACTCATCAGCCTGTATTCACCCCAGGTATTCACCCATTGCATGGTTCTGCCATGTGTGAGGAGAGCCTCGTTCTGGCAGCATGTATGAATGGGAATTGAACCAGTCATATAACATTGCGTAAAGTTATGTAATTCTTCCTTTCATGTCATACCAGTTCAGGCTCTCCTTACATCATGGCGGAACCGTGCAATAGGCAAATACTATATAATTATTGCACAACAAATGACTTTTATTATGAAAACAATTTCCAAAAGCAATCCAGTAATGAAACTAATGATCCATGTCATTGAAATTTTAGCACCTGCAAATTAGACATTTTTTAACATTGACGGCACTCAAAAACATCATTTTTGTTCCCTTAGTACTATGACAAAGTCACTATAAATGTTCACTGGAAATTTTATATTAAGAAAAATAAAAAATGTCACATGAGACAGAATATGATGATGCAGTGCATGATAACATAAGCCCAACATAAATGTTCACATGATCAATATAAATAGAACATTGACCCGGTATCAATGATGGAGGAAGGAAATTCACCTTTTGGTTACCTTCCTTATATGAAACCATCCATAAATCACAATCCATGCCTCATCAAACAAAAAGATCTAAATCTTCAATTGAGCATAGAATCCTAATAATGATTAGCTGGGCTAACATACTACTCATGAGCAGTAATGAGTTACACTATGATCAGCTTGTACTAGGCGGGACTCATAACATTGTGGATTGATATATAGAATGGCATACACACAGCTGGGCACAGCACCTAAAGTGAAGTTTGCGATTTGCGTATTGCATGACCGATGTGCGCTTTTGATTTACAAAGGCGTAAGTGGAACACAGCTGGGCACAGCACCTAAAGTGAAGTTTGCGATTTGTGTATTGCATGACGGATGTGCGCTTTTGATTTACACAGGCGTAAGTTAGGACTTTCTTGCAGTAACAAAAAACAAATAATTTTTTCCTATTTTGATCTAATCATAGTATAGCAAGTGAATGTTTACATATCTGTCTCTACAGAGATCTCCCTGAGGAGGGGAGGAAGACATCTGATGAAAGTAAAGACAGGAGACCACACTGACAAAAATACAGAGTGAGTATGAAGAAATTTGGAAGTACATGTACAATGGAGCAAGTATGAATAAAATCATGGAAGCACAATGCAAATACAAAAGTTGGCACAGCACTTCTTATGAGACAGCAAAATTTGGAAGTAATTTTGTCCTATTTTGAGGACAAAATTTGGAAGTAATTTTGTCCTATTTTGAGCTAATCATAGTATAGCAAGTGAATGTTTACATATCTGTCTCTATAGAGATCTCCATGTGATTTGAGTGTTGTACCTTTCATTGCTGTAACCAGGTCTAGAAAATGCTTTACTCAGGCGGCGAGTGGAATGATAGAGCCGGCAACTTGTGAAACCGCCCGGCCGTATGGCATTTTCCATATACTCGGTTAATTTTGTGGGGTTCATTATCGAACCCCAACGGTTTTAGCTTGTATTTATATTATTTATTTAACATAGGCCTATTTGTTTGTGATATTTCAAGCGTTTTAAAATTTCAAAATAATCCCATTCAATTACACGGTTGACGATGGAAATTTACTGAATTTAGAGAATGCATGGCGACCACCACCTGGCTTTACTAGGAAAACAGTCAAGATACCAAACTTCCCCTTTAAACCTATTGAGCATAACACTCTGATAACAATTAGCTGGGCTAACATACCACTCATGAGCAGTAATGAGCTAGTGAGTTAATGGTCTGTCTGTCGGTCTCATATATTTTGATAGTCGATTATTGCTGTAACCAGACATGGAAAATAATAACTGGGAACATACCAAAATGGCCAATATCTCTTGCATAATACAAATATTTTGGGGGAATTGGGGAATACAAATTAACTTCCAAAAGCCAAAATTTTCCATTCATGAAAGCTTCCAGAGTTCTTCATTTTGCCCATATATGGCTGTCACATGCACACCTCCCGCACACCCCCCCGCACACGCGACACACATGTAGGTTCACCCCTAGTTTTACAGACACACAAGGATTAAGGATTTTCCAAATGAGGATGCATATCTTAACGAGGACTTTGTGGACCCGATTGTAAGTTTTATAGTGCAATCAAAACATTTTCCTATTCCGCAGCGAATAAGACATGGTCTTGTGCATTTTGACATTGTTTGCAATAATTATGCTCGTAAAGGGAAAGGAACCAATGATATCCTTGTTGCTGCTCGGTATCCTCTGTTTATATGAGACATATACTATATTCTGGTCAATATCCTTGACTGAAGCTTGGACCTTTTGGTAACACCAATACACACACACATACAAATTCCTTGCATCATGACATATTCATCTTGACGATTTAGTTCAGCTGTTTTCGTGTCGTTCGCTGCCAGGACTGGCCATCACTTGGCAAAGATGTTGAATTATCTAACCATCATCACCCACCTTTGATTTATTTTTCATGAAATTATCCTGCCACCTCCCCACCTCATCACGCGTTTACTTTATACCACAACAAAATATACTTTCATTTCTCTAAGCAGTATTCAAGCAATTTAAAAACCATTAATTATTGATCAAAAGATTGCAGATTCGGTACCATGAAGTCATAATTATTCTCATATCCAGACGAATTGCTTTCAGAATGTTTATAGAGAAAATAATTAACCCATAAATATTCCAATGCACAAAAAAGGACAAGAAGCTGCATGCATCAGTTTCTCGAGTGCTCACTGCCTCAGTTTGCAGTCACCGTACATTCTATTTATATTTTATAAAAATTCTAAATTATTCTAGAATGATTGCAAGCCAACACTTCCAATAAACATGAATCACATTCTTGTGGAAGTTGTGGTTGAATAACTGACTGACTGAAAAAAAAAGAATAAATCTACAACATCATTTGACTGGTCTGTTTCAATTTTGACTGTTCCATTCAATCTGTTGTCTGTCTGTCTATTGTCCGATGCATCTTTTCTGTTGCTAAGTTTAATAACTTATTAATCTGGGGTCCATATCACTTAACTTTTAACTAGGGCTCAACCGGTAATCAGATTGGATATTGTATCGGCGTATATTTCCGATGTCGGTATCAGATGGGATGTAAAAAAAAACCCACCCAAATAGAAATGCCATTTCGGTTGAACCCTACTTTTAGCCCTTTGTAACTCAAGTAACTGATCATAAAGTTGTGAATACCCAATACTAAACGTAACTTTACCAAGTGTCCCTGTAGTAAATCCCTATTACTTGCGAAGGGTACCATTCATAAGTTTAGTGAAAAGGCATTGTATAATTTGTTCAGTACATTTACACCAATATACTCTGAAATTATATGATGGTTTTACATTGAAACAATGGTTGCTGAATGCAAAACTGAGGCAAAGACACCAAAATGCAGTGCCACCAAGATCCATTATGGGCCCAGGGGTAAAATGAATGTCAGGGCCCCCTTTTTATGGACCCCTGTGGCCTGAGGTCTCTTTTCTTTGCTTTAATGGGGCCCACTGAGGTATGTTTTCTTTATTTTTACGGGCCCCTAGGACCCCAAGCCCGGGGGTAACGCACCCCCTTAACCCCCCTTGTTGGCGGCACTGCCAAAATGTGTTATATTGTGGATTCATTCAATACAGAGAGGTACCAAAATGATGTGTTCTTTGTACTAATCTGATGTGCACAGCATGTAGATAGGTTCCCAGTTTGAAACCTTGCCAATCATGTGACAACTAGTCATTTAATATGCAGTTCTCTCACAGTTTCACTTTCATAATCTCACTGAAATCATATCATTGCAAGAGGTCATTTTCACACAGTTATAAAATTAAAATGTCTTGCTTCACTTATTTCAAACAATTTAACTTAATTTACTTGAATGTATGACTTGATCCACTCTTGTAAATTCCTCATGTGTTTATCAGCCTTTGCATGTTAATTTTCTAAACAAAAAGTTGGAAAATGCTGAAGCCAAAAATGTCCTAGATTAATATATTTTATTTAAAGTCCTGACACCAAGCCTGGCAAAAGTGTACATTTCCAATGTCCAATGAACCCAATTTCCCACAGACATAGCAATATTTCTCATAATTTCGAATGTATTTCCTTATAGCTGGAAGCAAAATATACCCACATGTCAAAATTTCCCTCCTGGAAAGAAAGCTTCTTGGATTTCATTTTCATAAGGGCTGTCATGATTTCCATTATTTCACACTAGTACATCCTAGGCACGTCTTGACCTCACTTGTCATATCTACTTAAAATTGTCTTCAAATGCATCCTCTTACTACACACAATTTTTGTAACCATTCCCATAATTATGGGTTTGCCGGAACTACTGTGCAAAATTCAATCATGGTCTCGAAGTCATAAACACATTAATAATTATTATTATATTAATTAATGTCAACAGCCAGGTGGGAAATAATTAATATTGATTTCCCATCTGGCTGTAGACATGAAATCCGGGCATGAAATTAATATTTTTGTATAAATAGGATGAGGTAAGCAAAGGAACATACCTTTGTTGTGGATAAGACCAGTAACAAAAACTTTTTTAAGAACAAAATGCAACATTGTGCATCAAAACTGAATCTTAATGTGGCTGCCTTTTCTTCCAAGTTTTTTGAGCATGTTAGACATCAGAGATGTTACAATCAAAATTAACCTGCTCTTTCCACACCTAGTTTCTAATGAGTACTATAGACCTACATTGCTTCATGTCAAATTTGATAGTTATATATGCATGTACGCTATTTGCGATTAACTTTACAAGCACAATTTGATGCTGTGACCAGCGAAAATATGCATGTATGTCACTACCGAAATTGAGTTGAACCAAATTAACCGGAGCGATCTTACCTTTCCGTTGTTGATTAGGACACTTCTTGGATAAGATGCAAGAAGAAGTATCTTAATCATTGTTGGAAACAGTACGAACATCCAGTGTACGGAGTCTAGTCCAAAATAGAAATGTTTTGTAGACTCCTTACTGAAGTGATCTTACCTTTCCGGTGTTGATCAAGATACTTCTTCTTGCATCTTATCCAAGAAGTATTCCTAATCAACATCGGAAACGGTAAGATCGTCCAGTGTACAGAGTCTGGAAGAACTCTACATCCCCGTTGGTCTTAAACACCAATGATCTATCCAATGCTACATGCCTGTAGACATACTTACTTCCTTGATGATCTGTGATAGTGATGATGGTGTTGTTCCATGATGCCTTTATAGTTGCTATGTGTAGCTTGCTATACGGCACACCATTGAATACAAGACTATCAGTTGAGGTGACTGGTACATTAAATGTCTTCCTGTATAACAAGGGGAGAGAAAGAGAAACAAACTTATTGGTTGGATTCAAATAGAAGGTTGGTCGGCATAGCCTACAGTGCTTTCAATTTTTATGTATGAATGTAATGAATCTGATGCAACAGAAGCCCAATGGTAGAAAAAAATTACACAGAGTACAATCATACTGTAGGATGCCTCTTCATGTTGCATTTGAAGTTCTTAAAAAAAGGCTATATTTTTAAGACATTGAGTTTCAAATTATATAATTTTCCATCATTTTTTTTTTTCAAAGTTCCCTTCATCTGATCATAATATTACCTCTCCTTTTTTAAAGCAAAAACAAAAGATAAACCAAGTTTGATATTCAAACGCTGTGATCTGATGAACCAGTAAAACTTTCACACTCAAAACACACACAAAGGAAGCTGTAGCAGTAGTATCACACAGCAAGTGGCATGGTATTGCCATGTACATCCAGGTCAGGTAAGGACAGCTTCTGGCCACCCATGTCAGACATTCCAGCCTTGACCTGATCTGAGGTTACCAATTACTAAACTGTCACAATGGTTCACCACTGTGTAAATAACAGGATGACCAGCCAAGTACAAACTTGTACTCTGGCCAGCCACCCACAGGGTTGCCAAATCTGCGATTTGATAGCCCAATTGGGTGATTTGTGAAATTTTTTCCCAAACTTACGACCATTTCCTGTCCCATAGAAGCCAATGATTATAAGAAAAATTGGGTGACTTTTCAACATTGGTCCCCCAACTTTTTAGTTTCCTGTTCCATAGAAACCAATGGTTAAGAGAAAAATTGGGTGACTTTCTCATTATTTGACCTACCCTCCTGCCCTCCCCAATTCCAGCTGGACATTTTAGCAACCCTGGCCAGCCAGCCAGCCAGCCAAGCACACAAGTTCACTTCCAATCATCCAGCTCCATGTACTGTGTGACTGGGAATCATATTAAAAATAAATTAATAATTATTATTATAATGCATACCAAAGGTGTAACTCAATCATCATAGCATCTTTATTTTGTTATGCTGCAATTGTGGCTATTATACTTTGATTTCTATAGGATCTCAAATATTTTAGGACAAAGTTTTTCAAACCCCTGATGTTTATTAAAAGGGCATTTTGTGATCCACAGCCTCATCCCCCACTTTTCTCAAAAAAAGTTGAGGTTTTTATATTATTGGAAACCTCTGACTACATAATGTTTATGTACAAAATATATCTTGCAGATTAATTATTTTATTGCAAAGATATCGTGAAATTTGAATTTCGTTCTGGTATACCAGAACGAAATTACAACACATTGTCTATGGAGCAGTGTAATACGCATAATCATGCATAACTCGCAAACGCAAAATCGGAATCAACTGAAATTTTGGGAATAGGTTTTTTCGTGGATATGTACTGTAAAATGTCATAAAAAGAGGATGCTAGGATCACGAAATCCTCCTTTCATTCACTGATTGACCTTTTGATGCCTTGGGTACGAAACATCATCCTCCACAACTCAGAGGTCAAAGTTTGTTAAATGGGTTTCATTGCACTATGTCATTGGAAATGGGAGATTCTAGCCCCGGGATTCTAGCTGGTTGTGATATGATCAAAAAATTGAGACCAAATCAAGGGGTATAATCTGGTTTTATATAACCATACTTCCACCCACCTATTCATAACCTGAGAGGTTCATTCAGGAGCATGTTACATGGAAAAAATTTGCCAAAATGTAGCTCAAGTACAAGCGGAGTTAACTTATTAGCATAGCAGTCCAGTACTTATGGCCTTGGCCTGGCATGCATATTGCATACACTCAGATGTAGGTCAGTGCGGTGTTTGTTTGCATCTCTGCATTTTCCCAAGTTTAAAGGCTTATTCAGCGCTCATCCCTAAAATTGTAAAAATCATCAAAATTCCAAATTTTGCACCTTTGTTAACATAGCCTGCTAGTGGTTACAAGCCTGAAGCTGAATAAGAGACAAAATAAGATATTTTAAATGAATTCATAATATCTGTACTTTTATATAGAGAAATTGACTTTGAATGAGGCTTCAACTTGATGCTACTGTTTTCCTCATTTAATGACCTTATCTATCCTTTACTTTTAATCAATTTATACAAAATTTTATTATTTTTACACTTTTGCTGAGATCATGGAATGGGCCTTTAATTTCAAAGTCCACAATCAAAACAATCCAAGCTCCATGCTACAGTATTGACACGCAGCAAGGTTTGTAAATTTTGTAAAAAATATTTTTTTCATACAGGTTTACTTTTATTAACAGCATATATTGAGGGGAAACAATATGAAATGAGAAAAATATGCTTCCATATGGCACACTTTTTCAAATCTATTGTTTTCATCAATTACAAAGATTCAATTGCTTAAAGTTGTAAATGTAATGCTGGTTTTGTATAGGTGTGTGTTGAATGTTTTTTCTAAAGAGAAAAAATGGTAAGGTCTAAATACTTTCTGATGCGATTTCAATCTTCCTACCAGCATTAAAATCTACTGTGATATTGAAACAAAATATATTTTTGAACATAATAAATGAATTATAATTTCAATATCAAGTGCTGGTAGGATAACAGCTAAGAACAAAAATGGACTGTCAAATTATTAATTAGGTCAGTCACCCAATTGGCCTACTTGCTATTCTCCCTTCCAAATGCACCTTTGACATTTTAAATTATGAACAAAATTAAACCAATTATTTTCTAAAGTTAAAAGAACTGAATTGATTTTTACACATTTTAAGCAGTAAATAAAATAACTTGCAATTTGACTGGTTACCATGACAACTTGAATCTGACCTTTGTTCAGTAATTCTTGATATATTTTTCAGGTTTTATTTAACCTCTCTTTTCATATTGCCACAACCTTAATTTCCTTCCTAGTTTGAGAGACAAAAATGCCAATCATTAAAATAAACTTGTGCATTTTTTGAGGCTTTGACAAGGGAGGGAAATGCTTACCAACCCACTCAAAATTAAACAAACAAAACAGCAAATTCATGATCAATATTGCAGTGCAAAATGAATATGTAGGCTCACACATTGTGGTAGCTAATACAAATAAAATTTAGTCAATGCAGCAATGCCATATATTTTTTTTGAATATTTTTACACAATATCTATAATAAATTACTGAGTTTGGCGAATTGGTAAGGCTAAAAACTTCTACGTTTTACATTATTTCGGAAAACGGATTTTTGCGTTGCGTAGAGTAAAGTTGTCCGCACCCCAATAAAACGTCCAATTTTGGTTTTTGTTTACGTTAAGGGTGTCAAATTATGTTAATTAGTTTCAAAGGCAGGGCAAAGGCAGTGGCAGCGCACCTGCATGCTACAACTTTTCACACCATACACTAATGTTGACATAGCCTGAATTAGGCCTTCTATCCTGTCATCGGTGTGAGGATATTATGCCTGTAGTCCCAACTACAGAGCAACTATTACATGACACAGTAGAAACTCAATTAACATCTATTGTTTATTCAACTAATTGATCAACATTAGCATGTATTCTGTGTTTTTATGGAGAAACTTTTGAAGGACAAATTAATCAGGGTTGCCAAACCACACCATGAATAGGCCTACTCTGCTTTGTGGTAGTGCTATGTTTAATGTTATCAGCATAATGTATGATCAGGTATGATCATAACTTTATATGAAATAGAGTGTAAGGAAATGTGAATAAAATTGTTTCAGCTGCACAGTGGTGTAGCCAGGACTTTTTCAGAGAGAGAGAGAGAGGGGGGAGGCAAATGTCATGGGGGGGATTGTCACAAATGGGCTAAAGAGTACGACAAATTTATCCAAAATGGGCTAACAAATAAAAAGTTCAACAAATGCATAGAAATCTAAAATATCAGATCAGCCAGCAGGCCACAGGGGGCCAAGAGGGATGTGAATAAAATTGTGTTCATCTGCTCAGTGATGTAGCCAGGACTTTTGCAGGAGGCGGGGCAGCAAGGTACATTTCAAGGTGGGGGACAAACTTGGATGAAAATGATAAAAAATGAGCTAAAAGGTACAACAAATGGGCTAAAAAGTACTGTAGAAACAAATGCATAAAAATCTTAAATATCAGAGCGACCAGCATCCCACAGGGGCAAAACATTATCTAATTGCAATTTCAAGCCATTGATTTATATGGAAAAGATATTAAATATTATACTTCTAAAGTTCTAAATGATCATCTCCTCTCATACCATTAATCACATTAAATAAAACATTTACATGTACACAAAATGTACAAAATTTACCAACCGCAAAAGACCCTGACCGAGAAAGACGGGTGACCGCTAGTCCAATGAATTACTGACAAACATTTTGCAAACTCTGTCATGTTTGATTATCATACATGACGAGGAAATTTGGAAAACCTCACAATGGTTGAACTCTTCGGTGACAACTTTCTAGTCCGAAGGTTCCCTAGTCCAAAGGCTCCTTAATCCTAAGATTCGCTAGTCCGAACATGTTACTATTTGCTAGTCCGAATTCTGAAAAAGGTTCGCTAGTCTGAATATAGAATAAGACTCACTAACCCTAACCCTAACACTAACCCTTATTCTATATTTGGACTAGAGAACCTTCGGACTAGAGAACCTTCAGACTATCGACCCTTCGGACTAGAGAGAAGTCACAGTCACACAGAACTCTTCTTCTATACTGCATCATCAGGGTTGCCAAAAAAATTTAACTCTAATCAGGGGTAAAATAATCAAAAACTCACCCAATATTTCTCACAATGTTTACATTTCTCTTCCTTTTAAATTCTTTGCAAATCCACAAAGCTACATTCTTATCTCACAGATATGGGTGCTTAACAATATTGAGCTTTATAATATGCATACTTAAAGTTGTACAAAAATAAGGGACATCCCTGCAAAACATAGTACACTAGCACAGTCTATGGGCACAGGGTGTATGAATATGACATCCCATGCTTGAGTAAAAAGTCCACAGGGGTCAAATCATATTCAAGTATAGAGCGAGAATTTCTGACTACAATAATTCCCGCTACATGAAATATTAATCGAATGAGTCCATGCATGCATACCATACACACACTGCAGGATACATGCTACCTCAAATTCTGGATCAATTTATTACGTACAATGACAGCAAAATTAACACAGATTCATCGAATTATAACAATTTACATGTAAATTAGGGAATTGGGTTTCCCTTGTTTCTTACTAGATTGTATAACATAAGAGGATTAACATAGAACTACTAAACATTTCAAGAAAATACAAAGATTATGAATCTTCTAACCTTTTTATTAAAAATTAGAGCGATTTTCGAACCACCATGGCCCAGGGACTATGGGGACTATAACTTAGTTATAAGTACAAACATTCCCTATAATTATGTCACTTTTACATCATAATGTGAGTATGCCCTTGTGAAATCCCAGATGGGAGTTACAAGAATTCCCCCATGTAAACCTCTTCCTCTGTGTTGCCATCACCAATGAAATCAAGAATCGGTAGAAAATCATCAATCAAAATATCTGTAATTTTGTTTTACTAATCACATTCACAATCTTTTGTTTTATTTTACTAATCACATGGTTGTATTTCATTAAAAAAAATAATAAAAAGTTCTGCTGAGTACTGTGTTGATTCCAGTACTAACTTTTCAACTGCTGCAATTTTCATCAAAGTAATAATACCCTACTTTTCTAGATTGATGATCAGATCAAACATCGGTCTAATAATCCAAAAGATACCATACACAAGAACAATTAATATCCATGTAATATGCAAATCACATCACAAATTCATAAAGTTTATTAGATGATTTATCAGCAAAAAGCCAAAACATCTGGCGAAGCTATTTTGGACCCAGCAACTATGAAGTTTTCTAATCAAAAACGATGTGAACCGTGGTTTAGACCTGACTATCATGACAGCACCGATATTATTTTTCAGCTATATGAGCCATGCTTGGCCATGCAGATCCATAAACCTTAATGACAAAAAGATAATCTATTCCCCATATGCGGAGGCTCTTTTCCTTTCCTTCATCATCGTTGCCACGGCGTTTTCTTCAGTTAGTTTTGCATAATCTATCCTCACTTTTTAATCTGGAAGGTTTCTTACTGGCCTCCTTGGCTAGCTATAGTTCCATTTGGGTCATAGGTGATCGCTCAATCAGAGCCAATAACGTGATGACGTACGAGTTACTTTGCTTCAGTGAAGTCATCAACTTAATCACTTCTGATTTTTAAGTTTAATTAACAATTATAATAAGATTCTCGTCATAAAATACAACCTAATATATTATACAGGCTGTATCAAAAAGTAACTGACATCAATTCCTATTGTTTATTACATTTTTTTTAATTAAGTGGACCAATAAAATACAAAAAATCTTCAGATTTGAATATTACACATCCTAAGCATCTTGACCAGAGAAAAAATATGGGATCAGCAACTGCCTTGGCAGGAATTTTCCATAAAATGTTGCCTTCCTAATCAAATTTATGTTTTATCAAATATATATGGAAATGTGGGAAATGTGGTTATCTTCACTTCTCAGCTTTTCTTCCTGGGAAATCATTTTTCTAGGTCTGACCATTTCCCTCTACAGGTGTTTTTGTTACACACTGAAGCTGAAACAGAAAGGGACTGCAGTGCCTTTGTCTTTCTTCCTAGATGTAAGATCAGTTTGTTTGATATGATTTCCTTTGTCCAACCTGAATCAAAGAATGTAAGCCTAAACCTTTGCTGTTGGTCAATGGTGGGATCAACAGGCCTGGAAAAAATTTTAATTTTATTTTGCAAAAAAATTTCTCTCCAACATATCGGGATTTCCCATTTCATTTTTAAATATTTCTTTATCCAAGAAAAGCATAATTTTTTTCCAGATTACCAAGTTTCCTGGGAATGAGATTCCTGAATTCCACATTTTTTCCAGCCTGAGGATCAGGACTGGTAAAAATGTGTACATCCTGGGAAGATAGGCAAAATTTCATTCCAATATAGCAACATTTTCCCATAATTTCGTATATATTTATATATTTCCCAAATATATGGGGAAGCAAAATTTCCCTCCAGATTTCATATTTTCCTGGGACAAGCGCCCTTGATTCAATATTCTTTCCAGTCATAGGTGGGATTACATTTGTTGAGGATGAATACATTTCCGTATGTTTATTACAAAACAACAAGTCATATGATATTCATATGACATGCCTCCTGATTGCACCTGGCAAAAGTATACTTTCATTAAAAGAATCTGTGCATTCAACAAGATCAGTTTTGGTGAATTGCCAAAATCAAAACCACCTAAACTATATTATGTAAATATAATTGAACAAAATAATGAAAAATACTGGATAAATTAGATCATAATACTCTGGTACCCAAAGCACAATCTTAGCATAATAAACATGATAAAAGGATACGTCGTTTACGCCATTTGGTCCTCGTTCCAAATGTTCTCTACTCACAAAACACACAACACATCCCTTTCTCTCAAGTCCAATCCATGTATGTTCGGTTTCTATCATTGTCTACATATCAGTCTTCTCAATCTTCCCACCCAAACCATTCAATTTAGGATGGTATATATATCCTCTGGCGGCAAGCGACAAATTCACGACTGAATCCCATTTCCTAGAAACATTCAATCATTGAGAGTGTCACATGGACTGTACTGTGCTATCGTTTGCGCTGTATTGACTTCAATGTTTACCAGCGTTCTCACACACTTTTAAAGATGCATCTCCAGATAGAATCATGAGCCAGCTATATTATGTGTCAAAAACAAATTGGCTCTTTATGCATTCATAATTTGGCTGTCTCGCCCCCTTTTTAAACATTAGGAAATGGGTAAGTTGTACCAAAATTAGTGCAAAATTCACTATATTCTTAATATATGCTTATATGCTACCCCGAGGATATTTTCCGTATTGATGATGAGATTATCTCAATAATGCTAATTTTGTTCCTATATTATGTTTGCTGCTTAGCTTGCCATTTCCACTTTCCATGTTATGTATTTATCCCATTCTGCTCAGTTAGCTTACAAGTGATTTCCGGTTTCAATTTTATTTATCTGATCCCATTCCCATTATTTTAGCTTCCTTCCTTTTTCATTACATTTGCGGCATTATGCACCCAACTTTAGTAGTGCCCAACAGCCAACGCAGAGTCTCACACTACATAGTAACTTTATTACTTTGGTTAGAAATCAACCACTTTTTCACTGCTTTTGAAGCCAATTCTTTACCGACTTCAACCAAATAGAGTTTAACCATTTCTGTATCTTCTATGCAAATTTTGCAAAATTTGGATCCAAACTTTTTATGCACAAACATACATACACCCATACACACATACATACAACAATTCGCTATTTATAGCAATAATATTTAACAATTCAAATCACACAATGTACTTTGTGAACACCAAGATGCAAACCTCCTATTGCATCATCACCTTAACCTGACCTGCTTGTCTAGAGCGATGTCACTGTATCATCAGTTTCATCACTAGTAAAGAAAAATCCATAATTTGTTGAAATCCATCAAACAATATATGCATTCAGCAAGTTGAAATAATAAGTAAACAGATATAGGAGAAATGGCAAGATCTGAGTTGATAAATGTTTCATTTTTTATTTTGCACAGTTTATTTTCCTCATTTTCAAAATGAAAACAACTCCAATTTTTTTCAGTGCCTCATCAATTCCCCAAGTTTTAAATTACAAATTCAACTTCAGTTTATGCTTGCTGACATCAATATTGGGTTATTCTAGTTGAAATTCATACACCCCCTGTGGAAGACAAGACCTTAAAGGCCCTTTCAGTGATTTCACAGGAACATTAAAAAAAAATGGAAATTTGTCAGAGTTGCTTAGAAATAAAGAATAAGTCTACAGAATTTCATTAAACCACTTTTCCCTGAATACATCGACAAATTAGTCAAAAACAGAAGTTTTAGAAAGGTTTTCTACTTCAACTCAGATCGACTCGAGAAAATCGAGATTGTCGTACAGTGCGCCACCAATCGACTGGAAAACTTCCTAGTCCAGTGTTTCTAACACGGGGAAGTAGAGTCTAAATTGATTTAAAACAGACGCTTAATTTTTGTAGTAGAAAACAAAATAAGCAATTAAAGGTCACCGAGGCAAACTAACGTTCAACTCAAATATGAAAAACAGTTAAAATTGTGTATTTTGTTTAAAATAGTAGCTACTGATGTAATAAGTAGTAGAAACAATACGCAAGCGCGTGTTGGTACGGTGGAGAGTGAGCTTCTCGATCTCGAGTCGGACTTTTGTACTGTCAGTATCAAAAGTCCAGAATCATGCAAATGCTTTATTTTGTCTAAAATACACGGCTTTCGACCGAACCACTAGCAGGCTATGTTAGCACATCTATGCCAATTACAAAGGTACCAAAATCTGAATTTTGATGATTTTTACGATCGTCCGGATGAGCAAATCACTGAATGGGCCTTTAATCTCCGACAGAGGGTTGTAGATTTCAAATGGAATCACTCATTCAGGTAACCCCATTTGAAATTCACACTCCCTGAGTGCAATGTTAAGGTCATGTCTTCCATAGGGGGTGTATGGATTTCAACTGGTATAGCCCAATGAACTTTAATATCCTACTCCATCCTGACAGGAGCAAATTTCAACAGGTTTGCCATCTGGTAGCACTGACCAAGACATTTGGTAGCAGTCAGTAAGCAGTAGCTGTAGCACATCTTTATGTAAGGGGTCAATGAACTCAAATATCAAATTATCACAGTTTGTGTCAGTGTAGGTTGAATGGTTTGTGGAATGGTCTGGAACCATTTCTAGATGTCTTCAATTTCATGGTAAAATTTAACACGATTTCCCATGAAAGAACCAAAATATCCACAAATGAGGGTGAGAGAATTAACAGACAACATGATTTATAAAGTGAACTTGGTACTGTTTTGGGTTTTTTTTCCTATTTTATCTTTAAGTCTATCATTCATGATACACGATTTGATGCAAGTATGACAAAAAAAAATCAACATTCTGACAAATAGTAACAAGTCCAAGTCTGAAAGTCAGTCAAATTACTCACTGTTATTCAAGTCTTATTTTCTGAAGAGGAGGGTGTGCTGTTTTAGTTTATATCCACAAGCAATATTTAATATTTCATTCCCTGCTTCATGATATCAAAAATATTATCAGGATCTGCTAAAAATGAAAATTGCCAAGTTGGATCCTTTAGTGTGACTTCAATGTAAACAAATATCATGCAAACATTCTGCCTTTTAGTGTATCCTGTTCCACTATAATGAACCACTCAAGTAAATTGGTCCGTTTTGATAGGCTCGGGCTATTTATACAAACCTATTTTCATTGCGAGGATTTCAATTTAGAACCCCAATTTCGCAACGTTCCTGCAATTGAAATTTGTCATATTGAAGATTGACTTGAAATATGTGTACTATTATTATATCAACATTGGGGCTACATAATTGGAACAGAACGTCAAAATATCATAAATTAGTGACATTAAGACTATTTTTGGTACAATTTAAATTCCGAAACATAATTTTAATGAATATGATGTGAGATTAATAATATAAACAAATTGAGAGATTTTCAAGTACTGTACTCTACTAGTACTCGGATCATGATTGCCCATCTAAGAAATAAGATACCCTTCTGCATTACAGCAGCATGCTTTTTGATCCTCGTTTCTCTTTTGTTCCTGCTCCAGCTTGATATTTGCATTTCTTGTCACAATTTCCCCATATACCAAGAATAACTGGCACATACACAAAGCTAAGTGTAGAAAATGGATAATATGAATCAAATACGGACCAAACTCCCAAGGCTTCACCGCATCTATCCATTCCATCGTGCTAAATCTTTTCACTTATTAAATTGATTCTTTCCTCTGTGCTTTTACCCTCTTAGAAATCTAAGAAGGCAGAGTAAGACATGAGAAAAAAGCTACCTAAATTAGATTAGTATCTTACCCAACTTGCCATCATCATTTTTTTCTCTCAATTCTCGGTGCTCTCGTTTCTCTCCGTACTACAGCTAGCATCAACTTGGCCATCACTGCGCAGCTAGGCAAGGCAGGCAAAGATGTAAACAAAACACTGGCCTCCATTTGGTCTGTCAACCGAATGACGACTGCTTACTCAGTGTGCTGTAAAGTGCTGCAGCAAAACAAAGGCAGTCAGCTACCTAGCTATTTGTAGCTCACAACCAGGCATCAGGGGTGTGTATGTCATGTGTGTATGTGTGCATTTATACACAGGCGTAATGTAGTTACGCGTCCTTCGCTATCACTCCCTTTCGCTGTGTGGACCAGAGACCGAATGACAACAAAACCCCCTGAGGCATGACAGGCAGGCACAACGTCCACCACCACAGTAAGCTAGCTCCCTCCATCTATCCGACCAACACTTTGCCTCACAACTCACTCATATGTGTCACCATCAGCGGCCTGTTAGCATGTGTGACGTACTTGTGTGCATTTCCACTATATATACATTGTAGATGCTTCCTCCTAGTACAGGCGTACATGCTGGCAGTACTCCCTATGCTCACAGCACTGACTACTACACCTCGGCTGGGGGCGGGGAGTGGTTGGGTCACTGTGATGGATGACCTCTGGTATTTTGTTTCCTCTCTGACCACCACTACCAACACTACCATGTACAGTTAACATGTACAGTACAGTACAGAGTTGAGAGAGTATGTACATTGTTTATAAATATCACTCTTAACCCAGCTTGAGTTTGGACTTGACACTGTTTATGATGGATAGAGATAGTCACTTTCCCTACAGTGGGAACTTTTCGCTAGGTTTCAATTTTAACACTCTACATGGTTAATTTTAGAGCTGCAAATTTTAAAATCTGTGAAAATATATTACCTATCTAGGCTTCAATGTGCAGCTGTGTGAAACAGTGAGAAAAAGAAACAAAAAAAAAAGTCACGAAAAATGAACACCACTAAAATACTCCCAATATAGAGAGAGAGAGTATAACCGGAGGTTTGACCTCAGTAAGGACACTGCCTACTTTATATTTTGCATAATTATAATTTGCAGCTTGTTGAGCTTATATTTAAAGAAACTATATCAGTATTTGCGTAAATTAAACATGACTGCTACTTCTAAATTTCATAATTATCCTATTTAATGAAAATACACAATACTGCAAAACAAATCATGAACTTTGCCAGTTTTGGAAAATTTTCAAGCATGATTCATCCATCACAATATTAGAATTTTTTCACAAAATGCAATTTGATTTGATTGGAAATCAATTAGTATGTGGGGTATCATTACCATACCTGTCAAATTTATAGATCAAACTGACACCTCTCATTCTTGTCATTTATACAAATGGCTCTATCTCTGTGTATTTGATTTCTGATTCTAAAACATTGTGGTTTTCAACTCAAGGCGCCGATTGGGATGCCTCCACAATAAGCGATTTAAATTCAGAAAAATAAAATGTCACACTCTATGAAGTGGTAAACAAACAAACAAAACCTCAAATGACCTTTGACCTCCATATGTGAACTTGAATACCACCAAATTTGGTTGCATTAAGATTTAAACTGTTCATATCAGACCACAAATTGACCTTTGACCTTAGAAACCTCTTTCAGAAGAGATGGAGTTCAAGGATTAAATAACCTTAACAAAATGGTAATCAATAATTTAAGCCATGATGATGTTGAAATATGGCTTAAATTATGTCTTATTATATGCCGTTTGATACAATTATTTTATCCGATAATGAACAAGATCTTCAAAATGCACTAAATTCTCTTTACAGTTATTGTCAAACATGGAATCTTGCTGTTAACCCAAGCAAAACCAAAGTTGTGATATTTTCTCATGGGAAGATCAGAAGAAAACCATGATTCCACTATGGTAATGAGAACCTAATTGTGTGTGATGATTATAATTATCTTGGGGTAGTTTTTAATTATAATGGAAAGTTTAAAAAAAGTATTAACAAACAAGTCAGCAAGGCAAGACATGCTATGTTTACATTATTGACCAACTCAATCGGACTTCACTTACCAATTGATATCACTTGCAAACTTTTTAACTCACTGATCTATATTACTTTACGGAAGCAAAATTTGGTGTGTGGGAAATATTCCAACTTGAGATATTTTATCGAAATTTTCTCAGAAGGCTTCTTAAGTTAAAGTAAATAAGAAAACTGTAAATTGTATGTTATATGGTGAAACTGGTAAACTGCAAAGCATACCATATTGTCTGTAATAAACGCCCTGGGGTGTTGCATTTTTCCAAAAGGGGGGCGTTTATTAGAAGTGAATTTTCAGTGAAATCGAGTTCAATTTCCCGATGGTGCTCCTGTTGAAAGGAGGGATTTATCACTATACTAATATTCATAATTGTTTCAACTTGCAATATATTTTTATTGAATAATAAAATCATTTCATTTTCCAATCAGTTTCCAAGAAAAATCACCAAAACCCGCAAACCATATCGCAAGATAAAATTCCATTTGATGCGTGTTTCCAGCGCAAATCCACTAAGCTGACATAAATAGCCGCAGTCACAAGCGCCGCTCACGGTTCTCTCTTCATTTGGTATTTGACCAATAAGGTATCGCACTTCCGCAACACAACAAAAACGCTCTATTGGCTAAAAACAATCGCTCTTGCTCAACGATGTACTTTCTATTCAGCTTATGTGTTGTTGAGAAGGAAAATTCTTGTCCTACTGATTAAATGCATCCTTTTCATTTAGATGTACACATACACACCGCCACACAGAGGAAAATACATGTATGTGTAGGCATAATAATCCATGGTAAGAACTAAAAAGTTATAAATACTGATCACAAATATTTACTCCCTTTTGGTATGGGCGATACCCATCTGGACCCATCATTTCTCCCTTCAGAATCATTAGCAATCCCCAACTGGGCTAAGTGGCTCATGCACGATTGCAACAAAGGTTTGGCCCTCGGTACCCTCACATAGTGACATGTACGTACCTAAAGATTTGACTCACAACTGAAAACCAGCATAAATGGCACTACATCACGTTTCAAAAATTCTACTTATGTCAGCGATGTGCATTTATAATGCAGCCAGTAATAAACAGAAATGCTTACAATACTGTGTATCACAGTACCCATATGGAGTGATTCATATATTTCAGAAAATTGTAATCCCTTTGCATCAGTGTTATTACAAAAATATTTGAAAATGCTTTGAACACTTTTAATGTTATGTTCCTGATAATATTAACATTCTTTCAAAAAACAAAAAAAGATACATATTTGATTTAGAAATTGGGCATTTCATCACTTCTTTGCTCCCTATAAATAAAGGGTTTTTAAATCACTGAAACTGAGTTCAAAATATTTATAAGGCAGAAGCTTGCAAGTGATCATTTTTGACACTGCTGAGCCTGAATTTTTTTTTAATTCCCCGAATATCGTATTGCACTGACGTGCAAAAATATGTACTATTCAGTAAATTATCAGTTTTAACTTCTTTTTCTTCATCGCCTTAATACTAGTACTACTAGACCAGCCTAAAAAATCAGCTGTTTTTTGTTTGTTTTTTGACTGAAAAAACTTGACAGTGATTTTTTAGGGTCATTTGCAAAAATACCCACTGACCTTACTTGATGCAAATGCCACCATGACTAGTATTGTCTACCCACAGAATAGGGGAGTTTTACCCCTCACCTAAGGTGGGGTGGTGTGGGTGGTTTAAAAAAAAATTTCCCAAGCAGCCATTAACATGTGCTTTAATTCACCTTTTCGGTAAATCCCATAAGCCTTTGCGAGTACACCTGAAAACTCGTCATTTGACATCACGCCGACTTGCAATGCGCAGTAACGATGTTCGATAAACGATGTGCGATCGGCGTGGCGTCAAATGATGAGTTCTCAGGTGTACTCGCAAAGGCTTATGAGATTTACCGAAAAGGTGAATTGCTATCAATGAATTTTTTTGAATGGCTGGAACTATACTATGTGTGTAAAAAGCGCCCTTTGCTCACGTGTCCTGAACTAGCGGCCCTTCGGAATGCAAAATACAACATGGCTATCTCTTATATTATCAGTAACCTACAAATAAAGTATAACGTTGTTGATCCATTTGTAAATATTGGTTATCAAAATGATATTGATAAGGTTGACGTAAACATCCTGTGATCACTATATAGCAAACAAAATATTTTCATGAGGCTTTATTTTTGTGGGTTTTTATTTCAGTATAACTCAGAGCCGAGCATTTAAAAGGGGGTTAACTTTAGCATGAATTACCATACTGGGATGTGCCGCAAACATGGGTCACATTTTCGGCCACTAAGTATATCAAAGACCCCTGTTTCTGAGCCAATTTTGGTATGACATTTGCCAAAAAAATTGTGGAATTGACAATTTATGTTAAATTTGGCCAAAAAGTTGGACCTTCTTAGAGATGAGTCCAAAATTCTTGGAAAATTGGTAGAGCATTAGCAATAGGTCCAGTTTCAGATTCCCAGCAGCTTCTCCCCACCCAAAGCAAACTTGAGGGGGGGGGCATGAGGGGCAAACTCTTGCCCCCTGTTGCCCCAAAAAACTCAAAATTACGAAAATTTCCACTTTTTGCGGTAATTTTGGGCAGAATTTGTTGATTTTGCCCCCCCTGAAATTCACTTTGCCCTCATAATGCCCCCGAAAAAAAATTCCTGGCACCGCCACTGTGTTCAGCACTGCAAAAATGTTAAAAAATAATACCACTCAAGTATGATAAGTATCCCATTATAGTATCTTCACATCCTGTGCAAAGTAACAAGTGAGTCCACAAAAAGGGAAAAAACAAAAACTTTGAACTAGAGTCACATAAACTGGATATTGCTATCTTTGCCAACAGCTTATTTTAAGCATTTATCTGCACAGAAAAACAAGTCGTGTACAAACCTGATACTGTGATAGTTCCATCTTTTGTCTAAAATCAAGGAATCCAAATTTCGATGGCAATTTCATAAAATAAAAGCTTACTATTTTCTTTATATGAAGATAAAAACCTAAAAATTGATTATGAATTTAGAGACTATTTTCCTCATGTTCCTCGTGTTTTTCTCTCTAGCTATTGTGATTGATGAAGCTTAAAATTAATTGCCTTTCTCAAATTTGGCAACAATATGTCACATAGCCAAATATTATATACAGTGCTCAAAATAAGTCAACTGGTTTTTCTTGGATGACATGATAACAGGATGTCAAGACCATGAAAGTGACACTTCAGAAAATTTTGAAAAGTTACAAATTTGCAATTATTATTTTAATTTTGGATTGCAATTGAGCTGATTCTGAAGTTTATGAATGCACCAAGTCTCACCTGTAAGAACACAGTTCTATTAACCCCTCCTAGGCTTCTACAAGCATAGAATGACCTGTAAGTGTGTTGGGTACACAAACTCATGCTCCGCAACTTGAGGTCAAATTTTAAGCATGATTTTTGAATGGAAGTTATTGGAAATGAGACCAGATCGGCAATCAATATAGTGTCTTGTAAACCTGGAAATAAATCCGGGGGGGGGGGGGCACTCACAAAATGGTCTGTACGCATGCGTGACCAACAAAACAAGTAAAAAGGGGTGTTTTTTTCTAGGCAAGGCAAGTTCACATTTTGGGTCTAAAAAACACTGATTTCCAAGAATAAGGGTAGTTTTCTGAAACTGAATAACTTGTTTAGGATACCGTTTCAAATTTTTGGTAACTTGTGAGTTCAAAAATGGTACATTTGATGCATTTTTTATTAGCCAAAATCTCATTAGGAGGTAAATTCTATATCAAAAATTCAAATTACTAATACTAAGGGGCTAAATTTGCTGGTAGGGTAAAACTCATATAGGGGTGTTTTAAAAAAATTGGTCACACCTGTGTACACTATCATACTTGAGTGGCCCTCCTGGGAAATAAATACCACGTGCAAAATCCAACCAAAATTGAGCACATTTTTGCTTGAGTGGGAGGGAATGAGCTTCATTCATTTGATTCCCGGGATTTGATTCAATTCATTGAGTTGAAAATTCCTGTTCTGCATGATCAAGACTCACTGAATACTCCTGAATAATGAGGTGGAGCACATGAAGTTCTTTTGATATCAATTAGGCCATTACCTCTTCAGGCATGATTCTAGGATTACCTAATGACCCCAGTCAACCAAAGTTTGTGGTTTTAATGGTTCCCATTCCACAAACTACTTCATGCAAAGTTCAAAAGGGTAACTTTTGATCTATAACTTTGCTGTTCTGTGAAATGCCTACTCACTCACCTCTAACATTGACCCCATCACATGTACATGTATTTAAGGAGTGTACATATATGACTGTAGTCATTTTTGTCCACCATATTGGCAAGAATTGGAGAAGGAAATTATAGGTTTTTGTCAAGATTCTTTTGAACAGATCTGTTTTAGTCAATTTAGATTCCTTACATAAAAACATGCTGCACTGAAAACTGATTCTAAACTCTCCATAAAACAAATTAGGCCAAGTAAAAAAAATTATAATAGTTTCTCGTCCTAACTTCTTTCAAAATGGAGGATGGCACTTTTTTTCCTTTTTGCCTTTTCCAAACCAACAGTTCCCCAAACATGATAGATCTAGTGTCTTTTTGGTAAGACTTTACATCTAGGGAACAAACTGCAAACAAGACTAGAAAAGGTACTGACAGCCAAAATCAATTGAAATTTTGAAAAAAACTTTTTGGATGCAGCAGCAAAAAAATGATGTGGGCGGGGACGAGAAACTAATTTTTTTTTAATTGACCTTACCTAAAGACATAATTAATCTTGTAGTATGATAAATGACCTATACCGGCAAACAACCAAGATTATGGAGTTCTAAATTATATCATAAATTAATTTCCAATCTAGCATTTCAACATCATAAATATAATGGGCCCTATAAGGACCAACGACTTGCTAATCAACCAGACACATACCAAACATGTGACAACTTTACAATGTTTAAATTGCAAAAATAAAAATTCATCAATCGTAAGTCAAAAGTTCAGAATCAAATAAAAATCAATCAATATATCTAAAACCACTGAAAAAATGTAAATCATGAACCATGATCAGATCAAGTTCATCAACATGATAGAATTGAGGTAACTATATTGTTGCACTACCAAACATGAAAGAAACAGACATGAAGTGAGAGAACCGTAGCTAAAAAACTCACTAAATCCACAATTTTCTATATAATGCGCAAGCAAAATCCACCATTAAATTCACTGAAAAACATAGCCAATGTTTTTGTAATAATGTTACATTTTAGTGCAACATAATCAAATAGATGAAAAATCTACTTGATCTGAGAGATACATGTACATGCGAGCAACATGAGTGTTGAACTTGAAGCGACCACCATCTTATTCAATGTGGTCATTTTGTCCCCTACCTCTTGTACACTTCGAACGAAAAGGCCCGCAGCTCAGCTCAGTGAAGTACATTTAGTATAACATGAAAATACCGCTCACATTAACATTAACATTGTACACAACCTGTACATAAAAGTATGTACAAATGGAACAACGAATTGGGCCAAGGCCAATGCACACAAATGCGCACCCCCACACTGATACACGTACACACATCTATAACCACACACACATGCTCAACAAAAAATCATGCATTGATGTTTTTACCTCCATCAACATCGCATTGCTGTGTACATTGGTCCTCCATTTTTCCCCCGTTGAGCATCTTTCTCCTCCTCATCCATACGAGAAACTCTTCCTTTACAAAATGTATCAATTAAAACGCAGGTATAGCCCAAAAGGTGTGAAAGAAGTACGGCCATCCTGACTACCCTGACCAGTGAAGCCAACTATCACTCGCAGCATGTGACGCTCACAGGCTTGGGAAAAAATTGGCGCCAAAACGCTGGCTTGGATGGTATAATTTTCCACCCCCAAACAAAGAGAGCCTCAGAATGCTAAGGTCAGGTACAGGCACAGGCACAACAACTAGGGCAAGTAATGCGGTTCAATGGCCGGGCTGGGCCACAACTATGGCTCACAAAATAAAATGTTCTGTTTATTGCAACTTTTCTTACACATTTTGATACTTTGCCCTGATTTTTCACAGGGTAACTACATTATTCTATTTTCTAATCTAAAATGGTATGTTGTTTCTGTCTGTGTAATTTGTCACCAAAATGTCATGGTTAATAAAATTACAAATGAACCTGTGGTATGTTAATGAATCCATTATTATCCGCCAATTGAACTGCAATCTACATTTTTATTGAATCACTTCCTTTTTCCAATTGATTCCCACATTAATAATACACTTCATGGTGCATTATGAAAAGTCATTGCCACTAAAAAGATCAGGAGAGAGAGTACTGTATCATTGGTAATCAACCTTCAGCAGTTCAGTGTTTCACTTTCAGTTCTTCATGTTTCATTTAAATCTGTGCTTTCAAAATGATTCTGATTGTTGCAAAAAACAAGTTTGAAACATTTGAGTATCATTCTATGTTAATAATCTTTTCCTAAAACAAAGTTTAATACATAATTGATTCTCTAGTTACTGTAACATACAAGACCTCGACTGGATGAAGCTGAAAAGAAGAAAGACCATCAGGCTATACATCTTCTACAAAGATCACAAGGATTACATGTCTGTTCCATGCATAACCTGCTGTACTCGGTCACACACCCAACTAGGAGAACAGCCAATAAGTCATACAAGGAAATCCAAACAAATAACTTAGACACTTGCAAATTATCATTTTTACCAAGAACACACATAGACTGATGGAATTCTCTATCATCAACAACTGTTAACAACCCCCCCCCAAAAAAAAGTACCCTCAAGCGGGGCCTCAAGAAGAGAATATATAGTCGCGAATGGAAACATTAAAATCATGTAACCTAGCCTGGTACATGATTTCAATACCACAAGATGTATACAGTAATATGACTGTGGTTTTGTACATCTTCACATCATTAGAGTACATCATTCAATGTTAAATACATACAGAGTTGCCAGATTTGCAACCAAACACAAATAGACCTGGATTTCTGATGGGCTGGATGTGGAACATGCTCTTGAAGCACATAAAGCTATATTTGGTACGAAGCATATTTGAACAAATTTCATGCATAAAGTGCTCAACTGAGCAGAGTTCATAATCAAACACTTTTCATTGCCTGCAAAGGTAAATAAGAACATAACATGCACTTTTACTTGACATGAGTGGATCCAGGATTTTAAGTAAGGGGGTGTGAGAGCGATCATCAAAGAAAGACCCTCAAAGGTTGAAGTTTGATGTGATACAGGGTGTGTCTGGGGGTGGATGTGTCCCCCTCAGAAGTTGGGATTTTCGTTTATAAGGAATAGCCAAATAAATTAAGCCATTTACCCATTTGGTGCAACATTTTTACACTGTTTTTGATTATTTTCCGACTATACACTGACGGGATATGCCCCAGAGATTGATTTTCCCAAAATGAGAGGCCAAATGAACATTTGGTGCACCATTTTTACACTTTTATCAATGATTATTTTCATGACTATATGCAGGGGGTGTCTAAGGGGGGATTCATCCTGCCCCCTGGATCCGCCACTGTTTGAAAGCTGATCAACAGTGATATCCACTGAAAAGATGTCACAAATTTTGCTTACAAAATCATAGTTGTTCTTTTATGGTTTGGCAAACCAAAAAAACACTTTTCAATCATAAGTGTGTCAATGAAGTGCTGGGAAACATAGACAGTTAACCTTATTATGTGCCTTTTGATGGGATGAAAAGTACCATCTGGAGTGAAGCAATGAAATAATATATGTATACAAAGACAAGGTCCTCAATTGCTTGCTAATTATTAGCATGCATACTTAATAGGATGCCTATGCGTTGTTATTAATAGTGAAATCCATACGACAAATTTGCTCATCAGTGACCGTATGGGGATGTGTTGTAAACACAAATCCAATTTCTGGTCATCAATGACCCCCTTTTTCAAGATTTTTTTTTTTTATTATTGAAGGGTCATTTAAAAAAAGTTCATTTGAGATATTTGAGAGAGGAAAAACACCTATATCATGGATAGGACAGCATTTGTGAAATTAAAAAAGAAAAAAAACAGAGACCAATTCAAAAGCAGCCCAATTATGTCAGCTAAATATTACAAAGCAACAACCATAAAGACAAAACTATAGTCTGTCTACATAGAAGTACAAAGTAAATAGATTGGAGGTATGAGAATGATTATTTCAGTGCAATGCGTATTTGGCGCGCTAACTGCTGCGCGATTTGTGCTTGCCGAGCGCACCATGCTCTTTACGTGTTGCGTCGCGTTCACGTGTGATGCAAAGCATCGACCCCCGATGCCACAGATTTGGTTTGTACTTCTATGTGGACAGACTGTAATATACATTGGACATTATGTCAGTGACTACTTCCCGGTAAATGCGGTTCAAGGAACTCTTATTGTGTCATGACATCAAAATATCAATGTCCGGCACATCCAGGACAAACTCTGACAAAGGAATATGTCATTAGCATGCCGCAGAGTTTCAGCATAAACGTTATGCACCATAAACTTCTCTACCACGCTCGCAAGGTTTACAAGGTATATGAAAATATGAAATCCAAATACAGAAACTTCATGTATTTTTGTATGTACTTTTTTTGTATTTGAGAAAATATTTTATTTGCATTTTAAAATATTTCACAAACACACCCCACACACACACACAAAACAATTGTGTGGTATATTCATTAAAACTTGATCATTATGGTTCTTGTGGATTAATGATCTAGGAACACCTTTCTTTTCTTTTTTTAAAACCAGGCAGTCAAGTTAGCTCAATCGATAAGGCGTTCGACTATGGTGCGAGAGGTTGTGGGTTCGAACCCTGGTGGTGCCTAGTACGCTCTCGTGGTAGAATTGAGTTAGCTTGAAATTCCCCTGGACAAGTAACTTACTGCTTATTGTCTCATTGTAACCCGTACGAAACTCGGGGAGCTGATCCTGGTTGCGAAGGTTATTTGTTGAAAGTCTATAGGTGTGCGCTCTTGAAGCAGCAAAGTCCCTGAATTGTTGTTTTAAAAATGGTTTATGGAATGATGTGGGGCCGTAGTGGTCAGCGACAACCTGTAAAGTGTGCTGAGGCTTGTCTAGGCATTGTGCCTGTGCGTAGCGCACTATAAATCACTGCGCTTTTTTTTTTACTCCATATCATACAGGAAACAAGGGAATCAAATTGACTGGCCTTCTTGGTCCCATTCAATAATATTACACATTATGTTCTTCATACAAAATTTTTATCCCTATCTGGAAACTAAACTACTAATACTATAGAGTTCAAATGTCACATGCAAAAACATAAAAGGATTTCAGTTAACATTTTGACAATAAAGTTTCCCTTCAAAACATTTTAATGTTTTGAAGGGAAACTTAATTGTCAAAATAATGTTTTGAAGGGGGAACTTTATTGTCAAAATGTTAACTAGAAAAAAATGTTTCTTCAAAAAATGTTTTGGAAAAACTCAAATAATTCTATTGAAGTACATGTGAATACAATTTTGAAGCAAAAGAATTATAAACAATATTTTAACCAAATTATGTATATAGCACCGGCGTGTCCAGGATCTTTTCCTGCGGGGGGCTCAGCCCCTTTTTCAGATTTATGCAGGGGCTTAATGGCTAAAATCGCCAAAAAGCGGCTGATTTTACATGATTTTTTAACAAAGTCTTGGGGCTTCAGCACCCAAAGCCCCCCCCCTGGACACGCTACTGTATAGGCATGCATACATTTGCATTAATACCACTTTAAATCAGTATACTGCCAGCATATAAAATGTACAATTGATGAAATGTTAATGACTGTACATGTATAAAATATCTTAAAAGGTACAACTTCTGGGCCTCCCTATATCGTCAAATTTAAATATTGAGATTCACATCCCGGTATTCACAAACTTTTCCCATGTTACATAACCACTCTTAGAAACACACGTACAGCTAACATAATTTATTATTTGCCAGTTATTATATAAGTAGAGGGAGGTTGTAACATTCTTAGAATACCTCATGAGGGCCCCTGGCAGGGAATTTTGAACTTGGCCTTGTACTTGTGAGCATTGGGTTTCAATTTGGGGAGCTAAAGTGGCCTCCTCAAAAATATATTATGTTTTAAGGAAATATATTACATATTACCTTTCAAATGCATACATCTTGGGTAAATTGTTGGGCAAATGAGATGAAAATATTGGATAATAATTTAATGAGATGGAAGTATTGGGTAATGTATAAAAATATATTGTAACACTGGTGTAAATGGCTTTATACAGTTACGGGTAAATAATAATTTTTATAATTTAAAGTTTTAAACTTTAAATTAAATTACACAAGTTAAAATTAAAACTTGTGTAATTTCACAAATGTGTGGCCCCTTGCCCACCCGAAAATTCAGCACGCACCCCATGGATACCTCCAATTAAACAGCGCGGAGACATCAACACCCCCCTCCACATCCCCTCACACAAACACTCATATTTAGCTGCAACTGTGAATTCCTGGAATTTACACAGTCAACTGAGGACATGAAAATTGTGACATTTCACAATGGAAACCGTGGACGTTTATATAGATCTAACAATTAATCGCCACACTGTGGACCTGATATAGACCCATATAAATGGGGGACCTGTAGGCTAAATTCTTAAAAGGTGAGTAGCACCCTCTGGAACAGATATTGTAAATTAAACAGTTATCCATGGTTCTAGTGTTATATTGAATTTAAGCTGATAAAAACATAGCCCCCAAGAAAGTCCACAGTAGCAGAAAAACTATAATGCTCCCCACACATAATATCCCTACAGCCCTCCACACACAATGCAATCCTGCACACACACATAAATGGGTAACAAATTTCCATCACTGAAAAATAAAAATGCATTTTGTAAGATCCGTAAAACACACCATTGTTTTCTCATGGCCAAGGTGAAAAACTGGAAAGATTGGAGGTCAATTTCGCCCTAATATACAGGTACATGTACTCAATTGAGGCCAGATATACATGTATGCCATCGCAAAAAGACAGCTTCATATATATTACCATTGTTTTGCATCCCACAAATTTCTTTGTATAACAGAGATGTGGTATCAGTTATATTTTCATTGCCAATTGGAGTGTTACACCTTTACATCATACTGAACTAAATATAGCATTATTTAACATTGACCTCACTGTTTTAAACAGAACAATATCAATCATGGCAAATAGCAGTTTAAGTTTTTTCAATGATTTATTGTGCTGCAAATTTGAAATTTTAATTACTTAATCAGTTTGTTTTTTTTGGCCAGCTTTCACGTTTAAATATTACATCAATTATGTTTCAGCAATTATTTTACTATTGACAGCCACTGAAAAAGGGAGAGTCACAGGAAAATATTTTGTTGCGCAACAACCAAAATAATTTGGAAATTAAAACTACAATTTTTTGAATATTTGTCCAATAGGGTTTAATATCATATGTCAAAAAACATTTTTATTGTGAACATGTTGTATTTCAGATAATGTATTTTAATACCCAATATGGATGTTCAATATTAAATTAATTGTAATTAAATTAAAGAATCAATGGAATATTTCTGAAATACCCTTCACACTGTCAGTGTCAAGAGGGCAGAACCGGGAGTTCTAGCCCCAATCCTCTAAATTTTGTTAGGGAATTTTGAAAAAATGTGCAAATTTTTTCTTCAATTTTTACTTCAAAGGGGGCCTCAGGCTCTCCCAGAATGGCAAATAAAGTTGCATTAGGCCAGAAACATGTGAGAAGACCCCCATACTACATATACATGTATGTCCCAAGTTAGCTCAAGTTTGCTTGAAATGAGATTTGAACTCCTCACCTGAGTTAAGTCTATTAAAACTTTCAGGTATTAAACTAAAGACAACAAATTGTTGTAAAACTGTCATAAAACCTTGTCAAATAATATGCTAGAAGAATGAAGTGAAAATATAGCTATTTGTGCTCTCTGTGAATTTGTCTATTCCAAGCTATTTAAATTACATATGTCCTATGCCCGCTATAAAGTCGAGTGACATCACACACATTATAAGTCCAGGGCCCAAATTGATTGTACCAATGACTTTTTTTTTAAATACATGTAAGTTTTTGAATCTTACTGGATTTCTTCACATAATTTTGTTCATATATCATTATCAACCTGTTCAATATCTTGCTTCGTTTTATCAAAAACAGAACAATTTCTCTTCAGCATAATTTCAAATCTTTACTCCAATGAATTGATTGGTGTACCATGAGCAATTGCGCATCAAGGATGTTTTGGGTTTGTTTGTTTGTTTGTTTGTTTGTTTTTATAGAAAACTGCGCCAATATGACTTTCCATTTAACTATAAACCAATTTTGTTAAAGCAACATTGAACATTTTTTGGTGGACACCCTCAATTTTTTTTAATTATAATTTTCACACAATAATTTTGTAATGTGCTTTAATAAACAAACATACGAGGCTACTCTGCAAACATCAAGGATTTTAGCGCTGTGACAAAATCCGAAATTTTGAGTAAAATGATGGAGTACATCATTTACTTCATAATCTAAATATTAGTTGAATGCATTGAACTTTTAGCTACATTTACCCATCATAATATATAGCAACTATGTATGTTCAAAGATGAAACATATATGCAGGAAATTTCTTGAGTTCAGGAAATGGAATCTTATTTCAATAGAAGGCATCCAAAGAAAAAACAAACACAAATTCTGATTGCCAACAATTTTCAGGATTTCATTTGGCAGACTTCCCAGTTAGGGACCGTTCACAAACACTTGTAGGGGGGGGGCTGATGCAAAAAATATTATCGCGAAAATTTTCGGGCCCCCCTTTACAGACCTCAAAAAATTTCAGGGCCCCCCTTTTTTGACATGAAAATTATGGGTCAACCCCATAGAAAAGCATATAAACTTAATTTTTTCCAGGAAAATTTGTGGTCATTTTTTTCAGGGCCCCCCTTAGGAGGGTCAAAAATTTGCAGGGCCCCCCTTTTTACATCAGGCCCCCCCTTACAAGTGTTTGTGAACGGTCCCTTATAAACTTACATTTCTGTATATTGAATATAAAGATTAACGGGTGGTGCAATAATTATGTGTACCCCCGGGGTGGTGAATTATAGGGGGGCAAAGATTTTTTGGCAGGCCAAAAGGTGGGGGGCCAAGCATTTTTTGGCAGGTCGAAAGGGGGGGTACACATACTTATTGCACAGCCCCTAACTAGTACGCAATCTTAAAATTGGTTCTTATTGCTTTGAGTGGTTAAATTAGAAAAGCCATCAGCTATGGACAGTAAGCATAAATGTTCAAGATGAAAGTATTGGGTACTAAAAGACTTCTACCCCCATTTATATCTACTTTGTAATTTCCAACTACATGCAACACACTCTGCCCTATAACACCTGAAGATACATTCAATACCATTAACCACCTAAATAATCACATTATCCCGACATCAAACTAGCACGCTGGCCGTTCCTGCTAATGCTCAACACTGTTGTATCAAAGTGCCAATGCTAGCTGGCTGCAGCCATTCTCCCTCCATCCCTTCGGCTAAAATCTGCTTTGTGCGCTGGTCATGTCCACACTACATTGCTTGTATGCATATATTATAATGTATTGAGATGGCCAGTCTATCCTGTGTTGAAGAATGTGAATAACAGCGACACATCATCAACATACGTGCGCGTGATGTACAAGTGTGTGCTCTTGGGATGGAAGGACACTCATGAAAAAGAAATGTGAAAAAATTATGGACTTCTTGAAATTGAGATAAATTTGATTTTGATCCGATATAAAAAAAACTATGAATCAAATTGGAACAATGGTGAGTGTCAGTGACATAGAATAATGTGTTGCCAACTCCTATTAAAGAGGAAGCCCCACCAGAGCAGTTCTTCTGGGGTGAACAAAACCTGCCTGGTTATCAAATTAATCAGTGACAAGGTTATCTCTGAATTTGACAGGTTCTAATTGATGTTTAATGTTATTGCATTAATATCAATGTCGTATGAGTTTGCAGATTATTTACTTCTAATTAGTGAATGAATAAAAAGTTTGTATTATGTTGAGAAGAAAGACAGATATGTTATTGATTATATTCTTTGATAATAATAAAGTTACTTTATTTTACTTTTGTGCTCTCCAGTGGGTCATCAAAAACTTAAAATGCGATTTTCTCAAAACTGCATTTTTCGTCATACAACTGTTTGCCAAAACAGCGATGATGAAATGCTCATTGTCCTCATTTTTATACAGTGACCTACCTAATAACACACACACACACAAAATGCCCTGTACTTATGATAAGCTTATCTAATTACCTACAAATGTCATTTTCTTCATATTTTTGTTTATAAAGAAAATGATGAAAAATAACAAACAACTTCAGGAAGAAAGCATCTCAGATATGTTATTTCTATAATTGGGTAGATTATAGTTACAAGTGTGATGAAAGAATTTAAGCAGAAATCTTGTGAGAATGACATAATCAAGTGCAAAAACATGCTACAGGAAATCTTCTACAAATGCTACCATCAATCTTCTAACAAGCAGGTTGCAAAAGCACCAGGTGACAGGTTCATGATCAGAATACGGCTCTTTACAATTCGAAGCAATAGAGACAGCAAAAGAATTAAGGTACTAGTTATGTTCACCCCTGTATATCATTATCTTAAACAAAGACAAATAACACTAGAATTACGAGGTTTGTAATTAAGGTGGCCCCAACACAAAGGTGTGTAAATAAGAAGAAAAAATGTTTGTAAGTAGTCGTATATTGTATTTATACTTCATATAAGGGAGGTTGATAAAAAAAAACCCTACAGTGTTATAAACCCTGCCTATTGTTACTAATCAAAGTATAGTGTTATACTTTGATCAGCTCCTAATCAGCGGGAATTGCTAGGCTTTTACACTCGCGTTAAGAGTGATATAGTTGACCTGTATGCAGAGCCGGATTTACCTTTTTGGGGGCCCTGGGCCAGGCCAAAATTGGGAGGCCCCAAACGCACTGTGAGGAAGGCATGCGCACTTCGGTGGCCAAGTTTTTAGATTATATACTAGGACATTTGCGCTATTTTAGCCCAAATTGAAGCTGAATTTTGCTATATAACAGGCAAAATTTTGCAATTTTTGTAGGCTATTAAGGCCCAAAACATGGTGTTTTTCGGCTAAAATGGAAGATGCACACTGCACAGGGCAATTTTGGGGGCCCTGGGCCCGGGCCAATCTGGCCCAATGGTAAATCCAGCCCTGCCTGTATGGTCTATATTTTGTGTGTTAAATTAAGTAGACAAAGTATAGGTCTTCAATTTGTAATTTGTGATACTTCTAGCAACATGTCACAAGACAATTCTCGAAATAAAATAAATTGATATTTACCCACGATGTTATAAGGCCCGCCAATTAAGAGCTGATCAAAGTATAGGATCTTAGTTTAGGGTTAGGATTAGATTTAAGGGTAGAATTAGCCTAATGATTATGTGTGAAAATATGCTTTGTGAAAGAAAAAAGACAGCCTGAAAATAGAAGTGAATGGATGCTCAGGCAGCCTGTAAAGGGTGGTGTGTTGGGTTTTTTTTGCGACACCCTGTTTAGAAACTGGACATTCAGGTCTTTTCCAATGAAGTGTTTGGTCTCCTGGTACTTAACAGAGTAGAGTGAGAAGGAAGAAATGCTAAATAAACAACAACACACAAAAAGGAGGGGAAAAAAAGACATGGACGTAACGGGAAAGCCACAATTAAGATTAAGTTTTCCGTGCAAAGTGGCAATGGATGTTGATTTTGGAATAGAGTTTTTCCTTCTTAGTCATTAATATGTACACATTATCTTGTGGTTTACAAGTACTAGTATGCCAGACAGAAAATGAAAACTTCTTCATTTCTAGGGGGTGCACATAAATTTGCCTGCGAGGAAAGAACTGGGGGATTTTGTAATATCAGAGAGGACCTGTCACTGTCCCCTAGGCACTGAACAAGTGCTATCATACTAACAAGAGCACCAATGGCGCTGTGGCTCTGTGCTTTTTTGAATGTGAAAGTAATTGCAGTCGAATGTGCAACAGGTGAAATCATATACATTGTATGTGCCAGATCACACGCAATCATACATCTTGCTGGTTGGTAGCTATATCTTATTTGCAGAGCATAATACATCCATCAATAAGTTTCATATCCACATGAGGTTTTAGTAATTTGACCACAGATGACCCCTGAGTGACCTTGGATGACCCCAAAATGACATTCCAAAATTTGGCTTGAAATGTTGACTGTACCCACCAAGTTTCATGCCCATGCGAGTTTTAGTAACTTAACCTCAGATGACCCCTGGGTGACCTCGGATGACCCGAAATGACCTTCCAAAAATTTGACTCTAAATGTTGACTGTACCCACAAAGTTTCATGCCCATACAACAGTTTTAGTAATTTGACCTCAGATGACCCCTTGGTGACCTCAGATGACCCCAAAATAACCGCCTGAAAATTTGACTCTAAATGTTAAGTGTACCCACCAAGTTTCATGCCCATACAAGTTTTTAGTAATTTGACCTCAGGTGACCCCTTGGTGACCTTGGATGACCCCGAAATGACCGTCCGATAATTTGACTCTAAATGTTGACTCTACCCACCAAGTTTCATGCCCATACGACAGTTTTTAGTAATTTGACCTCACATGACCCCTTGGTGACCTTGGATGACCCCGAAATTACCTTCCGAAACTTTGACTCATAATGTTAAGTGTATCCATCAAGTTTCATGCTCATACGACAGCTTTTAGTAATTTGACCTCGGATGACCCCTAAGTGACCTCGGATGACCCCAAAATGACCGTCAGAAAATTTGACTCTAAATGTTAACTGTACCCACCAAGTTTCATGCCCATACGACAGTTTTAGTAATTTGACCTTAGATGACCCCTGGATGACCTCGAGTGACCTTCACCCACTAACCAATACAAACTTGTTCTGTCTGGGGTCAAGATGCACCCGCCCACCAAGTTTGAAGAATGTGCGACCCCTAGTCTCCGAGAAAAAGGTTTTTGCATATTATGCATAAATTATGCAAATTAGGTAGGTAATTACCATATTTTGCGCTGAAAATCGAATCAGGTCGAGCTCCTCTGGTCATGCTACCACCACCACGTTTCATCATCATAGGGCTTAGCATTCTTACGGATCCCCAGAAACAGCTTCACAAGGCGGATTTCTTCAGATTTCCAACCATTTTGTAGAAGCTGCCCGCATAAATTATGCAACTTAACAACTAAATGCGCATACTTTTCGCCAAAAACTAATCAGGTGATCAGCAGGTGTGTATCATTCCTGTCACAAGGTTTCGTTACCATGCACCGCTATCAATTTGCGCTGATATTCGCATAAATTATGCAAATTAGCTATGTTAATTTGCATATTTTCACCGAAAACATACAATTACGGAGCAAACTTGGATACCCTTCCTCCCACCAAGTAGCGCCCCCAGAGGTCTTACGGTTCCCCAGATACAGCTCCGGACAAACATTCGGACATCCCACCCCCACACACAGACGGAAATAGTGATTACTAAGTCCCATCCTGAACAAAGTTCAGAAATGAAATTTTCTCAATTTGCGCTGATTTTTGCATAAATTATGCAAATTAGCTATGTTAATTTGCATTATTTTCACCGAAAACATACAATTACGGAGCAAACTTAGATACCCTTCCTCCCACCAAGTAGCGTCCACGTCCTGCGTAGGTCTTACAGTTTCCCAGATACAGCTCCAGACGGACACACGGACATCCACACCCCCGGACAGACAGAAATACTGAGGCGAGACAAATTTTTGTGAATTGAGATCATTTGCATTTTTTTGTAAACACCAAAACTGTTCTGTCCTGACATGTCTGTTGTGTCATGTGTGTTGAACCCGGTCCAACCGAACAATCGTAAGTTCTGTTCGGATCTGGATCTGCCTGGTCTGGATGCTGTACTCCGATTAAGCAGGACTAGCCTACATCACATCAGTGTTTATTTCTGATAGATTTCACTTCATGATTTTTTCTTCAATTTCATCACTTACGAAAGTACAAAAGTAGACAATCTAGTAGTCAGTATAACCTCAGAGCAGTTCGTGTGAGACCTACGTACATGGAATAGTAGTACATGGCTTCCGAATTTGGAACTTCACATGTTCAACTTGTCATGCCGGTCGAGTCAGCGCTTACAACTAAAATCAAACCACTTCTATATTAAGTCCATCGCTGAATTTTACAAATAACTTAAATAAACATCTTTATATTTAATAAAAAATATTATGGTATGCTCGTAAATGCTTCGAATGACATTTACCAGAAGCTCATGAGCTCAGAATGGTAAACAAACTAGCGTATTTTCACCTCGATTATGCAACCGTAGCTCTCTGTGGTTGAGTTTGCAAGGTCAGTGGGTCAGTGAACTTAGTCTCCTATGCAGCCAGTTTGGTTACGCCCTCCACAAAAATGTTTGTGTGGAAGGGCGGAACCAAACTGGCTGCTGTGGAGACTACTGCAAGAATCGATCAATCACACAAAACTGTTTGCTGATTGGTTCAGAAATGGTGATGTCATCAATCAAGAAAAACTAATCGATTTATTGGTTCAAAATAGCCTCATAGAAAAGTACGAAGTTTGTTGAGCATCGCAGCTTATCGGTAAAAACGTGACCTTTAACAAAAAAATCGGCACAGTGCTTTCGTACTGCACTTGCGCAAGCCAAATAGTCCCCAGAAAAGTCATTTGTTCAGATTTATTCGGGATTTATTCAAGATTCAGACATGTTCTTGACTATTTTTTGACATTCCTTACCTATCTCTTTATTTAAATTATAAAGAAATAGTGAAGAAAAGTTAAGAAGTAGTCAAATAATTTCTGATCTGAACTAAATCTTAAAAATGTACCTCCATTGGTTTCCGTCTGTATTACGATCTTAAATTATACAGACCAGAATAATCTCTAGCACACACAGGGAACCAAGATATAATCGATTATCGTGACTATTTTGGTCTTTTTTACCCAAAAATAATACTTTTATCGCCTGAATTTCAATAAAATCTGGAGTGCAATCGATTCGAAAATAACTTAGCCAAACTTAGAAACGAAACTTAAGTCTTCATATCAGTCATTAAATGATCCTTAGCATAAAAACCAACAGCGTATTGTGGCCTGAAAATGAATGCTAGTTAGTTGCATGACAAAGGCACTGATAAGCTCCGCTCAGAGCCAAAAATGATTACTTCCCCCTTCCATTTCCCCATGGAAAATATAACCTCAACAATATAAAACAGAGGAAAGTATACAAGAGAGAAAAGGGAGTGGGAAAGAGAGAAAAAAAGACAAAACGTGATGAATGGGGACAAAGAAGCAAATTAGGTTTAATCACGTATTTGGGCATAGTTCATAAGCAGGTCAATCATGGAAGAAGTAGGACACTTTGAACTATTCAACTCCATTTTAAAATGTAGCATATTCCGAAAAACAACAAATGCAGTACAAATTCTTAACGCCGGATACACTTAATCAAAGATCGAGGTATTTACCCATGCTCTCAAGCCTTGGAGATAATTGTGCCCCAACTACACAGGAGATACACACCGGTACGGTAAGCTGGCGATAAATCCGACAAGAGCATTGCACAATCTGAGCCTGTAAATCTTGTGTGGAAGGAAATCCACAGTAGCTACTCTTATTTACTCTGCTCTTCCTGTCTTTACGACTCAAGAAGTGATATGATGACAATGGATTAGAGGATGCATTGTGGAGCAAGTGTGTCAAGGCCGGTTACAGGAGAATGTCAATTAACCTCATGGACAAAGTGCGCCTGATTGGATAATCACATGACACTCTTTCACTATCTATGTTCTGAGTAACCAATCAAAAAGCTTTTGGATCTCTTGGCAATTTTAATGCTTTGCGTGCTAGCCATGCGCTTCAACGGAAAAAGTTGAAGTTCTGAGATATTTTCTCAAAATATCAAGATCTATCTTAAGATCTTCTGTACCAATACTAGGCTTGTTTGTACTCATTTTAATGCATTTGTCACGCTGATTCTAAATATGGTCATGAAAATGTACATTTCTGAAATTTTTGAATTTTGATTTTTTTTTTTTTTTAAACATGTCGTCTGCAGTCGACATCCGCATGAAGAGAGTTAAGCTTAATCCCATTCAGCCCCATGCGGATCATTCTTACCATATCTCTGATTGGCTCAATACATGATTATAACCCTCTTTGTAACCAATCAAAATAGTTCTTAGAGGTTGATAATTTGTCCAGTAGTGTCCATCGGGGTGAAGCAATAACAAAATGTGCCCTCCTTCTACGAATATTGCTTGTGGAGGCATAAAAAAACAAACCCTCTTTTTCTCTCACTCTTCTGTTTGCTACATTGTAGCAGGCTATATAGATGTTTGTTTTCCTCAATTTCCTAGCTAGTAATCTATACTAATTAGCCTAATTTTGTCAAATATGTTGTTCATTTATTACGATGCACGCAATCCTCTCCTTTTCTGTCATCAAATGCCATAGTTCTTTGGCAAGTCAATGTTTCAAAATCAAATGTTAAGCAGGTTCATGAGAGTAAAAAGGTTAACTTTTTGTCCAGAAATTCTTTCAGTTTTTTTACGCCATACATTGGTGTTTTCAACATTTCCTGTCTTTAAAACATTGTTTGAGCTATACTGTTAGTTCAACACTGTTCGAAATTATTTCAATTTACTGGAACAACATGAGCAAATGTTTGGGATCAAAATCACAAATGTTGCTTCACCATGATTTCCATGAATTATTATACAATGTATACATGTACTATCCTATGATTACTTCAGCAAAAGTGCATCTTTAATTTCAGTGGCACCAAGCTGAAAGATTGAGAGCCAGTGGCTTTCCTGAATTATGTGACTCGATCACGCCAAAGTTGTTTGAGTTATGAGCTAATTTACCATTCAAATCTGTATGTCCTTTATTGTTTTTAATACCCAATGCTTTTAACTATATTAAACATGGCTTTTCGCAAGTCACATCGTGATTGAATTTCCATCAAATATAAGTTGATTAACAAAAAAGTTCTTTAAATCATCATGCATAAGTCTGAAATTGACTTTTCACAACATTGTCCTCATTGGCACATTTGCTGATTTTTTTTAAGTTTAAAATAAAAACTTGCCACTGATCTTGTGGATGCCACTAAGTATTCACTGGCATCCGAGTGAAACTACCCTTGGTTTCAGAGAAGAACAGCAGTTTCTTGCTCAGATTGAAGCGAGCACCCTGTTGATTATATGTGACATATGTGGAGCTTTGTGTGCACCGACCATCGCTTTGACACGTAATCAGCCAATCAGATTATCGGTTTGTTGTTATAAGTGTCACACGATTGAATCAGCCAATCAGAACCCCACTTCCCAAGTTCCATGTTTACGCTGTGCACGCTCATAAAATGTAAACTACTGCCGTTCTTCTTTGCCAGAAACTGTATTACACTGCAAACATGTGTGAGGGGAAAGTTAAGGAAAGCACTCTTAACTTTTCTTCAGAAAGACAATTGTGTACATGCTCTGGTTATGATCTTGATGTCATTTCAAAACATTAAAATGTCTTTTCTTGATAAGTACAAATGTGAGAGGATGGGCTGGTGTTGCTGATACATGGCCGTCCTCACAGTTGTTTTCCCTGCATACTCTGAGTTTTCCTCCTGCACTCTGAAGTCAGACCTCTTTCCTTATTCCTGTCCCATCTTTATACTTCACTATGTTATAAATCAGTTTGTTATTGATTTATTTGTTTCAACTTTCATATCAAACACCCTTTTGATATGACCATATACATGTACTATTTTTTTTAATCATGAAAATCCATCTTACCCTAAATTAGAGGTCCTCAATTAAATTCCTTAAGGGCTCGGATAGCGATGTTTGCAAAGTATTTTTTTTTTTTTGGGGGGGGGCCCTGAGAGTACATCAGGCACACCAAATTACATTCTGAATATGAGGAATATTCTTCTGATATCAAGTAAGAAGTGCCACTACTATCTTTTGTAAAATTCCTTCACAGTTTTTTATTTTGGTGCAGTTTATGGCGTAAACATGAAGTCAGATTCTGATTGGCTAACTGAATCACGTCATCATCACATCAGCACCTCATTCGCCGATCTGGTGTAAATTTATGCGAGCGTACGAGGTATGATAAAAACTGTGAATGATCTTTACAAAAGGCTGTATATCCATGACAACAGAGGGGATTGCCTAGTGGGTGGTCATGGGCTCGCTTTAGGGCCTCTGAATTTGGTAGGGTCCATGGGCAACTCCCTACTGCGTGGTCTAGGGAGCAGATTCAACTTGATTTAACCACAGAGGGCCCACGGAGAGCACCGCATCGGAAGCTCTTGGATTGTAGCCCTTTATTATGACTTAGAATGGCTCTCCTTGGACAAGATTTCTTGATTAATCAAGGTACAAAACATTTTTTTTCAATTACTAGCCGTCGCAAGTGGTATGTGCCGCCAGTTGCATATCCCTGCCTAACTTGTACTTGTACTTACCCTAAGCCTAAGTCTTCTACTGAGATACTTTTGTCTGATTCTGATTGGTCTGGCGAATTCCCAGATACTGTTGCAGGTGTTTCTTGTTGTCCTCCACTCCCTGAATCAGTTGTTGTATTGTCTTGCTGTAGTCTTTGGTGAGTATGTAAACATGCTGTGGCTATAAATGGGTGTGTCTTCTGATTTGCAGTTGCTGCTGCTGTACCTGCAGACCAGGAGGGTAATCTTGCTGATAATGCAGAGGATACAAGTAGTCTCCTGCAAACCACTTGATGAATGCACAGTCTAGTTGCTTGGTACATCATCTTACCTAAAAAGGTAACAATAAAGAAAGCACACAAGTTAGTAAGAGTTCACAATAAGCTTTCTGCTTTTAAAAAATCTTGCAACAAAGTACTTGTCACATATGGTACAGCCTTCTTTGTACCTGCTTAAAAATATGCACATCACGAGCCTTACATCCTCAACATGGATGTCCAACTGCAATGTCAACATGGTGAGCTACATTGTTTTATACTCTTGAACTTTAAGAACATGAGGCTCAACATTTACAGTTTTTCTTACATGGTTCTCATGGCGTATTTTTGGGGGGGCTTTGGGGGCCAGCCTGGGGAAAAAAGGCGTGAAAAAGAGAAAAAGAAAAAAAGAAAAAGAAAAAAAGGGAAAGAAGGAAGAGAGAAAGAAAGAAAGAAAAGAAAGAAAGAAAGAGGAAAGAAAGAAAGAGGAAAGAAAGAAAGAAAAAGAAAGAAAGAAAGAAAAAGAAAGAAAGAAAAAAGAAAGAGAAAAAGAAAGAGAAAAAGAAGAAAGAAGAGAAAAGAAAGAGGAAAGAAAGAAGGAAAGAAAGAAAGAGAAAGATGAAAGAAAGAAAGAAAGAAAGAAAGAAAGAAAGAAAGAAAGAAAGAAAGAAAGAAAGAAAGAAAGAAAGAAAGAAAGAAAGAAAGAAAGAACCAACCAACCATGATGGAGAGATAAAGGCGGCACATACCAGGAATGCAGAGAGAGGGTGGCTTGTAGCCAGGGCGGCTTGTAGCCAACCAACCATGAGGGGGGGTGTGAGGGGCGGCACATACCAGGAATGCAGATAGAGGGCGGCTTGTGGCCAACCAACCATGACAGAGAGAGAGAGGGCGGTACATACCAGGAATGCAGATAGAGGCGACTTGTAGCCAACCAACCATGATAGAGAGATAGAGGCGGCACATACCAGGAATGCAGAGAGAGGGCGACTTGTAGCCAACCAACCATGATAGAGAGATAGAGGGGCGACACATACCAGGAATGCAGATAGAGGCGGCTTGTAACCAACCAACCATGATAGAGAGATAAAGGCGGCACATACCAGGAATGCAGATAGAGGCGTGCTTGTAGCCAACCAACCATGATAGAGAGATAGAGGCGGCACATACCAGGAATGCAGACAGAGGGCGGCTTGTAGCCAACCAACCATGATAGAGAGATAGAGGCGGCACATACCAGGAATGCAGACAGAAGGCGGCTTGTAGCCAACCAACCAGGATAGAGAGATAGAGGGGGCGGTACATACCAGGAATGCAGATAGAGGCGTGCTTGTAGCCAACCAACCATGATAGAGTGATAGAGGCGGCACATACCAGGAATGAAAGAGAGAGGCGGATTGTAGCCAACCAACCATGATAGAGAGATAGAGGCGGTACATACCAGGAATGTAGATAGAGAGGCGCCTTGTAGCCAACCAACCATGATAGAGAGATAGAGGCGGCACATACCAGGAATGCAGAGAGATGGCGGCTTGTAGCCAACCAACCATGATAGAGAGATAGAGGGCCGCACATACCAGGAATGCAGACAGAGGGCGGCTTGTAGCCAACCAACCATGATAGAGAGATAGAGGGGCGGCACATACCAGGAATGCAGACAGAGGGTGCTTGTAGCCAACCAACTATGATAGAGAGATAGAGGGCAGTACATATCAGGAATGCAGATAGAGGCGACTTGTAGCCAACCAACCATGATAGAGAGATAGAGGTGGCATATACAAGAAGGGCGCCATGGGGCGACACATACAAGGAGAGCGGTGGCTTGTGAAAAAAGCGTGTGTCAGTCACCCATAAAGGCGGCACAAGAGGGGTGGAAATGTACAACAAGTCTAATATGCCCACAGGGTGACTTCACAAGGAGGGCGGCTTGTGACGGGCGGCACATGCAAGGAAGGCGGTTTGTAACCAGGACAAAAGTAGAGGGAGGGGGGGAGAGAAAAACACTTGTTGGTCATCTATAGGGCGGCACATCGTGACATGTACCCAGGGGAAAAGAGGGGGTGAAAAGGTAGATCACACTTTTGACTATATGGGCCTGCACTACAGAAGTATGGGTTTTTTTTTTTTGGGCGGCACATATACAAGGAAGGCGGCTTGTAACAAGGAAAAAAGTAATCTGGAGAGAAAAATACTTATCAGCTACCTATCTGTAGGGCCGCACATGTTGGCTTGTAACCAAGAGAATGAGGGTGGGGGTGCGGCGGAAACGTACAACAGGCGTTATAAATATAGGTGACGGAGGGCGGCTTGTGAGGTGACACATACAAGGAGGCGACTTGTAACCAGGACAAAAGAACAGGGAGGGAGGAGAGAAAACGCTTGTCAGTCACATATAAATGGCGGCACGTCGTGATTCTTAGTGGAAAACGGTATATCACGCTGTTTAACTATGGGCCTGCACTGTGACACATAGAAGGAGGGTGGCTTGTGGGCAGCACTACATAAAAGTAAGGTGGCTTATGGGGCGGCACATACAAGGAAGATGGCTTATAACCAGGAATAAAGCAGATGAAGGAGAGAAAACCGCATATATATGGTGGCTTTCAACAGTGGTGTAACGACGGGGGCAGAGGGGGCACGTTCCCTGGGCACCACCCTTAGGGGCGCCGAATTGACCAATTCAACATCGATTCTGCGCTCCTCCTGGCGATAAAAGTCAAAATTTTTGCACGCCAGCAAGCATTTGAACACAAATTCATTTGAAAGATCAATTGACGGCAATCAACTTCATTATAACCAAAATTAATGAGTCATAGGTCCTATTTGTGCACATTTTTGCAGCGCTCATGGCATTTGTTTCAAGGATTGGGAGGGCTCCATTGTGTATCCTTAGCCCTGGGCGCCAAAACCCCTAGCTATGCCACTGGCTTTCAACTAGCACTGAGAGAAGAGGGAGAAGGAGAGAAAATTAACGCCATGCATGACCATTCCTTAAAGCCTTAATGTACGATCTTTTTAATTTTTAGATTTTTCTTTTTTCTTCTAAAATGATAATATGCAATCATTATGAAAGTTCCCAATACATTTGGACGCCGAAAAACATTGGGAATTTGCAAAGAAACAACATCATAAACTTCACCTCTATCACTCAAACATCTCGCACTATTTGGATTAGGACAGCGAAAGTGCGGCCTCAGAGTTAGTCTCCTCGCTGCCAGTTTGGTTACGCTCCCTCCACACGGTTTGCGATCGTGGCCGACATAAAGTCATAATCTAAAAAGATTATGACTTTATGTTGGACCAACAGAAAATCGTCCCGTTTTACTACAAATAGGACGAATTTGACAGTTTGCTCATAGATTTAAGTTAGAACATGTGTAAGTATTACAAATATGCCAAAAAAATCGGTTTTGAAAAAATAAAGGTAAATTCTGAAAAAGATCGTACATTATGACTTTAACTAAGGGAGACAACAGGGAACTTGCCGCCCTGCGTTGGGTTCAGCGCCTCTTTAATTGATTTTGAGCCAGCGTCCAAGCAGCTTAAAATCTAAATTTCAACAAAACTAATCATTATGAAAGATTGTTTTACGGCCGGCAAATTCAGAGGGTCAGAAAAAAACCGAATAAACGCATGATCAGATACAGTGCCCCCTCGATGGATTTTGAGCCCCTTCCAAGCAGTAAAAATCTAAATTTTATTTTTAATTATTTTGCTTTGATCATTAAAACTAAGAGAGTAAAAAAGGCGTGCAGCCGGTGTTGGAATCAGTACCCCTCGGTAGATTTTGAGCACCTCCCATGATGCGGCGGCAAAAATGTTTCCACACCTCTTTATGTAATTTAAAACTATTAGTATGAAAGACAGTTTTTTCAAAGCCAAAATTTTCAGAGGGTAACAAAAATCATATAGCCCCGTGCCATTAGCGTTGCATGGAAGTCAATTATATTTTGTCATATAAACCTAAAAAGTGCCAATTATTCCACATCTGTTTAGCTTCAATCATGGTAATTTTCTGGCGCTCGAGCGCATTTGTACCATAAACTAATGTTGTCACTGAAAGGCTCTGGATTCACTGTACTTCAAGAAATTTTCCAACCCACCCATGTTAAAAAGAAATCTACGCCACTGTCCATAGGTTCATTCGAGAGAAATGTTGTGACAATTTACGATTTGCATCTTCCTTTTGCCAAACATTTTGGAACATTTAGTATTAAAATGCCAGATTGGATCGCGCTTCTCGCGCATTTATCTCGCAAACCCATTCTGTGAGTAGATCTGTGAGACGCCCCATTGGAAATTTTTTTTTTTTCATCTCAAACTTGAACACAATCACGAATCTCAAAAAGGAGAGTCATAATTCCATCCTTTCTATTATGTAAATCATTAATATGTGTGAGGCAGCTCCTCTGATGCCTGGAATAAGCATAAAACTCATGAGCTGGATCAAAACACCTGGACTAACTTAACCAAATGTTGTAAAACGCCTATACATCTTCCTTTGGCACAATTGTCCTCAATTGTGTTCATTTTAGCATTGAATCTGCAATTTTTCATGCGCTTGCCGCACGTGTCCCGGTAATGTTCTCTTAGTAGGCCTAGTAAATCAGTGGGGGGGTGTCTGGGGGGGTAGGGCGGCATCCTGTATCTTTTCTCCAGGGCGGCACAAACCATCTCAGCCCCCCGGGGTAAGGGCCTCCTAGATACGCCACTGGTTCTATATTGAACAAGCTAGTTCAGGACTTTTAGTATTTATGTGCTTAATTTGTCTTGGTCACCTCACATATCCTCCATGCAAGCTCACTGTCGTCTTGGTTTATTTTTCTGTTCACATCTTCCATTGTTACATCACCTTTGTTTGTCCCCCCCTCCTCCCACATTTGTTTGTCCCACTTTTGAATATTGTTCCATTATTTTGAGGCCTGCACCTCGTTCCGAACTTTGGCTCTTCGCACGACTCACTGCTACTTTTAAAATGTCCACTGCTAATTTTGAATTTGTTACCAATGCCGGTCTTATTTGGCTCTTGCTCTTTTACATGCAAATTATGTTTAACTTGTCTTCTTAATGGTATACGATGTATTGTTGGTCGAAGCAGCAAAAAAAATTTAGTTCACTAGTTCATAGCATCTTGCGAATGGTAGTGTGCTTTAGCAAAAATTGCATTGCTCAATTCATAGCGAAAGCGTGTAGAAGAATTCAAATATCACAGATATACTTTTGTAGGTCCTGTGGTTCTTGAGTTATGTTGTAATGAGGGCTGAAACAACAACACTTTGGTAAAACGTACAAACTCATTAATAACAATAAATTAAGCAAGTTTTCAAAGTATATGATTTGTAGAATGAACTTTTGCAAAACATCAAAGTGTTATTTTTCAATAATATATTGATTCAGATAATGAAAATCGATTTTGTTTGGCTGCTTCGACCAACAATACCTCGTATACCCTTAATCCTTCTCTTTCCTTACACTTCCAGACATTGTTCCTGCCAATTCTCATTGGTTGCTTCATCAATCTGAACATTCCTAAGTCCAATGTCAATGTTGTGTCATCTCACCGTTTGAATTCAATATCACTATCATGCAAGACTTTAGTGATTATGTGAACAGGTACATTCATACTTCAAAAGTCTGTATCAAATAATGCTCAGAAGCATCATTTGTCGTTATGGAAAATCACTTGTCGTTATCAAAATGCAAACTTTTCTGGTACAAACAGTCTGTTGAATTAAATTTGTGTTTTTTTTATTTATGTTCAATTTAATAATAATAAATATTCATGCATCATCATCATCATCAGTTGGCTGTGGAACAGGTGACTACAAGCCTTTTCCAACTATTGCGATCTTGGGTAAGCGAAACAATTTTGTTTGCGCACAGTCAACTTTCAAAGTCAAATTCAATTTACCAACAGTCTAAGACCTGGTCCCCATTTTTTTTTCTGTTGATTACGATCATGGTACAATTGAATTATGAAATTAAGATTGTATGTCCACTCAATGTCATCGGCATATTACAACCATGTCATCATTTGCGAATGATGAAAATTTCCATCATTGGGCTGGTTTGTAGCAAAATCGTGTCATAATTACCGATGAAAATCACCTATGTATAGACGTTTTGTCATTGTATCATGTTTACTCAATGGATTTCATAATTGCTGTGGCATAAGTATAATCAGAAGTGATTATGACATGATAACAATGTGTTGTCCTGTAAACATTCTCATCGTTAATTCATATAATTGTGTCTAATCTGTAAATTATGACATAACTAGGCGGTTACCCGTATTTCGCGGTTTTCGGCTATCATGGTTATTGGCTTTTGCAGATCTCAAAATCAGGGTGTTTCCTTTTTGCTGGGATCACTTTCCTCACAGCTGAGTTCAATTACAGCTTTTTGCAATTTGACCTCACTTGCGCCCTCAATTTGAAATTTGACCTGACCTTTGACCACGGATGACCTAACAAATGCAAACATGAGCTTCCTTGGCCAAAGTTACACCCACCCACAAAGTTTGAGCTCCATTATATGAGCAGTTTGATATTTTTATGTTTTTTGACCTATGACCTCTTAACGGTAGGTCTGACAAAAAGGTCAATGTGGAAACTTTTGTTTGTGAGTTTGTTTGTTAGTCCAAGATCCACCCACCCACCAAGTTTGAGCTCCATAGAGGCAATTTGAAATTTCTACCTTTTTTGACCTATGACCTCTTAACCGTAGGGTTGACAAAAAGGTCAGACGAAAAGGTCACCGTGGAAACTTTTGTTTGTTAGTCCAAGGTCCACTCACCCACCAAGTTTGAGCTCCATAGTGGCAATTTGAAATGTCTACCTTTTTGACCTATGACATCTTAACCGTAGGTCTGACAAAAAGGTCACCGTGGAAACTTTTGTTTGTTAGTCCAAGATCCACCCACCCACCAATTTTGAGCTCCATAGGGGCAATTTGAAATTTCTAGATTTTTTGACCTATGACCTCTTAACCGTAGGTCTGACGTAAAGGTCACCGTGGAAACTTTTATTTCTTAGTCCAAGGTCCACACACCCACCAAGTTTGAGCTCCATAGGAGCAATTTGAAATTAGACTTCAATTGGACTTGACCCGGTCGTTGACCTTGACCTTCAAAAATATAAACTGGTTCTTCCTCATACCAAGCTGCACCCACCCACCAAGTTTGAGGAACGTGCGACCCCCAGTCTCCGAGGAAAGGTGCGGACAGACAGACAGACAGACAGAGATCCGTGAATTATAGTAAGACTAGGCGGTTACTCGATTTGGCGGTTCTCGGCTGTCGCGACATTCTGGCTGATGGTGACTGTACTCACCAAGTGTTATGCCCATAGGACAGTTTTACTAATTTGACCTCAGATGACCCCTTGTGACCTTCCAAAATGTGGCTCTAAATGTTGACTGTACCCATCACGTTTCATGCCCATACGACAGTTTTTAGTAAGTTGACCTTAGATGACCCCAAAATGACCGTCCAAAAATTTGATTCTAAAAGTTGACTGTACCCACCAAGTTTCATGCGCATACGACATTTTTTACTAATTTGACCTCAGATGACCCCTGGGTGACCCCCGGATGACCCCAAAATGACCGTCCAAAAATTTGACTCTAAAAGTTGACTGTACCCACCAAGTTTCATGCCCATACGATAGTTTTTACTAATTTGACCTCAGATGACCCCTGGATGACCTCGGGTGATCTTGGCCCACTAACTGAAACAAACTTGTTCTGTCTGAGGTCCAGATGCACTCATCCACCAAATTTGAGGAATGTGCGACCCCTAGTCTCCGAGAAAATAGGCGGAAAACAGTTTTTACTAATTTGACCTCAGATGACCCCTGGGTGACCTTGACCCACTAATCAATACAAACTTGTTCCGTCCCTAGGTCAAGATGCACCTACCCACCAAGTTTCATGCCCATATGACAGTTTTACTAATTTGACCCCTAGATGACCTCTGGTGACCTTGACCCACTAACCAATATAAACTTGTTCTGTCCCAGGACAAGACGCACCCACCCGCCAAGTTTGAGCAACTTGCGACCCCCAGTCTCCGAGAAAAACAGTTTTACTAATTTGACCCCTGGATGACCTTGGGTGACCTTGACCCACTAACCAATATAAACTCGTTCTTCCTCATACCAAGCTGCACCCACCCACCAAGTTTGAGGAACGCGCGACCCCCAGTCTCCGAGAAAAGAGGCGGACTGACAAACAGACACACAAAGACACAAACACACAAACAAACAGATTCTGGTGAATTATAGTAGGATGACGAATTGCAACTTTTCCCTAGTGTAAAAGCTGTTAAGGCAGGTGGGTGGACAGCATGGCAGTGATGTTTGCACTCAAAGAGACAAATAATGCTGACACACAAGAGGAATGGTATGGGCTCTATAAAGGAGATCCCAAGGTTTGATATACATGTAAGGAGTGTCATTTCAGAACCCACATGTATGATTTTTCTTGGGAGGAAAATGGCCCAAACTTTTGTTTTGATTTATTATTGACCATAACTCATGAACTGCAAAACCTATGGAAATATGTGATTACTATTACTTAGGGAAATGGCGAAAGCAGGAAAAATATGCCATTTGCCAGTCCACTCGCCTTCAGTCAACTAGTTAAATCAAGACAATTAAAATGTGCTTGTGTGTTTGTTTGTGTTTGATTAACACAGGCTCCTTGCTCCCCAAAACATAAACATGCTTATACAATAGTGAGTGCTTGCATAACCCAGCATTACAAACAAAGTATTTATCACATGACTTGCACCCACCACCTTCCGCATTCAATTGAATTTGGTGCATGATCTAAAATTTGTGGTATATGGAATACTTATGAAATGTTAATAATATGGTCATTTCCATTTTCTGAAAAATCTGAAAACAGAGTTTAGTAGACCATCTGCAAGATTGCTGCCAATCAAGCCAATACACAGGATTTTTTTTGGGGGGTACTGATTTTGGAAAAGTGGACATTTTTTCCAGGGGGGGGGCAATTTTGTAAAAAGTGGACTTTCTTCCCAAAATGTGGACCTTTATTGACCAAAAAGCGTAAAAACCTGATTTTTTTTGCTCACAACGCATAAATTGTGATATTTTTGGACTTTTTTATATTTTATGGCTGCACCCCCTGTAACGGGCCTGCTGCTAATCTTAAACATGGACTCTCTCTTCCATCCCACTACACTTGAATTAGTATTAAAATTGCAATAAAAGTGACCTTTCGTTAATAATATGGGGCTCTGTGTGTTGTAATAAAGACTGGAGGCTCCTTGTCTAAACCATCATATACATGCTAGCAAAGCATGCAAATAGCACAAGAGATATAGTGAACAATACTCATTTGGTCATCTGCAGCATTTATTAGTTTGCATAAGAGCTGCTCTCAATACCGCTGCTCAAACACACCGATACTATCTCTATGTGGATTCGCAAGGTCAGTTTGGTAGGACTACTGGCTGTTGTGGGGGAGAAAGGGCGGCTATGATGACATTGGTAGTGGAAAAAGAACCACTGCGAATCCTCTGATAAAATACAACTGGCAAGTTCATTTGCATATTTTGATCAAACAAGAACTCTTTTATTATCTCAGCGAGCAAACATGACCGTATGATTTAGGAAGCGTGTATGGTATGATGGATAAGCATGCATACGTGGTAGGCTGGTAGGGAAATGAAGGAAAGAGGACAGTACAAAATATGATTAATAGGTTTGATTGCTTGCTGAAATTTTTTGCCAGAATATTTATCTTTTGGGAATAATAATTAATAATTTGGTGAACATGATATGTTGCATAAAAGTGTTACATAAAAATTAATGCAAATTCAGAATTCTACCTAGACTAGACTTGGTAAGGATCTTGGAATTAAGTTCCATACCCAAGTTTGGTACCCCCCTCCCATTTCTAGGAAGCACCCACCTAGCTAGACCTGTGCCCATTCGGCTATTGCAGATGAAAATCCATACACTTGGTACACCTTTCAAACAGAGTCTCTCATTCAGGCAACTCAATTTGAAATTCACGCCTCCGGGGGGGAAGCGAGAGTGCCCCTCTGACAAAAAAAAATAAAAGAGAAAATCAGGAGGGCAAAGGAAAAGAAAAGGGCAAGGAGCCCTTTTTCACCGAAATTCAGCCTGATCATGGGTCAAAATAGAGTAAAATAAAAAAAATTTACACATTGTAAAGATGAAGCCCTTTCCATCCTGATAATGGGCGAAAATATTGTAAAATACCAAATTTTCCCTTTTTTTGGAAGCTCGAAGACATACAGTCTCTATGTATTGTATGATGCAACTCTAATTTTTTTCGTCTGTGCCCCAAAATTTTATTTTGCCCCCCCCCGACCAAAAAAGCTGGCTATGCCACTGTTCTTACTCACAAAAGACCGTTTTGAAAGATCAAAAATGGCCTTTCCTCAGGAATGCCATTCACTTTCTGCACTTTTCTATTAATAATAACATTAAAACAAGGAGTTAATTATGTTGTAAGTTAACAAGTACTCCAAGTATTCATGCATGCATAAAGCTTAAACACGATAATAGAATTAGGAAATAATACTGGCACTTGTTTCCTGTTATGATCTGTTTGTATATCTTGCACTGATTAAATCCTTCCCCAATCATTATCCAATGATCCTCCTTCTTCCAAGCATAACTTATATGGCTATTCAACTTTTGGCGTACTTTTACAAAGGTTCAAACTCTTTTAGGATTTTTAATTAATGTTTATGCATTTATGGTACATTTAATGTATTTGAGTACGTTTAAAGGGATGTGCAAAGATGAGAAGCCGGGCATCAATTGAAAATTTTGACCTTTTCTATTGAAGATATACATTTTTACCCCAAATGACCTACAAATTTTAGATCTTTTAGATCTTCAATATGAAGGTCAAAATGTTTAAATGATCGTCGGCTTTTCCTCCCAGCTACATACACTCCAAGTACATATCATTAGATTTATAATGTTAACTTCGAGGACTGTTAAATAATAAAAATATCAATTTTAAATAATTTGCTATAAAATTTGTATTATATATCACAAATTTCAAAAAATCTAAATTATTTGATATCAGAAGGGCATCCCCGGTATTCAGAATGCAATTTGATATGTCTGATGTGCTCTCATGTCCCAGAAAAAATACTATGCACACATTGCTATCCGAGATCCCACTAGGTCATACTGCCCTCCGACCTGCCTTAAGAGAGACAAATTTCAGAACTTAGTATTTTCTTCCCAACATCTAGTTCCAAAATAGGATGTTTATTTGTGCAGTATCATAAAGAAGAAGAAGAAAGCCAAGCAGTTGAATTGTTATACCAACAGACACTTACGGAAGAGATTATCTGAGTATTCTTGAAGCAGATACGTAAATAATTTAGACAAATAATCTCTGCCTGTTCTTCTAAATATTTTGTTTTAAAACGTCACATATTGCACGACTTGCACATATTCTAACAAAACTCTTTGTGGGCTACTATTAATTGTGCTACTTGGGGTTGGGGTGAATTATCAAAATAATCGGTCAAAAAATATCTTGCCCCTTTTGACTGACCAAGAAATAATTCACCTCTGAAGTAGGTGATAGCCAGGATCGTGTCTTTTTGGGAACAAATGTGTTCAATACGAAAGTTTTGAAAATTTTGAAATGATGGTTGGCTTTTCCTCTCAGCTGCATACACTTTAAAGGTGGGTAACCTGATTGACAACCTCATCCCCTCATTTTACCCCATCAAAATTTTTTGGTATCAGGTGAAAGCTCATATTTTACTCATTAACATGCTAAAATTAGGCGATCAAATTGGTATATTTCCGGAGAAATCATCAAAAAACTGTTGAATTAGTCTCAAATGTGGTATACCATATTTTAGACTAATTCAACAGTTTTTTGATCATATCTTCGGAAATACACCAATTTGGAACTCCTAATTTCAATATGTTAATGAGAAAAATAGGATCTCTCATTTGATATCAATTTATTACATGATCATGATGATTATCATTAATAAAAACACTGTAGACTACCAAAATCACGCTGTACAAAATGTCAGTAATTCCATAAGGAATTAGTCACATTTACAAGGAACATGTACATGTTCTTTATGCATGATTGTTTGTTTGAAAGGGACGACATTTTATGTTATAGGTAAGCTTTAAAGAATTTGATTTTCCAAATATATCAGGTCACCTTCCTTTAAGTAAATATCATTCGATTTATAAAGTTCACTTCGAGGACTGTTAAATATCAAAAATATCAAATTTTAATAATTTACCATAAAATTTGTATTATATCGTGAATTTCAAAAATCAAAATTATTTGATATCATTCCTTGTATTCAGAATAAAATTCAATATGTCTGATGTGCTCTCAATCCTCTCATGGCCCACGAAAGATTGTGCAAAGTTGCAAACATTGCTATCCAACTCCTTAATTCATATTTTTGGCTCTAATAGTTATTAATCTGCACATCTCCTTTTTTTTTTAAATGTGTATTTTGGTAACTACAGGAAACAAACATGTTTAGTCGACAACTTGTCATACTGGTACTTAAATATTTGCTAGCCAATCTCTAAGGTTCTGGAGTTATCTGGTACACATAACTAGAACTGGAACCAATTTTTGAACCAGTTTTGTCTTCTTAATATTACCTCTTTCTACAGCAGAATGTGTGACTGTTAATATCGGGTGTTTTTTTTTCTTCTTTTTTTTATGAACAAACAAGGAAATCAGTCTTTCACTCTGATATTTAGGTTAATACGAACACAAATTGGCAGTACTGGATTGCATGCCAAACCTCGACAAATGGGGCCCGGTCTCCTCACTTTTCTCACCATGGGTTGTTGTTTCTAAATGGGCCCTAAAGAGGGTACTTGTAAATCAATTGTCATTTTTATAAATTATAAAACCTGCAAATATGGCTGTTCTCTGGCTGTCATATCTAAATGAAAATTGTGCCTTTGTACCAGTACATTATTTCTCAATAACTAAAACACTAAACCTTAATTTTATTTAAACATTTTACAGAAATAAGGTAAATTAATTACCAAAAATACACTATGGTTGTCATTTTTTACATACTGAACTCATAAAGCATGCCACAAAATGTGACCATCCTATACATTTGCCGTTCATTTGTCAACCAAAACAATTTGTACCAGCAATTTTTTTTCTCATTACCTAAACCACAATATGTAAATCTTATTAAAACATGTAACAGAAGCAAAGCAAATTAATCATAAAAAGTATTAATGGAAAAGCAATATCATCCACTTGAAAAACTAATATTTTTAATATTTTTATAGTTTTATTTCCCTGCTTGGCTAAAAATATACTGGTCAGAAGAAAGACTTGGTCACTTTACAAATCATAAGGCCATCCATTGAAAATGTTCAGGTTTTGTCTCCATAAATATGGGCATGTTATTTATTTTTCCATACATGTATATCAGTAGCAGATTCAGGGGGTATCTTAGGCATTGCCCCCCCCCCTTACACATAAAATCATGCAAAATAAGCCCCTTATGGCAATTTTTTGGTACTAACAGCTCCTCTTCCCCCTATTTTGACCCCCAGGGGGGGTACTCAGTACAAATGACCATACGGGGACTTGCCGCAAATATGGGTAGCATTTTCAGCCTCTTGGTATATCAATGACCCCCCCCCCCCAAAGTGCATGTTTTCAATACAAGTGTCACTCCTCAGTTAGGATACAGGTGAATTCTGTCGGGGATTAAGTGGCTATGAGTGTAGGAGTGTGTGTAAATGTGTGGGTGGTGCTATTAGATTTGTAGTTATTTTTAAGTCTCGAAAATTGAAAGCACCTAATTTTTCAATTTTTTTACAAGACCCCAAACCATAAGCACTCTGCTTAGAGTGCTTAGAGTTGAACTTAGAGTTGTGCTTAGAGTTGAACTAGACATCCTGGCTATGGATTAGATGGCATAGAACAAGTCATTTGATTCATTCAGCATGCCAACTACGCCAATGGACCTGAATTCCATTGTTTCTAACTTGTTTGTTTCAATTTCAATTTCCTCATTTAAAAAAATACATTCCTATTCTTTCTGCACCCACTTGGAACTTGCGAATCAGGGCCGTAGCAAGCGGGGCAGCCGGGGATGCTATGGCCGCTGCACTTTTTGAGAAATTTGTTATGTTTTTCTTTATATCTATATTTTAATTAGGGCATGCATCTATTTGTACCCCACATTGGTGATGGCCGCCCCACATTTTTCAACCTTGCTACGGCCCTGTTGTGAATACAAAGTATAAAGTGCACAAAATATCAAAATGTGAACTGAATGACCACAGCTTGATGGGCATGGGCTCCTGGACATTTTCCATAATAATCACCCCTTGGATATAATTCATCTTCCAATCAGGATTATATTACACTATTCAATTATTAAAGTTCTCTGTATTATTCATACTTTGCTAATATTAATCATGATTTAGACTATGAGAATTGCATATTAAGTTCCACAGATGGTAAATGAGTATTATATAAAACATATCTATGTACAAAGGATCTACTGGAGGATTTTAAAGATACACAATCCTTTTACAAAAATTGGTTTAGAATAATTATGTAATGCAAGAACTTCAAAAAGTTAATGTAATTGACATTTAACAATATTTGATGAAGAATATCATTCTATTTTTATTCCCCATATTTCAAAATATCCTTCACAGCACTTCATTTGTAATGTGAGGTGTTTTTTTTGTTTTTTACATTTTGCTCAAGTTCATTAGATTCAATCAGAATTCAAAGCGGTACTCCAAAAATATCATATTATATCCAAGTCTTCATATTTGTTTATGTAGAAAAATTATATTTGATAAAATGTTGGCATTAACTTATTAAAAACATTATCTAATATTGATGTTGTTGTCATCATCATTACAATTGTCATTATCATGGTCGTCATTGTTACGGTGAGGTTACCACCATTTTTATCGCTTCAAAGAAGCAAATGTCAAGTACTTTCAATCACGGTCACCTTAAAATGTCCCTTAATAGGTGCTAGTTGAGTGATGCTGTGTATTAGGGATGTCATAGTTGTGACAACTTCTCTTCCAAGTACTCCTATGGATGGGTCTTTGTTTACACTGTTGTTAGCCGAGAGCTGAGGAAAGGTCAAACCTGAAAATTATCACAGGGTAGCATATTAAGCCGCTGCAAATTCGCATTTGGATGGGGATAAGATTCAAATGCTTTCACCCCAGACATCCACATCTACAATTTCTATGCTAGACAAAAAATTAAAAGCCACACTGCCAAAATGCTACTTTGAACTTGAAGCTGACCAGTTCTTCTTTTTATCCACAAATGCAATTCCACTATTCTAATCCATCTTTTACCCTAGATATTATATCTTCTAAGCCTGTGACAACTGTAGATGATGTTTTTACTGTAGATGTATACTGTATTTAAGTCAGGCCCATATGCAGGATTTCATCGGGGTGCTGATTTTGAAAAAGTGGACTTATTTCCAAGGAGGGAGGGCAATTTTGTGAAAAGTGGACTTTCTTCCCAAAATTCGGACCTTTTTTGTCCAAAAAAGCGTAAACCCCCCTGTGTACGGGCCTGCTATAAGTAAATCTGACACTTTGACGATTCTATATTATAATTTTACAATTATGAGCACCCACGCTCTTAGGAAAAGCTGTTGAAAAATTACAAAAGATTTATTTTTTTTAGGTTTCCATTTTAAGTAATATACATTTTGCTCTTTTACTACAGCCTGTATCCAGGTGTGGAAAAAAATGTAAATTTCCCAGGAAAATAAGTTAAATTTCATTTCCACTATTTCTTATGTATTTCTTTATTTGGGAAAGCAACATTTCTCTCCAAAAGCTCAAACTTCCCAGGAAGGACCATCCTGAATTCCCTCTATTTTCCAGCCCTGCCTGTTTACAACACCCTAGTTCACTATTCTTATTCTAACCGCTCTCACATTACCAAAATTCTAATCTTGACTCTTGATATCCTTGCCCCAAAATGTACTAGAAACTCATGAAGCAAATTTAGTTTGGTTCAAAATGATTTAAAAAAATATTTAAGAAAAAAAATATTTAAAATCAACCAATGATGTGTTTATCCCAAATTTTAAATTAAAATAAAATGGTCTCAAATCATCACCATCTATTTAGCTGTTTATCTCAAACAATTTCAAGAAGCAGGTCACAGCAGCATTTAAGAGGAAATACCTCCTGACAATCTTGGGTTAACACAGGAAAATCATGACACCCAGGCAAGCATGCATCCCGTTGTTTCGCATTTTTTGGGTACAGGAAGGAAAAAAATAACTGCAAAATGCTGGCTAATTGTGTCCTGTTTTTATAAGCTCATATTTGTTGTCCCAAAAGACTATGCGACTAATACGAGGTATCAATGATTGATGGAACAGAGATACTTCATGTAGACACTCAGGCTGGCCGAGAAAGTTGATAGTTTTACGACTAGAGTCATGTGACCAAATCATCAGGCGCATCATCATCATCAACAAGAGCCAGGCAGCAGCAATGCTTATAGCATATTAGATGGGAAATACTCCTGATTCCAAAAAAATACCGCACTAATTTTTTTGGATAAAAAAATTATCCTGTTTTGCCAAATGAGACATAGCTAAATCTTTCAGCCAACTAAAGGATTAAAATCCTTTAGTTGGCTCTAACAGGCAATAAAAGTAAAATTTTAATATTCTTGCAATTTGTGGGGGAAATAGGCCAAAAACATGCAATTTTACATGTTGTTTTTTTTACAATTGTAGTCACAAAATCCTAAGCTTTGGCACAAGTCTATATTAAAGCATTCAAAATTTTTAGTATAGGCTAAAAGTTAGCTAATAATTTTAAAATCTTATGCATTTTATATAATAATAGGTTATGGAAAAGATTGGAAAATTTGTTTTCCAAAAATTACTATGCATAACTTGAAATTAGTATGTGTACAAGTGTATTGGCTTGATTCTCACAGCATAAAAAAAGCCTTAAAAACAATTGTACACTATTTGAGTATGCATATACAACAAGCTCTAGAGAAATAACAGCAAAACAATACTTGGTGTTAAAAATCATTTACTGTACCATATTTATTGTAACAGTCACGTTACAAAGCAAAATTTACCGGATTTCACTGTAAAAATATTCATGATAATGGAGGTTTGACAATTCATTTTTCTCAATCAGTGGCATAACTTGATTCTGCGCCTCCAAGCGATGAAAGTCAACATTTTCAATTCAACTTCTGGTAACCAAAATTAATTAGTGGTAGGCCTTATTTTTTTGTCCAAAATTTCGCGAGCTCCGCACGCAATTGTTTCAAGAATGGGAGAGGGGGGCATTATGTATCCTTAGCCCTGGGCACCACAACCCCTAGCTAGATATTCTCGGGTGGGGTGGGGGACTGGGGTATGGGTGCCAATTTTGTTTCTTGCCCCGGGTGCTACCAACCCTAGTTACGCCACTGTTCTCAATGGCAATAAATCAAGGGTATTATTGTTGGTCAGAGTGCGCACACATGTACAGGTACTTTGACCAAGGAGTTATTTTTGCTACAGATTCAAGTTAAAACAATAACTGTAATTCAGGCCTGTAACCAGGATTTATTTGGGGGGGCTGATTCTGAAAAAGTGGTCCTTTTTTTCCAAATTTGGACCCTTTTGGACTGGGGCAGATTTTTAAAAAGTGGACTTTTTTTCCCAACATTTGGATGAACCTTCTTTGACCAAAAAAGCATAAAAAATCCCTATTTTTTTGCTTGCTACGCTCGCAAATTGGACTTCTTGGGTCAAAAAAGCACCCCGGTTACGGGCCTGCTGTAATTGTTTTCAAGTTTACATCCGATATTCATTGTAGAATGTTTAGCATTTGTCATCTTGCTAAAAATGAACATTCATAATTCAAACTTAGATATATAAAACACGCCTGACAGTGTCATTATCACATTTTTCCTCATGTTACACATGATGGTGTACACAATATTTTTTCCACAGCTATTAATATCATTTCCAGTAATAAAATTTCACTATAGCCCTAGTCTGTTTAATAAACTTAAGCATAAAATTTCAAAACACTAGCCGGGAGCACCATCTGCACAAGTCATCAGGTATCAGAAACAAAACGCTCATCAATTACGACTACTCTCTTTTAATTTCCGCGACCCTTTCGCGCTTCTACGCATGTCTACCCTTTCATGGCTTTTAATTACGCCGCACAAAAAATGACAAAAACATGTCACATCGGATGATTTCGACATTTAAAAGCGCTTAATATTTCACTAGTAGTTGAACAAACCACATGTTGGATAGCCCGAGCCTGCTTCTGTTGATCCAATTGCAAATGGCATGCATCCGAGTATAAGATGGTATAGGGACTTGACAAGAAAACCTGGGAATCCCATTCCATATACAACCTATTTTCATTCACATTAAACCAGAAAAATTGCTCTTTTGGAATGCACATTAATCTCAAGAACCACTGGCACCATCACTGGCTGGATTTGGATGTTTTCTTAAATTTAGAATCAACATTTATAACTATGTTATGAAAAACCAAAAAATTCAAGTTGTCCAAGAAAAATTTTCTCCTGACAAGAATGAATAAGTACATCAACATGTATAAAAGGTGTATCTCTCTTTAAAGCGTGGGATATCACTTCATGTCCAATTAGGCCTGCCGCCTTATGTACGGATAACCAGTGTATTTAGCTCAAAGATTTAATTTGTGTATTTCAGCAAAGTTTGAAGCCTCATGTATTTCTAAGAAATTTCATCCAGGTATTCTTTTGATCACAATTCAAAATGAATTCAATGAACATCCGACTCAATTGGCTTCATATACATTACATTTGCTTTTGATTATACACCAATAAAGCATGCTCTCATCTGTGTGCCTCGCCTCTAAGATTGTACAATTAATTGATTAATATGAACTACACTGAATCATGCAAGATATCAAAGTTTCAAATTGGAAAATCTTGGTGATTTATAAGTAGGGGGTTAAACAATATTTCTTGAAAATATTAATGCATTACCAAACAGGCAAGCCTTTAATATAGCAGTATGAATTGATATATTAAATATGGGCATAAAATAATGCAACAGGCACATCATTAATTTTATGAATGTTACTGACTATTAAAACAGACTCACAGACACCCCCCTGTAGGGTAGCCAGCAGGGGGAGGGGGAGCAGAGTGCCCCCCTGACAAAAAATGAAAGAAAAAAGTGCCCCTCTGACAAAAAATGAAAGTGAAAATCAGGAGGGCAAAGGCCCCTTTTTCTACTAAAATTCAGCCCGATCATGGGCCAAAATAGTGTAAAATAAAAAATATAGCCTATTCCATCCTGATAATGGGCAAAAATAGTGTAAAATATGAAATTTTTTCCAGGTAGCGCACACATCGTCCAAATAAAGCCTTTTTTGAAGCTCAAGACATACAGTCTCTATGTATTGTATGATGCAACTGTAATTTTTTTCGTCTGTGCCCCGAAATTTTATTTTTCCCCCGACCAAAAATGCTGGCTACACTCACACACACACACCCCTGTCTGTGTTTGCCTCCAAACGTGGACATTGTGTTTTGCTATCTAACCGAGGATGTGTGTATGATGTTTTCATCGCCTAACCGTGGACTCAAATGGCGGATTTTTTTGTGTATAATACGAAACGGAATTTTAGCCATCACCCTGCGGACGATAGTTTTTACACGTGTGGTCCTCGGTTTCAGGCAAATAGCGTTTAAAGCATCTAGCATGCATTTGAGGTCTTTTGCAGCAGTTTGAGACCGAGGACAGTCCTCGGTTGGAAGTAGGTCCACAGTTTAGGGTGAAAAATCTTGTGTGTGTCCTCGTTTGTCCTCGGCAAACACGTACGCACCCCTACACACAAATGGCACACATGAATTCGGAGTTCCCGTTTTTGCACATCATTGCGTCCAGACGCGTATTTTACAAATTTGGATGTAAATTTCAGATGGCAGATCAAGTACTTTGCATCCATGTCACATGCATGCGGACGCAGACAAAACTTCAAAATTTAATCATTAATTGGTGATAAAAATAAGAAATTTCCATTCTTTTATATTTTAAAATAAAAAAAGCCCCACAATTTTGATCAACCTGCTTAAGAATTGAAGTAAATTCTGAATATTTGTAAATTCAACTTCAGGAAATCTTGCATGATTTACGTAATGATGGTTTGATGGGGAAAATCCCAGTTGATGAAATTCACACTTTGTTTACTATTCAGGTGTGCCAGACTGACGAAAATGGAAATGAAAAAATTTATCATAGCGACTGAAGATGGAATATCACGGCAACCAAAAATGCACTTTTATTTTACTTGAACAATCAACATTTGATGAGGTGTAGACCCGGGGGTACGTGTAGCAACAACTTTCCTAAGCAAGGGATTACCGTTATGATCATGGCATGCCGCAGTGTTTCCCGGTATGATTGATCGTGAATTTCAGACGGAGGTACAAATATCCGTCTGGACGCAGGTTTTTGCACCCTTGTCGGCAAACTTGTGGACACACATTTTTTAAGCCTTAACAGGAACCCTGTACAAGATGATAACGAAATGTGGTATCATAAATATACCTTACTAACCCTGTCCCTAACTCTACAAAGTCTTACAAAATCTACAAAAGAAAACCACTGGGCATGTATGCATTGCATGTGATGCCATGATGCAATCAGTCATATATACTCAGTGATCACTGGGAAACCCCCGTCTACAAGTCGGTGATTAATTAAAAATTAATGAATATTGTGGCAGCGAATTTTAATTTAATTTTTCTTTCTTTATTACATTTTTGTAGACTAACTCTCCAATTCCAACTCTGAAGACAACTAGCAAGTGCAACACCAGTGGCGTAGCCAGGATTTTTTTCAGAGGGTGGGGAAAAGAGGATGGGGGGGGGGCAAGTCAACTTTCAATGGGGTCAAAATTTGATGAAAAATGGTCAATAATGGGCTAAAAATACAAGAAAGGCATACAAATCTTAATTATCAGGACAGCCAGCATCACCAGAGGGATAAGACTTCTCACAGACTCCCCACCCACCCCCACCCCACCACCTTGGCTACACCACTGCCAACCACCATACAGTGGACAACAATATAATTTTCCTGGATTGGTGCAATGGCAAATTGGCGATGAATAAAAACATATAGCAGTGATCAAGAGCTGCTGTGTCCTGGTCCCATGTACTTCAGTCTGGTGAGCTTTCAAGACTTGCGGATGTCCTGCAGGCTCATCATTCACATTAAAGGGCGTAGACCACCAAATAACTTCTCTTTTTTATTAGCGTCATTTTCTATGTGGCGTGACAATATTTTTCACTTTTTTACGTCATCCCTGTATTAATTAAGGACTGAAATTTCATTAGCTTTAATTTTGGTTAACTTTATAGATTCAGTTTTTATTTAAAAATGTTGAAAAGCGACACCGCTATTTCAATGCCAAAACTAGCATTAAAACTTGTTCCGTTATAGCAGTAATTCGGACAGGGCCTACTTTTCTTGTGAAATCGATTTGTATAATTTCATATCTATTTTAGTCATTAATAGGTTAGCATCTTTCATTTAAATCAGAACATGCCAACCTCACGAAGAACATGGTCCCTAAGGACACCACTTTGTCTTCAGTAGCCATATACTTTTTAACCGGAACTCATCACCATTGCACCTTTCGCGCAGTGATTTGGTGTAATGCGCCCAAAAGTCCAATTAGTAAGTTCATTTCATTGCAAAATTAAACTGATAACAGAATATGAACAAATAGTACATTTAAATATTATAAAACAAGAAGGCACGCAAGCAGTGCAGATGAACTTTCAACCAAATTAACAGTTAAATGCCTCTGAAATTACACTTCCAGATGTTTTTCTTCGTTGAGTTATTACAAATTTGTCATTATTAAAGTATTTAAGCAATAGTAGAGGGAAGATACCAATTAGCTATTAAGATCATAATATGAAACACTTTTCCAGCTGTACATACCTAGCTTTAAGATTATTATCAAGTACAAGTTAGACTTTGACATTTAAAATGGCACTGTGTTGTTTTTGTTTCATATAAATGCACCATAAAATTTAAAGCACTGCCCCCATTCCAGCAGCATATATTAACTAAAATAACCGGCTTCTATATCAAAGAAATATATGCCAAATCACAGAATAAATCTTCAAATCAGCCTGGTGTCAATTAGTCTGAGATAGATGAGGCATAAATTTACACATACAAATTCCTCCGTATATCAACTAGTTTTTAATGCACTCTAGATTTTCACCTATATGTAATGATCAGTATATTAACGATTGTTTGATGGCATGTATACTGTATTCATTTTTAAGCAAAGTTGAAAACTGATGGCGCTATTTATCTTAAATCTTGTTTGCATCTTTACAAGGGGTAGACACTTATAATGACATTAAAACATCAGAACATAGCAAGGACATTTTAAAAGATGTTTGCCTTTTACCAATTTGAGGGAAAGCCAATCTGCTGAAGTTCATGAAGATCGATGGTTTGAATACTTTGATTTGAAGGGCTTGATTTGGCTTCAAGACAGACTAAAGAACTTTCACTGTACTATTGAAACCCAACTCATGTCCTTTTATTTGAAAGTTTTCACTATGCCATTGCCAGCAATGAATTTCATAGAATTGGTAGGTCTGACACTCCTCTGTGTGCTTTTTGTCACCAGTCAAGTTAGCTCAATAGCAGTCAAGTTAGCTCAATAGCAGTCAAGTTAGCTTAATTGATAATGACTATGGTGCGAAAGGTTGCTGGTTCGAACCCTGGCGGTTCCTAGTACGCTCTCCTGGAAAAGTTGAGTTAGCTTGAAATTCCCCTGGACAAGGAACATACTGCTAATTTGTCTTGTTGTAACCCTTACGAAACTCGGGGAGCTGATCCTGGTTGCGAAGGTGCTTCTTGGCGTGGGGAAGCTAAGAATTAAGAAAGAAAGAAAGAAAGAAAGAAAGAAGGTTCTTTCTCAGGTGCCGTATTGAACCAGGGACCCCTCGGGTGCCAGACAAGTACACAGGATTACCTTAACCATGTTAACACTGGAGTCTACCTTGGCTGGCCAAGCTTTCCATGCCCATGACTGTTCGCATGATGATGCAATCCAGGGCCGTAGCAAGCGGGGCGGCCGGGGATGCCATGGCCGCCCCACTTTTTGAGAAATTTATTATGTTTTTCTTTAGTCTTTATTTAAATTTGGGCATATATTTGTAATTTGGCCGCCCCACATTTGTGATGGCCGCCCCACATTTTTTAACCTTGCTCCGGACCTGACGCAATCGCATCACATAGGATACTTGCACTTGCAGATGCTGTGTGAATCAAGGTTTTTTGATGTTTGGTACGGTTACGGTTAATTAAGATTGTAGAAATGAACTGGATTATTATCACAAATATACACTTCATATTGGCATATGGTACACCAATGCTACATGTAGCTAACGTAATTATTATAAGAGAGGTCACCCATGATAGCACTATGCTCCAGCGAAGGTACATCATGATAGGATGGCAGAGTCCGTCTGTGCTAATGATCCATCCTATTCCAATGAGTATATCCCATTAGCCATGCATCAGTACATCTTCAATGATCTGGTCACGACATCAATGATGTCATTCCTAAGATTTGAAAATCCAGACAAATCCTTGAATATTACTCCATAATTACTTATTTTCTGCAGTAATGGTAATTACAAGTACACTAATTAATTGGTGACAATTTTATGATGTCAACAATATCCCAGAATGCAATGCAAAGGATATAATCTTCTTGTGAGTAAGATGCATAGTACAAGCAAACCAAAAGATCAACAAAGAAACCCAAATAAATGAATAAAACAAATGTACATGTACATGATCATGTTACCGTTAATCAACAGAATGTACAAGTTTAAAACTTGCACAAACTGATTCATGATGTGTCTTTTAGTCTTCAAACATTCTGGATGATACAAGCACAAAAATTTACGATAAATTTGTTTTCAGAACAAATCAAGTTGTTGGTTTCATTTTTGCCACCAATGTTATTAAACACTTTACCCATAAAATTGGCCTTGCTCATGGATTATCATTGGTAAAGTTTTAACTTTTTAATTCATTTACCTTTGGGTTTAAAACCCAAAGGTAAATGGTTAGTGTCCATTTTTATAACTCATCTCCAAAACCTCTCCCACAGATCTTACCCTTCCCAGAATCCTTTGCAACATCATGCATCAACTCATTTTATCAACTGACACTACTATTACTTCGTACAGATTCCCTTTGTTTTTATTTTGAGAATAGACTGGTTAAACATGGGTTGATAGTCAAGAAATAAACATATTTTGCAAGAGCTAGATGTGCTCTGTTCATTGAGGTACATTTCGTGATTCGTCACTATCGATCAGTGTTGTACTATAGCAAATCAGTACAGAAATAAAAATGGAAGAAATGCATTATGGGAAGTATCAGATATTATCTTCTCTGGACCACATCAAAATGAGCAAGAGAATAGCAAGTCTTAGAATAGCAAGTCTTGCTGCATATAAATTGCACCTTCACACCATCTCCTATTTCAATGTTATTTTGTCTCTTTTTTTCATATTCAACAAAATTAAAATAGCTATAAATCATTTACCCCTAACATGCCTAATGACTAGATGTTTTAAAAGCTTCTTCTCTGAGTTTTACTAAATATGCTGGTATAAACAAAATTATGCATGCTGTTCAGTGTATGTTGTTACTGGTAATATCACTGATTAACAATTTTGGAGAGGATTTTTTTTAACATTATTTCTTTTTTCCCTGAATTCTGAGAGCTCAAATACCAGGAATATACATTTTGCAAAATTGGCTTCACACCATACACCTGGATGATATTCAATTTCAATTACACTAATAATTTCTGATCAGAATAATTGCATATATCATGAGGTTGATCAATTTTAATAATTAAAGAATAAAGGGTAATGCAGTATCCTACACCCAAAATAATGTGTCCAACAGGGGCGTCGCTAGACCAATATGATTCGGGGGGTGTACAGCATGTTTTGCCAACGGAAATATTTTGTGAATTGTAGACCCCATTTTTGTTTTAGCCAGGACGGCGCTCAAGAATCTAAAAAGTGGGGGTGTGGGGGGCGGTCAAAAAAAATTTCGACAATTTTTTTTAATTAGTAAGTACTATAACATTAACAATAGGTCTATTATGTAACAACAGCAACATTTCAGTAACACATTAAGGGCTGGGGTATGAACGTTTGGACAGTATTTATTTTGGGACATTAGAGCACATCAGACATATCGAATTGCATTCTGAATATGAAGAATGTCATTCTGATATCAAATAATTTTGATTTTTGAAATTCGCAATTTAATACACATTTTATGGCAAATCATTAAAAATTGATATTTTTGATATTTAACAGTACTTGAAGTAAACTTTATAAATCTGATGATTTATACTTAAAGTGTTCTCTCAATATTGCTCTACGGAGCCGAGACCTGGACACTGAAGAAAGTCGATGAGGACAGACTACGCGTCTTTGAGATGATGTGTTTAAGAAAGATACTGGGTGTCACAAGACTGGACAAAATCCGTAACACAGCAATCAGGAAGTGCCTAGGTATCGAGCAATCTGTTGTTGATAGGGTAACTCAAAAAGACTCTGTTACTTTGGTCACATCCAAAGAATGACACCATCACGTTACCCCAAACTTCTGATCGATGCTCGCATCCATGGGGACAGACCCAGAGGTAGACCACCAAAACGATGGCTAGATTGCATCAAGGCTGACTGCACCAAATTAAACCTGAAGTCTGTGGTGGAGGCTAGTCACCAATCCATAAACAGACAGAAATGGAGGACCATCGTGAAACAGATGCCACCACTCAACCCCATGTTGGAGTGAACGGCATAGGTCAAGGTCAAGGTGTATGTAGGTGGGATGAAAAAGCCGACGATCAATTGAAAATTTTGACCTTTTCAGTATTGAAGATATGGATTTTTTTCCCAAAACACCAAAAAAAATTAGGTCTTTTGGGGAAAAAATCCATATCTTCAATATGAAAGGTCAAAATTTTCAATTGACCGTCGACTTTTCCTCCCTGCTACATACACTTTAAGAATATATCATTAGATTTATATAATTTACTTGAGGACTGTTATATATCAAAAATTTGAAAATATCAAATTTTAATAATTTGTCATAAAATTTGTATTATATCGTGAATTTCAAAAAAATTAAAATTATTTGATATCAGAAAGACATGCTTCGTATTCAGAATGCAATTCGATAGGTCTGAGGTGCTCTCATGTCCCACCAAAAATACTGTCGAAACGCAATAAACGCTCATTTTGGATCCCTTAATATTTGATATGACTCTTGCAATTTGCCGACAATCACATGGTTTTGACGACAACAGTCAATTTTTGCAGACAAAATTGTGTATGGGGGGTGTCACACCCCCATACCCCCCTAGCGACGGCCCTGGTGTCCTAAGCAGTAAAAACAAACCCATTAGTTAAATGTTTTCACTACCGAGGACACATTATTTGGGTGTAAAGGATAATGCTACACCCTGCATTTTGATTCTATTACTACAAAATAGTGTGATTTAAAGAGAAAATATCACTTTATTTTCCCCAAATATTTATGTTGTGTACTTTAAGGTGGAGCGCGTACGCATAAGAATAATGCTATACGCAACCCATTATTGCGAATAAAGGGCTCTCACATGATGTGTGCCCGATTTTAAATACTGGATCAAGTCCGATGTATACTCCACTTCGCGAGAAGCTGTGATGAAAAAATTAATTCGCAGCTTCGCACAAAGGCATTCATGTATACTTCTTCAAAATATCGCCGAGTATCGCGAAGAATTGTTGCCCGCTCTGTGCTTTCATATAGAAACTTCGCTGGCCTACCCCCCAAAAGTTGAACCAAATCCAACTCTCCGCCAAGCGAAGAAACCTGCTCCGCGAAGGAATTTCAGAGGCATTTAACTGTTAATTTGGTTGAAAGTTCATCTGCACTGCTTGCGTGCCTGCTTGTTTTACAATATTTAAATGTACTACTTGTTAATATTCTGTTGGCAGTGTAATTTTGCAATGAATTTGAAGTCATAAAATTTCACCTCAAATTACTTCGCGGCCTGCGAAATCGCGGTCGCGAAGTGGAGTATACATCGGACTTCATGGGGGTAATAGAATACAGTACAATAATGACACAGAAATGTGACTCAACATGAGAATTGGAGGCAGATGTAGGAACTACCAATGAGATTTTGGTATCACAGTAATGTCCACAACAGAAGGACACAAATGCTACCTCAATCCCATGTGATGCATTTACAGTTACAATTTTATTCTCATACTTCAAAAAAACGCTGATTTGACACTTTTTGCATCTCAAAAAGAGAGGTAGAAATATTTAATTCAGATTATTGCAAAAAATTATCATCATACATATCAAATAAATCATGGATTCTGAAAACACATTTTGTCATTTGTTTCATTAAACAAAATGTTAAAAATTAGGTATCTATCAATAGTATCATGAGTATAAGGCATGATTTTCTCTGTTTTACCTCCTCAAAATTAAAAGGGGACATATCTGATAGCGAAAAGTAACAATATTTGGGTACAAAATAAAACTCTTTTTTGCCAGCAAATCACATATTACTGCTTTTAGACCGTGGTGGGATTGCTGTCTTCAGTAGACAGTAAGTCCAGTCCAGACTCCAAGCAGATCAACTTTGATAAGATAAGAATCCATCCTAAAAGTAGCTGGCAACATTGTGGCTACCGAATCCTCTAAAATGAACATACATTTGTAACTCTATACTTCAAACTGAAGTATTTCACATCTGTTAACATATCAATTTGTTGCAACAGAAACTAATGCGTACAGGAATTATCACAACATTCTACCAGAGATAACACATTTTGCCAGGACTTTCAATTTAGTCACGCTTTGCATAGCCTACATTTGTTTTTCTCTCGTTATATAAAATGTACAGCACAAAGATACCATTTTTGCCAGTGAATATTGTGGCACTCAAGTTCTACTGCAGAGGCTTTTACTTTAGCAAAAAAATACTTATAATCATACATATCAAAGAATTCATTGAATTTGACAACACATTTTGTCATTTCTTTCATTAAGAATTTGTTATCTATAGGGCATAATTTTCTCATTTTTACCTCATTTGCTCAGTCCGAAATATCTGATCGCATAAACAGTATCAATATTTGGGGACAAAATAAAAATCTAGTTTGAATACAAATCACATATTACTGCTTTAAGACCATGTTGGGATTGCTGTCTTCAGTAGACAGTAAGTCCAGTCCAGACTCCAAGCAGGTCAACTTTGATAAGATAAGAATCCATCCTAAAAGTAGCTGGCAACATTGTGGCTACTGAATCCTCTAAAATGAACATACATTTGTAACACTATACTTCAAACTGAAGTATTCCACATCTGTTAACTTATCAAATTTTTTTTTAGGCCTTAGCCTATATTTGTTTTTCTCTCGTTATATAAAATTTACAGCACAAAGATACCATTTTTGCCAGTAAACATTGGCACTAAAGTTCTACTGCAGAGGCTTTTACTTTAGCAAAAAATACTTATCATCATACATATCAAATAATTCATTGAATTTGAAAACACATTTTGTCATTTCTTTCATTAAGAATTTGTTATCTATAGGGCATAATTTCTCACTTTTACTTCATTTGCTCAGTCAGAAATATATCTGATCGCAAAAAGTAACAATATTTGGTAAAAATAAATCAATTCTATTTTGCCAGCAAATCACATATTACTGCTTTAAGACCATGTTGGGATTGCTGTCTTCAGTAGACAGTAAGTCCAGTCCAGACTCCAAGCAGGTCAACTTTGATAAGATAAGAATCCATCCTAAAAGTAGCTGGCAACATTGTGGCTACCGAATCCTCTAAAATGAACATACATTTGTAACTCTATACTTCAAACTGAAGCATTTCACATCTGTTAACATATCAATTTGTTGTTGAAACAGAAACTAATGCGTACAAGAATGATCACAACATTCTACCAGAGATAACACATTTTGCCAGGACTTTCAATTTTGTCACGCTTTGCATAGCCTACAAAACTGGGATTCACAGGTCTCTTGTTTTTTGCTTGTTGTATAAAATTTACAGTAAAAAGATACCATTTTTACCAGTGAACAAGGCATTAGCCACAGGGGTGTCCAGGTGTCATTTGGACACCCTGTTTTCAATTTGGACACCTTAAAATTTGGATTTTTATAATGGAGTGAATAGGAAGTGGACACCTGATTTTGTAGAATAAGGTATTTTTGATCATTTTGGACACCCTAAAGACACCCCTCTGGCTAATGCCTTGCCATTAAACATTGGCACTCATGTTCTATTTTCACTAGCAGGGTAAAATGGAGCAAAATAATGATAATGCAGAGGCTTTTAGGCAAAAGACAAAATTGTGGGCATAAAAATGTTGCGGATCTGTTTTAACAGATCATGCAGTGGCTTTAACATTAAAATTGCACATTTTTATGCCCTATGCATACATTTGTCTTGGTAACAATTGGAGTAAGAACTCCAGTGTCCACATCAAGGAACTCACAGTGAGCTTGAAAATTTTGTGGATCTGTTTTAAAAGATCGTACATTGGCTTTAACATTAAAATTGCACCTTTTCATGCCCTATGCATATATTTGTTTTGATAATTTTTCTATTATTGTAGCAAGGACTCTCCAGTGTCCACATCAAGTAACAGTATCAATCATTTTACTTGCACCAAGGCAGTAAGCACCCATGTACATCACACTTTTCTTTTGAACTTTTTGGTACCATGTTGAGTTCCTCAATAACATTTTTTTCTGGTGCAATCCATTATGAGGGGTGCACCTATTCAGCAAAAGCAGAAGTCAGCGGGACCCTTAAATAGCAATTGTGCTCACCATTGAAGTTTCACCCGATACGCAACTGAATGAATTATCCGATTCTCGTTGACATTGAAGCTTTGCTTTGTTTTGAAACCAATCAATTAAAGGAGACAGGTCCTCTACAACAAGTTTGCTAATCTAGTTTCTGAAATAACTGATGATAGCTGTAGCTAGCCATCAGCTGATTAATTTTCCTGTGAATCCAGTTAACCTGTGGGCATATCACTGGTATACCTTTCATTTCATTAGGCAATTACATTCTGTTTTCATCTCCTGACATTACCCAATTGCAAGTAGTAATCTGCCATATTAAATATCACTTATCTTATCCAACAAAGGTACCATGCCTAGATGGTTGGAGAGCTTCACTGCTTGCTTTGGTATTGAAAATATTTGGAATATCATTTATTTTTTAAATAGCAAATTGATGATGCCGTATAAGAGGAATAATTTCTATATTAATATATGGCAAATTTTGCAACAAGTAAAATTTTGTATTTTTGGTGTCAAGGACTCAAACGAACTCAAATGGAATATGCTGCACAGTGTTTGAATTCGTTTAAAAAAACCAAAATCCATCAAAATCAGGATACTTCCATAAAGCACTATAAAAGGTGCTATACAAATGCAAAATTGGGTAGCAGTTGCTTCAAAATAAGGAGCAAACTGCTATGCGATACAGCCAAATTCGAACCCTGATCCTGCATGTATACAGAATTTACATTTTTTAAAGTATTAACACTGTTGCAAAAATAGACATCTCTTATATTTTCAAAATTCTGAACACGAAATTTTTCTGGAAACTGTAGTTTATAGTACATGTAGATCTAAAAAAAACATAAGTATTTGACTACATACCGTAAATATTTGTCTAATGTTGCATATAAGCTCTGTTAACATAAATGGAATTTTATTTAAAAGTGCCCTCCCATAAAAATCCAGCCAGTAAATTATTGGAGATTTTCAGAATAGGGAGCTCTCTATTTGTATGTGAAATTTAAGGCATGAGCCCATGTTGGCGAATCTTGACAGAAATTCACCTTGGCTGCCGACTATAAAAAGTACACCTGAGTCTAGATCACCCTATACATCATAGATAATTATTGTCCAATTGCTTGAACTCAATAACCTAGCTCCGGCAACCACTCCATCATAAATAATGTTCCTCAACATGCTTCACATAACACGGCCAGCCAGCAAAGACATCATTATTCATGAACGCTTAATCCTCCGGAAAGCAAATGTCAAGTGCAGAGAGAGAGTGAGATGGTCATGAAAGGTACCAAATTTCACCAAATCAATACAGAATCTCGCCAAATTATATGGAAAGATTTGTAATTTTCAAGAAATATGTAGTTGGGGAAGAGTACAAACATGGTAACTATGATGGTCAGTGTTTGGTGTTGTTATTCTTGAGACAACCAGGTATCATTTTGAGTGAGAATGGGTTGACTTCTTAATGTTTTCACATACTGGTACGTGCATTACATTGACATTTTGCTTTGGCCAACTGAACACAGCATTAAAGGGACACTGTTTTTCTGCAACACAAAAAAGGTTTGTCTCCAAATCATTTGGCAAAAAAAACTATGGCTGTGCAATTTAATACTTTTTTTTAAATGGTTACACTTCACACCAATTTCTTTCTTTATGGCAGTTTTGGCCACTTATGGTTCTCCAAAAGCAGTCAAGTTGTTCCATATATTTCTGTTGAAAACAGGCAAATTTTAATAGCGAAACATGAACACGAAACGACCCTGTTCGAAAATGACTTTTACGTATGCTTCTAAATAGGATGTCTCAAAATCAATATTAGTGACATCCGACTCATTTCCCTGAAACGTGTCACAATTGTTAGTCAATATCTTTCAAATTTATATAAGCCGATGGAAAACAATCCTATTTTTTGTTATGCAAATGATCATCAAAACCTTTAAAAAAACTGCCATTACCTGTAAACAAATTGCAATTTTTTCCCTCTCTGCTTTCACATTTTTTCTGTCAAAATCAAAATTGATGTTACATGCATTCGGCAAAAACAATCCCAAACGCAAAATCTGGGTTAATCATGCCCATAGAACCGAGATTTCTCTCATTTTTTATAACACAATATCATATATGAAAGCTTAATGATTTAATGAAATTCTCGGCATTTTCAAAAGAGACCAAGAGGTATCCTTTTCATATATGGGATGTCATCATGTCAAAATTATTAAAAAGAAATATATCGTTGGCACTGAAGCAATTAGAGCAAGAATTAGCACCTTAAATTACATGATGCACATGGATGGTCACAAAAGGCAAATGATTTTAAAGTTTATTGCTTATGAAAGTCTAACAGGCACCTGGGGGAGGAGGGTTTTTTCAACTTAAGTTTAGGTTGGGATGTGTGGCTGGGACTCCAAAAACTACTCAACTACAAAATTTGACGAAAAACAGACCTGAAATTATACTAATTTTTGGAACATTTTCGCAAATTTTGCTAAAATATAGACAATTTAAAAAAACACCCTTTGAAACCAAATTTTCATGAAATTGAAGGCCATCAAGAAACCAAATTGTCCAAGAATGCACCAAGTCAAAACTAAATGACTAAAAATGCACCCCAAATCCGCCACACATCCCCCTACCCTCATTCCACTACTAACGCATAACCCCTCCCACACACACACCCCACATACACACACGGGCATTCAAAGCAAACAATGGGGCTTGTAATGGCATTCAAAGTGAGGACATTTTTTACGTACAACACATTCAAAGTGAGGTCACCTCACTTTGTCTGTGAACGCGCATACATAAACATAACCCCACCTGCTCTAATCCTAGCTAACCCTAACCCTAACCTTTTAACCTATAATCCTAACCCAAAATGCCATAAACCCTAACTTTAACCATTTTTGGATTAATGACCTTTCAGCCTAACAGGCTGTTCCCATCTAGCAACTTCATCTAATTGTACTGATTATTTCGTCCCCAACGAATCTCTAAAAGCCCCTTTAACATGAACATGAAAACATGTTATAAATCAGCTCTACATACATCACATTTTAATTTCACTCCCCAGTCAACAAAAGCGCACTGCCATTGACACCATGCGCAGATAATGAAAAATGCACAACCACTGTGCTTTACGTTGTTTTGCTTGGTGTGTTTCTACTGACGATCCAGTTGCAAAGGAAACAAATCAAGTTGATGGCTATTTACAGTCAGATGGGCAATGATACCAATAATCATCAACCACTTTTTGTTTTTAGTAGGCGATATGGGACAACATTCATGATACAAACGTACAGGGTGATGGTTGTTAGGTTTTTTTTAAAATCAATTGAGGTTTATACTGTATTTCCTAGACTTTGTTTTGGTTTATCCATATGGCACAGTGTCATCATCCCTATACATGTTTCTTTGTGTCAGAAATTGCCATAATACTTAGTATTAGGACGAATCCACTAGTTGTTCAACTTTAAACATATAGGCCTAATCGTCATTTTAAATCCGGTTGTGCATGTCAGTCTGGTGCTTTTGATTGCCTGACCTCAAATTTTGGTTATTGTGGGTTGCCAGACAGGTGATTCTGCAAGCCTTGAACATGTTGAATACAGCAGAGTGCTCATCCCCACTCAATAGAAGCAGGTCCACTGATAATCCACAATTAACCTTTACATTATAAATTGCTTTTTCTACCTACATCACCTTCCTAAAATGACAATCCTCGGAAATTCAAAGCAAATTATCTATTTGCCCTTTTGAGAAATACACACTTTGGTCAAGAAGTACCCCCTGATATTTCTTTAATAACCAGTCCAAGGCTATACATTAAAAGCTTTTTGATCAGAAACTACATCTCCTACATCTAAAAATACATATCATCACACATCTTTGCAATGGTGACCTAGTTTGGTGGCCAGAAATAAGAAAACTTAATTGTTTATTTCCTTCTTTGTTTTCAAAAAATGTACTTAAATTAAGTAAATAAATGCAAAATTCATATACTGGAAGGGCATTATGGACTGATCGCAATGCAAAAGCAAAGGTTGTTCACCAAATTTGTTGTGTGCATGCATGAACATCTGACATCTAATGTGAATTAAGAGTTGAATAGCAGCTATAATGCATTTTGTACCACAAACAGCACATTAAAAATGTTGTCTTCTCTTTCACTAAATGTGACATTTACTTTTACTGAGGAATATTTTTATTTCATTTTGAAATAGGAAGTTACTTGTTTGTTATACAGTTTTACAAACAATATATCACAATATAATACGTAAGTGCAATTGGTAGCCGGCAAAACTAGCAATCCAAATGAGTCACAGTGTTGCCACTGCAAATGTTCATTGTATGAGATGCGAGGTGGAAATATCACAGTTTACCGTTTTTCTCTAGTTTTTTTTTTTTTTTGCTGAACCATGAAATGGTATCAGCCTATATGAGTGAATGTTACTAGCTTACTTACTTACTAGCTTACTAGCTTACTTACTTACTAGCTTACTTACTTACTAGCTTACTAACTGACTAACCATTTGGTCTGAAATGGACATATCTCTAAATGCCACGAAGGTATGACCCCACGAGTGGTGTCATATGAAAGAGGAAAACATAAAGAATATAATAAAAATATTTCCAAACGTCAGAGGTCATCCTGGGGTCACAGGGGTCAAAAAGGTCATTTTAACGAAAATGCTCCGATTGAGCTCAAATTTAAATGCAATGATCCTTATGACATTCTAAGCATGTTTAAAACATTTAAACATTTATTTCAGGTCATTAAGGGGTCATAAAGGGGTCATCAAGGGGTCAAAGGTCAAGGTTTTCAAAATGCTCCAATTGAGCTGAAATTTAAATGCAATGATTCTTATGACATTGTAAACATTTAAAAAATATTTTATAATTCATTTAAGGTCATTAAGGGGTCATAAAGGGGTCAAAGGTCAAGTTTTTCAAAATGCTCCAATCAAGCTGAAATTTATATGCAATGATCCTTATGACATTCTAAACATTTTAAAAACATTTTAAGATTCATTTAAGGTCATTAAGGGGTCATAACGGGGTCAAAGGTCAAGTTTTCCAAAATGCTCCGATTGAGCTGAAATTTAAACGCAATGATCCTTATGACATTCTAAACATGTTTAAAATATTTTAAAATTCATTTAAGGTCATTAAGGGCCAATAAAGGGGTCAAATGTCAAGTTTTCAAAATGCTTCAATTGAGCTGAAATTTAAATGCAATGATGACAGTGGTATAGGCCTACCACAATATACTGCCAAAGCCACATGGTTCAGCTATGGTGCGGTTATCGCTCTTGTTTTTTAAATGAACAACAGGAAAATTTTTGTTTTGTTTTGCTGAAAAAAAATTGAAATTCTGGATAAAAACAGTACAGTAGCATCTCTGAAAGTTTGAATATGGCAATTTGTAGAAATGACAACTGTTGCTTATTTGTGAGCTTTCATGCAAACAGAACAGGGCCGTAGCAAGCGGGGCGGCCGGGGGCGGCAAACATTTGTTATGTTTTTCTTTATATCTTTACTTCAATTTGGGCATATATTTGTAATTTGGCCGCCCCATATTTGTGATGGTCGCCCCACATTTTTCAACCTTGCTACGGCCTTGAAACAGAAAGAGTAAAATTTATGCTAACTTTTATATTCCTGTAGTAAATTTAATTGCACATTTCATTTGTCTCCTTGTGTCCATTACATGACCAGTCCAATATGGTACCACCTGGGTTAGGGTATATATAATTCATTTACAGTCAGGCCTGTGCATACGCAGAGGATGCGGCCAAATTTGCAAAAGTATACAAATATATTGGAATGAAGGTCCACTTTCCACAAAATCACTCCCCCCCCCCTGAAAAAGGGTTAACTTTTTCAAAATTCCTGTTTACAGTGGAAACTCTTTAAAACAAAATCAGTTAACACTAAATTCCTGATAACACAAAATGCTTTTCAAGGCCCAAGCATATATTTTATACATTATAAGGCCCAGAATCCCAGATAACACAAAATCCTGCTACCACAAACTAAAATCCAAGGCCCTGACAATTTTGTGTTAACGAAGTTTCCACTGAACTATCAGAATTTGATATTTTCAAAAATCATATTTTATTGATATGAAATTAAGTACTGCCAGAATGAAAGACCCCATCACGTACAGCACCCTATATCTTCTGGCAGACAAACAGGCAGCATATTCTCTTAGATTAATAAAGCCTCGTTTCATGTATTAAAAGTGCTCCCTATGTTTATCCCATTTAGAAGGATAAAATATAGCCTAAATAGTCATTTACTGATTCTCTCAATACCGCCAACATATCGCGCTCCATTCTTATCCAGGAGTTGGGTTACAAAATAGAATTTGTTTTACAACACAAATGGATTTTAATATTTTATAGCTTCAGGGAAAGCAAACACATTGGACTAGAGGAGGAAGAGAGAGAGAGGGAGCGAGAGAGAAAGAGAGAGAGACAAAAGAGACAATTAAATATATGCCCACACCTGGAAAATGAATTGTCGCAGATTTGTGTATCAATCATTATTTGTTATTCTTCTCTGTAACAATGCATACGCTTGATGCAATTTGCATTGTGATTTCTGACACAATGCTAAATTATGATCTGGCATCTCTTCCATTTCACGCATATTAATCTGCAACAAAAAATCCCCGGCAAAAAAAATGTTCATTGTTCACAACAAATGGTATATTTATAAAAGAATAGCTTAGCAAATTACAGTACATCCACAATATTTAGTGTGACATTATCATTTGATTACATAAAATGTACATTTACATTATTATAAATATAGAATACATGACAAAATTCCTGTGGGATTCTACAGCGCAGAGTACAAGTGACAGTTCCAGTTTAATTTACATTAAAAATTTATCAAATGTGAAGAACATTGACATGAGTATCTTCATGGAAAGAATAGCATAGTGAACTAGATGTTCATTTCGTAGATTAAAGGAGGATGGTCTCATTTCATCTCCGCATACCCTAATTTTCTTCTTTCTGCTTTCCAAAAATAGACCTTCCCATAATCCTATCCTGACTTATCCAATTCTCTTCATTGTAGCTTAATACTCTGCGTGCTAGCGATAGGCTTCAACATAAGAAGTCAAAGTTTTAAAAGATTTTCTCAATATATCAAGAGCTATCTCAAAACCACTGAACCAATACTAGGCTTGTTTGTACTCATTTTAATGGATTTTTCATGCCGATTCCAAATATGGTCATGAAAAATTACAATTCTAAAATTTTTGAATTAAAAAAAAATTGAAACTTGTCGTCTGCACATGTGTGGAGAGAGTTAAAATAGAACACTCCACAACTGCACCATGTGATCCACTTTTTGGATGATAGCATAATTAGTCATGTGTTATAAATCCTAATTTACATGTATCTTAATTGAATTTTAATTTTTTCCTCATTTTAAAAATTTAAGTGTTTTTTATTTACTTATTTATGTGATCAACCTATTTTACCATATATGGGCATATTTCAATTAATCACAAAACAAGTCAATTATTCTCGCTCCTCCTCCCCTTCGGCCACACCTAAACACCATTTCCTCTAATTAATAGTAAATAACCATGACCAATTTCTTTAAAATATATAAGTAGGTTTTCAAATATTAATTGTAAGGAAGCTTTTCAGTCAAATAAAGGACACATTTATCAACCTTGTTCTTATGCTTGTTTTGTTAGGAGAATTGACACATACTTGCCTGTTTTGTTAGTGAATTGACACATATATTTGATTTGGCACAAACTCAGAAAATGTAAAGTAGATCAACTCATTTCCTAAAGGCAAGATAACCATAATAATAAATGTATCAGCAAAAAATATCCCATACCAAGTTACCAACCCTGTGAGCAATCATACAGATAGATAGCATCTCCCTGCCCGATTCATTTTCATAAGCTGAGAGATTAGGATGATTTGATTTTCAAGAATGGAAATTCACAGTACCAGCGGTCGTATCACACTCCCCTCTAGTACTAGTAGTAGAGTGTGATCTATTTCAACAATGAGGGCAGTATTGACTCTTTGGGACACTCACTCTAACAGATGATAGCAATAGTATTTTATCTTATCTGTTCAGTCCAAATCTAATCTAAACTCTTAACATAAACATTTGAAAGTGTTTTTGTTAAATAATGTTTAATGGATATATTGACTGACACATTGACTGACTGACACAAAGTCACACACTAACAAATCATACTGACCTACAAAAAAAGGGCATCAGGCCCGAAGCCAGGATTTATTTGGGGGACTTTTCCTTTAAAAAAAAGGGCTATTTCACTGCTTTTCCCCAAAAGAGCAGACTTATTGTAAAATTTTCCTTCAAAACAGGTCGATTTTCAATGTTTTTCACAGAAAAAGAGGACCTTTTTTCCCAGATTGGCATTTTTTGGGTACCCCATGCCACCCCCTGGCTATGGCTTTGAAAGGCATGACATTTCTTTCTTTAAGGGTTTTCCATTGTCACCCGATTCGACTTGACTATTGCGCCTCTTTTCAATGCGTGCGTACTCCACGTCGTGCTCGGCGTTGCGTTGCAGACATCGCAGAGAACGATGCGTGTTGTGCGTGTCAATGCTATTTTTGTGCATCGGCGACAACCAGGGCAACAAAATAAAGAAAACAATATTTGCTGAGCGCAAAAAAGGTGGCCAGCGTGCTTCCACCTGGACCCCTCCCCCAAAGTAGGCTTACGACAGTAGGGTCCAATAGATGGTATGAAGTTAAAGGCCTACCCAACAAACACAGAATCAAGGGTTTTTTTAAAACATTAGGCCTAAACGAGTGTTGGTTAATTCGTTTTAATAATATTTTGGCCTAAATGTTGGGTAACCACTATATTATAGGCCTATTAAAGAATATACGTTTGTAGAACGTTTCATAATAAAATGCACCAGGTCGTGTGTCTTGAGCTCGCCACCAAAAAAAGGTGGCGACGTTACATTTTGCAAAAGTCTACTCAAAACAAATGATGATATCTCTGTCAAGCAAGAAGGTATTGTCATGCTGTGGTCTCATTTTATTGCTAAATAAAATGCACTTTCAACTCTGTAAAAAGAAATACTTGAACCTTTTTAATACTGACACTGTGCTTCATAGAATTCAGAATGGGCAGGGTGGCGGTGGTGGGGGATGTGGTGGTGGGGGATGTGGTACACACAAACTCTATGGGATTGGTATTTTTAGTGCGTAATCTGCTTCTGTAAAGGCTGTAAATTGGATTTGGACTCTATTTAGCATCTAAAACACTCATGGCCTTACAGCTAAACAATTCTACTAATTGTTTTTAATAATTTATGATTTTCCATACAAAACTACCCGTTGTCATATTAAACACTGTAGTAAGTAATGCAGATATATGTCTTCAAAATCTAAAAGTTACTGTAAAATTTTAATTACTTATCCTATCATAGTCAAAGTATAGATTTTCGAAGGAAATTTGATGAGAATCTAAATATGGACATATTTTTTCTGTATGGGTTAGGGGGAAAATGTTTAGGTTCAAAATATGTTGAATTGTAAAAAAATCTAACATACTTTGGGACACCCTATATTCCTAGATTACCAAACAGCTGCGATTTTGGTTTCTTCCAAAGTCAGTTGGCTGAACTTGGCTCTCCATATCCTCTAACCAAATGAATGTTGTTTACTTTCAGTTTATTACTGTAACTCTTTGAATAAGTTCATCAGGACTGATATAATTAAATTAAATATCAGATTATGTTGTTCAAGTCCAAAGATTTACTCACGTTTTAGACGTTTCATCTTCCGTGCGGAAGATTTCATCAGTAATGCGCCGATACAGCCGCTGCACCACCTCTGGTCCTCCTACTCTCATCCCCAGGGTGTGTAGTTGTTTGCAGTAGCTGATCAGCAATTACGGACCATGTTTCACAGCAAAACCATGTGATTAATTGGGAAGGGGCCAAAGTCGTCGATAAAGACTCATGTAAACAAACGCGGTGGATCAGAGAGGCCATGTGGATCAGAAAGCGGGGGGACAACGTCATCAATCGCGATGAAGGAACTTATTCTTTGAGTCATGTATACGATCAGCTACTGCAAACAACTACACACCCTGGGGATGAGAGTAGGAGGACCAGAGGTGGTGCAGCGGCTGTATCGGCGCATTACTGATGAAATCTTCCACACGGAAGATGAAACGTCTAAAACGTTAGTAAATCTTTGGACTTGAACAACATAATCTGATATTTAATTTATTACTGTAAGTTGGTAATAAGCAATGCATTGAGTGACCCATTTTTTATTAAAATCTTTTTTATTCCACCCTGTATAACTTGCAGGTCACCCTGTAAAATGAGTTGAAATGTATATATTTGAATTGCTTATGCCTTCAGCTTTCCAAAATGTATACTTTTGCTAGTTTAGGGTTGATGATTGTCGAGATAATCTAATTAGAAACCCGGTTGGTGTAAAAATTCATAATATTTGTCATGTAACGCTAAGGGTGGCGAGTTCAGGACACACGGCCACCATGTACACGCCAACTTTTACAAGTTTGTAATCCAATATTTAAATGTTTAAAGCATTTTGTGTTATTGGGTAAAGACCTAGGCCTACAATGTACTACGTGCACTGAATTCATAATGCATGTGATATAGACAACACCATCAAAACTATTCAGTTTCAAAAAAATGTGTCATACATTTACAAAAATGATATCATAATTGGCCAAACGTTTTATAAGATCGTGGTTGGATAGAGTACAGTTGTTGAAAGCTGCGTTCATTCAATTGGAATTCCTACTATTTTGAAGACCAAATTAAAAGGACTTGCGTATATTAATGAGCACATGGTGACGTGTTTACAAACTAGCAGATGCAGAAAGTGCACAGAACGTTCAATAACAGACAAAGTCCCTGTGCTTTGTATCGTTCGATCTAGCCCACTCTAAATTATGTAATTGTGCCATTTTTTGTGCGTGTGCATGCTTTTTCTTTCAGATAATAATGGACTTTGCCAGTTGGTGAATGGTTTGTATTATTTTCTCATCTGTGATTGACAGCAACTTATAAGAGGTGATCATTATAATTAATGTGAACGTTGAACAGCACATTAACAGAGGGATCAAAATTCAAAAAAGAAAGGTGGAAAAAAAACATAAAATTATACCGTTTTAAAGGGTGGTGCAATAATTAATTATCTGTACCCCCTGGGTGGTGAATTATAGGGGGGGGCAAAGATTTTTTGGCATGCCAAAAGGGGGCAAGCATTTTTTGGCAGGTCGAAAGGGGGTCTAGCAATTTTTGGCAGGTCGAAAGGGGGGGGGGGCAAGCGATTTTTGGCACAGATATTTTGGGCACCGTTTCTATATTGTGCCCTAAAAGGTGTAGGAAAACATTAGGAACATGTTCAAATTATATGCAAAATTTCCTGCTCGCTGCTCTCGCACCATATGATAAGACAATTTAAGGTTTTAAATTCGGGTTCCCCAAAATCTTAGTGTGTAAAGATTTTGGCACATCAAAAGGGGGACAAAGATTTTTTGGCACGTCAAAAGGGGGCAAAGATTTTTAGCACGGCCAGGGGGGGGGCAAGCTATTTTTGGCAGACCGCTTTGAGAATTCACCACCCCGGAGTATACATAATTATTGCACCACCCCTAACTCATATGAAGACATCCATATGCGGGCAGTTTGCCTGCGTGTCTGCAGAATACTACATTGGCGTAAGTTATTAATGTGGTTTAGAAAAAGAATAAGCTTTTGGCAATCGGTAAATGGAGAGAATAAGCTTATTTGCGAAACAAATTCCAATAGGGCGATCTGTAACTCAGTATCAGTTAATGTCATAATGTTAAAAGAGTTATTATATAGAATGTATGAATGGTGAATTCAAATTTGCCATCAAACTGCATCATTTTATATATCGTATTTCCTCTAATAGTCGCCCCCCCTCAAAACAACGCCCCCCCCCACCATTTTTTTCAACCAAGATGTTTCAAAAATGCCGATATTTCCATGCTATCTTATGTAGTATGCTTACCAAGTTGCCCACATGGTCGATAATAGCGTCAATAATCAACGAAAATCTGGATCGGAAACCCGGAAGTGAACCAGATGTCAGTGTTTTAATTCATAGTTCGTCATTTTAGCGCGAGTTTTAAGTTTACCTAATGATTTTAACAGGAATTATCGTTCTAAAAATGACCTTAAATAATGCCCCCCGTTTGGAAAATGCAACGCCCTCGGGCCGTTTATTTGAGGAAATACGGTATCAAATTAAAGCCCTTGAGTAAAGAAAGCCAAAACTGTAAACTGTTTTGTCATAGCACTTTCCTTAGCAAAGTTACATCTTGTCAAAGATTGACTTTCATCAAAAATATTTAGCCAACATTTACTGCATTAATTAAAAAACAAAACAGCATAGTCTCATGACAGTGCAGCTATTCTATGTGGAACTGCTATCACAATCCCTCTAAAATTCCGTATGCGATTGTCTCATCACAAAAAAAAATCATATATTTGGGTCAAGTGAAGTATAGACAACATATATCTGAATCTGGATGCTGTACTCCAATTTAGCAGGACTAGCCTACATCATATCAGAGGGTTTTGACCTATAAATGACCTAATTGTTGGAGTGACTGGGTTTGTTGAGGGCTTATTAGCCTATGAAATTTGAGTCCAGGAGTTTGAAGTTCTGTCTTGAAGTTTGTGAGTTTGGTTGAATCCAATATGCCCTGTGGCAAGTCATTCCAGGCTCCTTTGGTGGTCCATGGAAAGAAACTTAGTTCCCGGATGCGAGTTCTTGATTGTTGTCGTTGCGTTGATAGGACAGAGCATGGGTATTTTTAAGTAAACGTTGGGGTTTGGTGAGGCGGTCTTTCCAGTCAATATCAACTAGATTATGCGAAATCTTAAACATCAGGATGAGCCGTGTGATGATGTAAGTTTGCTTGTCTGATTCACTCCAAATTCGGAGATAATTGCGTTTGAACACCTGATGCACGGAATGGTGTCACTTCAACCTGTTGTAGTTCTCATCTCATTAAATTTTTCAATAAAAAAAGTTGATCTCTTCATGAAGGAAGGTCCTCTCTATTTACTGACCAAACAGGAAAAGGTTTGGTTAATGTTTTCTGGTGGAATCAGGAATTTCTTGAAACACCCTGATATAGGCCTACATTTGGATCAAAACAAGTCATGTACGCCATTTAACAGGCCTGGGATTTCTTGTATCGATCAGTTTCTCCATAGACAATACGTGTGTGAGTCCACGCACACAGTGAATGAAAAATCGTTCTAGTGGAAACTGTATTGACAGTGGGCATCCCTACTAATATGGGCATAATGGCTCCGCCCAATGAACCATATACGGCGCTGTCCATCATCCTTTTCGTAGCTACGTCACATTATAGCTCATTCATATCATTACATATCACAATCACCTTTGTCGAACAGACTCTTACGCAGGTACCGAGCTCACGCTGTCCTAACTTTAGCGATCGAAGTAGCACCTCTCTTAATTTAGTACTACTCAGCCAACACAATCTGGTTGTGTAGGAGACTATCATCGTGACACCCACGTTGGAACCATTGGATTACGGAAGAAATATCATTACCAGGACTGAAGCAATGTGGCCATTTCTATGTTTGTACCGGGCAAGTAACAGACATTTTTCAACACAGAGATTACTACAAATTCGTCCAAAGGTAAGCAAAGGGTTGGGGATCACATTTTTAACTTTGACTAAACTGTTTTGGAGTTAAGGGTTGCTAAAAGTAGACCATTTCGGGGGCTGTATCTGTTGTACATGTCACATATTGAACAGTTAATGAAAACCGACAACATTCGCTGGTGAATTATAGCGACGTTTTAGTAGAACAGCGGTATACAAGTAGACCTATTAAATGTGTGTACATGTTGATGCAAATTCAAGAAAGTAGAAAACTTGGAAGTATCAAGTATGACTATATATCTTCTTAAATTTGCCTCTGTATTTTGCAAACTAAAACAAGAATACTTCAGAATAATAAATATGAATATCATGATATGAGAGTAGGCCTATGACTAGGCCTAATTAATTAAGATACCAAGACAAACTGATATCGTAAAAGTATGGTAAAAGTCACCGGTGCTTGCAAAAGTTAAGAATGAACGCTGTACAATAGTTTATACTCATCACATGTATATCACACGCCATGGTCGGGTCACGTATGTAGGCCTATTTGCATGTTTGTCGTGCGTCGACCAGGCTAAAAATCCTGGGCGTTTGCGGGCCGAATGTGGCAAACCGATTTACGATAACATGAGATTTTTAAACTTATCCGGTCTTTTAAAAATGGCAAAGCACCTGGGCCTGATGGTATAACATCCACCATGCTTAAGCATACTGCAGCCCAGGTTGCATTTCCTCTTTCATTGCTTTTAAATAATTCCCTCTGTGAGGGTAAAATCCCTGATGACTGCAAAAGAGCAAATGTCGTCCCAATACACAAATCTGGTAACATTAGTAGCATTGAAAACTATATATCAAATTTGGTATCAACGTTTGAAGGAAAGTGTATAGAAAACTATTATATAAATTATTTTGCCATAAACTCATCAGACTCTGATTAAATGGGGATGGAACTACTGGAGACTTTCTTTTTTGGCTGTGTTTACCTTGGTGTTTTAATTTCCTCTAATATGAAATGGGGTGATCATGTCAAGTATGTTACTTCAAGAGCTTCAAGACTCTTTGGTTTTATTAGGTGGCTGGTCCGTTGTAACGATCCAGATATTCTCGTCAGATTATTTTCCACCTTATGTAGACCCATCTTGGAATACGGAATACCAGGGTGGCTCCCTTACCAAACTGGTCATTTAAAATCACTTGAAAAAACTCAAAAACTTCCTGCTCCCCGGGGGTAGCTTAGTTACAATTTCAGATTAGAAATGCTTGGTTTATCTTCTATGCATCTTCTATGTATGGGAGGTATGATATCAATCCCTTTAAGTTTATCTCAGTGAATCCCCGCCACAACGAGAATTAAAAATTTAGTCACACCTATGCTCGCACAGATGGTTTTAAATTCACTGTTTTCAACAGATTTGCTGCTTTTTTTGATCAACTTCCTCAAGATCTCCGTAATCAACTTCTTTTCAGTTTTTATGGGTTTTTAACAAATTCCAAAGAGCACTTCAAAAATCTCAGCTGGAATTGATTTTTATAGAGTGTTTCTTATGTAATATGTTTAGTTTATTTATTTACCCCACTCTAGTTCATGGGGAGAAATCCTGTCTCCTTCGGTGTGATCTCTGTTTTGCTGTGTTGTTTTTGCAGAGTTTTTAGGTTTAGCCACTTTGAAAGTGACTTTTGTTACTCTAGGCTATCCCTGCCAGAGGCTCTGTGTCTTGTTCTCCTGTTTTTGCACACAGAGGAGTCTTGGATTCCTCATCATGGACTGGAGTCTTGCCTTTTAATAACTGATATATGAAAATAACTCATGTTAATTGCTGGTCAATTGAAAATGTTATATACTTTTAATATTGTGCAATCATTATATGTGTTTTACTGTATGTTTAATGTTTTTTATCTGGCAAATAAAATGAAATGAAATGAAATGAATGAAATTAACTTAGGTGGTCTATCGTGTGCGATACACTATTTTGGGTCGACCTGGGATTTTTTTCTCACAGCTTGACCCAAAACGACTAATTTACTGGTCTGGAACTTGGTGGATCCCGATGTCATGTCATGGATGGACAGACAGCAATACTGCGTATTGCTGTATGGTAAGCAGGTACGAATAATTCCGCGTGAATTGAGACGTCGGAGCCGGTCAAACACAGAGGACTAGCCTACATCCCGTATCCTACTATCACTCAAATAAGCAAAACTCTTCACGAATTCACTCACCTTGCGATCCTACATCATCAGTTGAAACAAACATCTAAGTTTCCAAAAACAACTTTGTCATTCCTCAAAACTACAAGTAACTTCATTAATAAAAAATTGAAATCCTACTATTACCCGTTATTAAAAATTTTGTTCGATTTATGTCAACCAAAAGAACGCACGAGTCGAGTTCAGTTGACCAAAATGGTATCTCCTGCCTCCTGGTCACCTCAGATATGACGTCAGTATCAAGCTGCTTATTAAATATTCATGAAACCGACCACGTGGTCACAATCGATGGATCGGATTGGTTGAAATCAATGCCACGTTTTTGACCTTACAGGGGTCAGAGATATGCATATTCATGTATGAAAACAGCGGTGCGGATATAGTATCATCACCAGGACTGAGAAATGCGACATTTTCGATGTTTGTACCTGGGAATTTCAGACACGGAGACTCCGAGGAGATTTCTACAAATTAGTCCAAAGGTAACCAAAGGGTTGGGGATTGCATTTTTAACTATCACTAAATGTTTCTATACCTGATCTCATGTACCAATAACTTGTGTATTGGTACATGATTCGGCGAGTATATATCAGCAATAGCGAATAAATGGTCGTTTTTTACTCTGTTCAAAACGTCACATGTACACCAAATACAGCCCCCGAAATGGTCTACTTTTAGCGTGCCTTAACTCTGAAACAGTTTAGTCAAAGTTAAAAATGCGATCCCCAACTCTTTGCTTACCTTTGGACGAATTTGTTGTAATCTCCGCTAGCTCCGTGTTGAAAAATGTCCGGTACTTACCCGGTACAAACATAGAAATGGCCGCATTGCTTCAGTCCTGGTATGAATATTTCTTCCGTAATCCAATGGTTCCAACGTGGGTATCACGATGATAGTCTCCTACATACAACCAGATTGTGTCGGCCTGACGCTCGTCGATCCTAATCGTTAAAGTGAGGACAGCGTGATGATTGACAGCGCCGTATATGGTTCATTGGGCGGAGCCATTATGCCCATATTAGGCTGTTGTTGTGCACACGTCACGCATATATTACGGCATGGCAGCAGACAAGTTGCGCTTATGTCCAGCGAGGTCATGTCACACTTCCGGTGTGACATGTCCAGAACTCCCATACATTTTCGGAAGCGACAGACAAATTGCAGAACAGCGTGCCAATTTAAGCTTCCTGTAATATCTATTGCACATAACATACGAAGTCACAAACTTACAAACTTCAATATGAACTTCAAATACACCAGACCAGCTGTTAATCATTACCGATCCTTCAGAACGTTTTACTCTTGCAGCTGTTTGATGTAAATGCGACTTCGCTATCTCCATTTTCCCTATCGAAACGTCAGGCGTTGTTTACAATTTTACCGGAAATGTAGGAAATCGCCAGGCCTTCTTCTGGAAATGCGCAAGGCATTGTGGGAAATTGTCAGAGCTGTGCACGTTGTGTAGCCTAAGTTCCTTGGCCCCGATCTCGAAACAATAAACATGGCGGAATAAAATGACCGTGCGTAAGCAGTAAAGGGACTGGTGGATTAAACCTATGTAACTCTTCGGTCTGACAAGGTCAGGTCATTACGCATCATCAGAGTTGGTAAATACGTCATCTGCTTAATTATTCCTAGCTACGCTTGAACCGCTGGAATACATGGATTACGCCATTGTTGTAGCCGAGAGAGCAAGCGTGAGGTCTGGACACTTTTCGTGTTCTGGACACAAATGTGTCATAAATATATTGGCGATGTCCAGTATTTAAGGGCACTTTTTACATACAGGTACGTTTGCTTGTGATAGGGTAGATTCGATAGCTGTACAAATTGTACAAAATATCAATTTCATACTGACCTCAAATTGTTTACAAAAATTTATTTTTCCATACGTTGTCATTGTATCCAGTTGTTCGACGTTTAGGTTGCGCTGTCCTCCGACCCTGACTGTTCGTCACGTAGACAGACCGTGACCTGGGTACGCGTACAAAGAAGGGGATGCGATTGCGAGCCGCCATTTTGACACGCGGTATCTACTCTTCAGAAAAATTACTTTTGTTGATGTTTTATATCAAACAATTTTCGATAACGGATTTCTACTAGGATTTCAATTTTTTATTAATGAAGGTGCATGTAGTTTTGAGGAATAACACAGGATGTTTTGAGTTTTATTTCAACTGGTGGTGTAGGAAGGTGAGTGAATTCGTGAATGAGGCCGTGGAATGAGATTTTGTTTCAACGATCCGAATCCGATAGTAGGATACTAAACGTAGGCTAAAATGTCTACATTCGCCATGTTTACATGAAAACATTAGCTGCTGCGAGGTCAGTGTCGTTCAATTCGTTACCTAAATTCCTTTCAGGATATTCTGATTTCACTTATTTATAATGTGTACGAACATGCTCCATACAAACTCAAAAGTATGAATGCAAGGTGTTATTGCTGACAATAGAAACATTGTTGCAACATCATTAAAAACAGGTATATACTACAGACGTTCTTTCGCTGAAACGTGATACAGGCTAGTAAGGCAGTCTGAAATGTTTCAGAATTGAGGTCGGCTAAAAAGTAGACCGTTTTGGGGACTGTAATTGGTGTAGATGTCACATTTTGAACAGTGAGCGATATTAAAGTGACCAATTTGATGTTCAGCACAAGTGTTTATCCTTACTCAGGGTGGATGTGCATTAGACCGAATAATCAGTCCCAATACAAAATTTGTATAGGGACTGAATTGGTTACAGCAGTAAAGCTTATGGCAACAGTTATGTCACTTTTGAGTTGCACTTGTACTCACTTGGATTATAACACACTCCAAATTGTTGCTTGGGTGTACACAGAAGTTTGGGTGTATAATCGATGTCAAAAACCGTTCTGCATTCCAACAAAAAAGCTATTTTCCAGTTGCGTTTTTAGCACAGTTTCTCTCGCCATACACTCGTATTTATTTACCTCTGCTAATGCCGATTGACTTAGTCTCCTCGCCGGCTAGTTTGGTTCCGCTCCCGCAACACAGACACCAAACTGTCTGCGAAGGAGACTATAGGTTTACTTCCGTTGTCCAGCTTGTCCATATGAAAACAAGGTCCGCGATGACCAGGAATTTTCGACGGTGTAGGCGCGAGAAATTAGATTTTTTGCACATTTCCAGTGCACATCCAGAAGCTTGAAGTTGAAGTATTGTAGGAGAGAGGTAAGTAAGTTATTATCACGTATAGGGGATTGCAGGTAATTATACAAAATGATTTAGTGGTGAAAAATATCATGTAAAACACAGAGTGGTCGTGAACAAGTTCAGGATGACAATATCGACATCCTCCCCGAATAGGAAAGTAACAGCGTTAGTACGGCACTAGATGTGCATGTAGTACAGGGAACCCATACCGTAGTAGCTCTGCTCAACGGTATGGGACGAAGTGTATACAAAAAGCTAGTGCAACGCAATTGCATGATTTCAATTAGAGTTTGTACTAAAAAATACAAGGCTCCTGTAGCTTAAATAGTTGCATGTTTGTCATAATATTAATTACACAGTTGAGTTACAGAAAGGCCGATTATTGTAATTATTGTGAGAGAGATTTTGTCGAGATCGGACGTGTTTGACACACGCTCCGGTTTGATACACGCTCCGGTAACCAATGTATACAATGTAATTTTGAGTTCTACTCAGGCGTATATTAAATGCCCGGAACTACAACGTTGAGCTAAACTGCAGCTAATTATTATGTGTCATCATTATACCATGATTATAGTACCAGTACTACGCTAATATTGACTCAATATGACTTCAAAACTTGTGCAAGAACTCATTACAAATGAGGATTTCAAGACATTTTTTAAATCATCTTGGGCTGAGAGGGACAAAGAGATGCAGGACAACATGAAACTAATGATGGAGGAATGTTTAGACAAACACACAAAGCAGATTAAAGAGATGGGGGTAAGACAAATGAAGTATATGGAGGAGATGAAAGAGAAATACGCAACGCAGATAGAGAATATGGAGAAGAAATTTCAAGAAATGACACTAACTAACAATAAACAGACTTGTCAAATGAAACAAGAAATGTGTAATTGAAGAGAAACATACGAGAAGAATTGAACAAGTGGAGGGAGAAATACACGACTTGAGTTGCATGAACACTAAATTACAAAGAGATAGTGCTGATCAACAGGATCAACTGACTTTTCTTCTTTCTAACATCGAAGAAAAAAGCAGGGAGCTTGAAAGGCAAATGCAATATTTGAGGAAAAATTGTCTGTTGGTAACAGGGATACCCGAGGAAAAGAAAGAGAATACTGATGAATTGATCAAGACATTTACTGCCACCAAGTTGGGGGTAACAATCAAGGACATTGACATTGACAGGTCACACCGCCTAGTGAAGCAGGGTAGAAAACCCAGGCCTATCATTGTTAAATTAACAACCTACAACACGCGCAGCAAAATAATGAGGGAGAGAACAAAACTGAAAGGACAGAAAATGGGAATACAAGAGCACCTGACAGCATTCACACAGCACTTACTGGGCAAAGCAAAGGAGTTGTCCCAAAAAGCCCCTTGGATAAAGAATGTATGGGCTTGGGAGGGAAAGGTAACTTGTCTCGTAAGTAGATGAGAAGTCACCGCAAAGAAAGTGACAGTAACTTGCTATGAAGATCTAAATAAACTGTGGAGAAAAGGCGCCGATCTAGTTGACACCAGCAACAGAAAGAGAAGAATAACAGATGATGATTATGACAGAATTGAGTGGGAAAAAACTGATAAACTCGAATGACTGGACAAATTCATTTAATATGAGTTCACTTATTGCACTTGTTTCATTAAAAATCATACAGTGAAGTGATATTGAACCTATTAAAATGTTTTACTATAACATGTACAATACTATGTTGAATCTAAAATGGCGACATTTGCAGGTAGATTCAAGTCTACATAATATGAGACTAGCTTGTTAAGTTTGTATTGCTATATTGATTCACTAGAATCAAAGTAGATTTCCATTTCATTTCAATATTGGCGATGTTCGATCTGCAATACACACTGCAGCTTCTTGTACTTCTTACCTAAACTCCTATGCTTGAAATTGTAATAAATACTTCGTTACTTATCCAGAATAAATAAAAAATCATTAGCACATGATCCAAGTCGGCGCACCAAAACTGAGATGGCACTTCAGTGCAAACTTAGATAGGGCATCACCAATAACGAAAATGTCATACCGATAAATGATGTGTCTGTTTGCCCGTTTTTTAAGTTTGCCTTGTGAACTAGTGCATGCATGCATGTGGCCTGTGGATCACGAAATGCCCTTTGAAACTAAAGATTACCGCTAACTTTGAACAAATTAGAAACATAATACTTGTTCATCATCACCGGATTATAATTTACACAACAATAATCGATATACTGAAAATAATAGGCAAACTTCGGCCATACAAACTACAACCATGCTTTAAAGTTTTTAAGCTTACCTGCATTTGCGGCCATGTTTTCAAAATCAAAACAAATGGCGTGGGTTGCCAGTTTATAAAATTCTGTTCCACAAACTACTCATCAAAGCAAATCACCAAAGTAAACAAGCAAGTGCCTGTAAATATAGGGGGTCATAAAATTTTAGGAGTTCTGAATTGAGGGTTTAAAAAAAGTTTTGGGTATATGAACAGGGGAGTAAAAAAGTTTTTAGCACGTAGAGGCGGGGGGGTAACGGGGTATAAAACTTTTAGCAACATAGCCTATGCGCTAGCCTACTTTACAAAATGATAAAACATTTCCACATTTCCACATATTCATTGCACATGAATACAAATTTTAGTGTCATTAATATGTTTCCTCTGTCCTTCGATGTAGAATGGTAGGCCTGTGTACGGGGGGGGTCAACAAAGTTTTAACCTATTAGTCCTAATATGATGGGGGGGTCAACAAAGTTTAAGGTCCATAGAGGGGGGTCACGAAGGGGGGGCTTAAAAATGTTGACATGAAAACAAATTCAATCCCCCCCCACCAAAGTATTTCTGAATACTCTTCGGCGGGCCTATCATCCGGGGGGACTCAACTTTGGAAGTGCGGCGGGGATGTGCGGGCAGCAATTCAAAACTAGGTAGGGGTCTTTCGGTGAGAAGGCCCCTGAAAGAGTATAGGGCCTATATATTTATTAAAACACTTAAATGGCAGCCAAAAAGGCCGAATTTCATGGTAAATTACAATTAAATTAATAAAGATAGCCAAAAAAAAATACAAATGTAGGGGAGATCGGGGAGTGTTCGCCCTATTTTTTTCTGACCAGCCTAGCGATGTCAATTTTAAGGTTAGGGATGACCTGATTAGCCCATGTGAAAGCCCTACCGGTATGTCTTAGCTATACGATACGACCACAATCCCAGAACATTATTATTTTGCTTTTTTGATTGGTTTCTTATTTTCTTTTCTTCGTGTTCCCAATAATCTCTGCTATATAAGTGCCGTTTTAAATTTTGGTCAGCTTCTTCATTTTAAAATTTCTTTACAGCTTTGCATTCGGCCTAATGCCGATTTTTTTTTTTTCTAAACGCGCGACAAATTATAGCCGTTTTATCTGCCCGGGATTTTGCATACTGAAACCTCACTTTTTGCGTACTGAATCAGCCTAGATTCTAGAACGCGTGTTAGGCAATGTTTTTAGAACATTATTATTTTGCATGTTTTTTGCTTTGCTTGCTATCTTCTGTAGATAGCATTTAGGGACTACAAAGAAAATGGTTTCATACCTCTAATTTTTTTCTTTTTTTTTAATGATTTTTTAATGATTATCATTTTGACTGTCTACCGAAGATAGCAATCATGGCGGGTTTATATGAGACAAAAAGTTATTTTTTTGCGTACTGAATCATCATTGCTTTTTGTTTTGTTTTTGTTTTGCTTTTTTGATTTGTTTCTTATTTTCTTTTCTTCATGTTCCCAATAATCTCTGCTATAAAAGTGCCGTTTTAAATTTTGGTCAGCTTCTTCATTTTAACATTTCTTTATAGCTTTGCATTTGACCTATTGTCGATTTTTTTTCTAAACGCGTGGCAAATTATAGCCGTTTTACCGGCCCCGGGATTTTGCGCACTGAATCCTCACATTTTGTGTACTGAGTCATTATCATCTAGAACGCGTGTTCGGCAATGTTTTTAGAACATTATTATTTTGCATGTTTTTTGCTTTGCTTGCTATCTTCTGTAGATAGCATTTAGGGACTACAAAGAAAATAATTTCATACCTCTATTTTTTCTTTATGTTTAATGATTTTTTTAATGATTGTCATTTTGACTGTCTACCGAAGATAGCAATCACCGCGGGTTTATATGAGACAAAAAGTATTTTTTTGTGTACTGAATCATCATTGTTTTTTGTTTTGTTTTGTTTTTGTTTTGCTTTTTTGATTTGTTTCTTATTTTCTTTCCTTCATGTTCCCAATAATCTCTGCTATAAAAGTGCCGTTTTAAATTTTGATCAGCTTCTTCATTTTAACATTTCTTTATAGCTTTGCATTCGGCTTAATGCCTATTTTTTTCGCTAAACGCGCGGCAAATTATAGCCGTTTTACCGGGCCCGGGATTGTGCGCACTGAATCCTCACATTTTGTGTACTGAGTCATTATCATCTAGAACGCGTGTTTAGCAATGTTTTTTTTGGGGGAACATTATTATTTTGCATGTTTTTGCTTTCCTTGCTATCTTCTGTAGATAGCATTTAGGGCCTACAAAGAAAATAATTCATACTTCTATTTTTTTTTCTTTATGTTTAATGATTTTTTTAATGATTATCATTTTGACTGTCTACCGGAGATAGCAATCATGGCGGTTTTATATGAGACAAAAAGTAAATTTTTTGCGTACTGAATCATCAATCATTGCTTTTTGTTTTGTTTTTGTTTTGTTTTTATTTTGCTTTTTTGATTTGTTTCTTATTTTCTTTTCTTCGTGTTCCCAATAATCTCTGCTATATAAGTGCCGTTTTAAATTTTGGTCAGCTTCTTCATTTTAAAATTTCTTTACAGCTTTGCATTCGGCCTAATGCCGATTTTTTTTTTCTAAACGCGCGGCAAATTATAGCCGTTTTATCGGCCCGGGATTTTGCGTACTGAAACCTCACATTTTGCGTACTGAATCATTTAATATCATCTAGATTCTAGAACGGGTATTAGGCAATGTTTTTAGAACATTATTATTTTGCATGTTTTTTGCTTTGCTTGCTATCTTCGGTAGATAGCATTTAGGGACTACAAAGAAAATAATTTCATACCTCTATTTTTTCTTTATCTTTAATGATTTTTTAATGATTGTCATTTTGACTCTCTACCGAAGATAGCAATCACCGCCGGTTTATATGAGACAAAAAGTCTTTTTTTGTGTACTGAATCATCATTGTTTTTTGTTTTGTTTTTGTTTTGCTTTTTTGATTTGTTTCTTATTTGATTTTCTTCATGTTCCCAATAATCTCTGCTATATAAGTGCCGTTTTAAATTTTGGTTAGCTTCATCATTTTAAAATTTCTTTACAGCTTTGCATTCGGCCTAATGCCGATTTTTTTTTCTAAACGCGCGCCAAATTATAGCCGTTTTATCGGCCCGGGATTTTGCGTAGTGAAACCTCACATTTTGCGTACTGAATCATTATCATCTAGATTATAATAATAATAATAATATCTTTATTTATTCACGGTAAAACATGTTCAATATAAAAGTCATTGTTCTTCTACATGTCCGTGGTATATACACATTAAAGTAACAGAATTATAAATTAGTACGTACAATTATTAAAACATTATTAAAACAATAGTCAGTATATTACAAAATTATGAAAGCATAAGAACATATAATATTTTAAAATTTTTAAAACCCAGTAAAACTCATTTCAGTATGACATCAAAATCTAAGAAAACAGGCAAGAAGATAAATATAATCACCAGAATAAAATAAAAGTTCTAGACCTTATATTGCAACATATATATCTGAATACCACTTACACATTCACCAAGTTCACACTCGCACTACAAACGCCTATACACAACCCAGTAAAACTCATTTCAGTATGACATCAAAATCTAAGAAAACAGGCAAGAAGATAAATATAATCACCAGAATAAAATAAAAGTTCTAGACCTTATATTGCAACATATATATCTGAATACCACTTACACTTTCACCAAGTTCACACTCGCACTACAAACGCCTATACACACCCCAAGTACACCCCAACTCCAGCACACCCATAAATACCACACACCCACATAACCACACACCTCTTGCACCCACATCTTACTCCCATAGCGCACCTTCATCCTAAATCCACAAGCATGCATCCATAACACAATGACACGGTTTTTAAAATATAAAATAGGTTATACGCTATATTATAATGTACAACAATATTAATTAAAAGAAGAGCACCAGCAATATTGGAAAATTAAAGCACATTGACAAAAGTCTACATCAAATTCAGAATTAAGGCGATTTTACAAATTGCACTAAACTAATACACATTTAAGGAACATCATATTGTACAGGAGCAAGAAGTCAAGATTGAATTTCTATGACACATAAATAAAAAACATTCATATAACACTATCAACATGGTTAAAGCAGTATTTAAAATGTTTAACATTACGGGCAGCTTTTAGATGGTCATCTAGCGCATTCCAAGACACAGCACCCCGGTAACATAGACTTCTCTTCTTAAAATTCTAGAACGCGTGTTAGGCAATGTTTTTAGAACATTATTATTTTGCATGTTTTTTTGCTTTGCTTGCTATCTTCTGTAGATAGCATTTAGGGACTACAAAGAAAATAATTTCATACCTCTATTTTTTCTTTATGTTTAATGATTTTTTTAATGATTGTCATTTTGACTGTCTACCGTAGATAGCAATCACCTCGGGTTTATATGAGCAAAAAGTATTTTTTTGTGTACTGAATCATCATTGTTTTTTTTTTTTTTTTTATTTTAACATTTCTTTATAGCTTTGCATTCGGCCTAATGCCGATTTTTTTTTCGCTAACCGCGCGGCAAATTATAGCCGTTTTACCGGCCCCGGGATTTTGCGCACTGAATCCTCACATTTTGTGTACTGAATCATTATCATCTAGAACGCGTGTTTGGCAATGTTTTTTTGTAACATTATTATTTTGCATGTTTTTTGCTTTGCTTGCTATCTTCTGTAGATAGCATTTAGGGCCTACAAAGAAAATAATTCATACTTCTATTTTTTTTCTTTATGTTTAATGATTTTTTTAATGATTATCATTTTGACTGTCTACCGAAGATAGCAATCACGGCGGGTTTATATGAGACAAAAAGTATTGTTTTGCGTACTGAATCATCATTGCTTTTTGTTTTGTTTTATTTTTGTTTTGTTTTCATTTTGCTTTTTTGATTTGTTTCTTATTTTCTTTCCTTCGTGTTCCCAATAATATCTGCTATATAAGTGCTGTTTTAAATTTTGGTCAGCTTCTTCATTTTAACATTTCTTTATAGCTTTTCATTCGACCTAATGTCGATTTTTTTTCTAAACGCGCGGCAAATTATAGCCGTTTTACCGGCCCCGGGATTTTGCGCACTGAATCCTCACATTTTGCGTACTGAATCATTATCATCTAGATTCTAGAACGCGTGTTAGGCAATGTTTTTAGAACATTATTATTTTGCATGTTTTTTGCTTTGCTTGCTATCTTCTGTAGATAGCATTTAGGGACTACAAAGAAAATAATTTCATACCTCTATTTTTTTCTTTATGTTTAATGATTTTTTTAATGATTATCATTTTGACTGTCTACCGAAGATAGCAACCATGTTTTTTTTATATGAGACACGACGTCCACTTTTTTGCGTACTGAATCATCATTGCTTTTTGTTTTGTTTTGTCTTTGTTTTGCTTTTTTGATTTGTTTCTTATTTTCTTTTCTTCATGTTCCCAATAATCTCTGCTATTAAAGTGCCGTTTTAAATTTTGGTCAGCTTCTTCATTTTAACATTTCTTTATAGCTTTGCATTCGGCTTAATGCCTATTTTTTTCGCTAAACGCGCGGCAAATTATAGCCGTTTTACCGGGCCTGGATTGTGCGCACTGAATCCTCACATTTTGTGTACTGAGTCATTATCATCTAGAACGCGTGTTTGGCAATGTTTTTTTTTTTGAACTTTATTATTTTGCATGTTTTTTTTTTGCTTTGCTTGCTATCTTCTGTACATAGCATTTAGGGTCTACAAAGAACATGATTCATACTTCCATTTTTTTTCTTTATGTTTAATGATTTTTTTTAATGATTGATTTGTTTCTTATTTTATTTTCTTCATGTTCCCAATAATCTCTGCTATATAAGTGCCGTTTTAAATTTTGGTCAGCTTCTTCATTTTAAAATTTCTTTACAGCTTTGCATTCGGCCTAATGCCGATTTTTTTTTTCTAAACGCGCGGCAAATTATAGCCGTTTTACCGGCCCGGGGATTTTGCGCACTGAATCCTCACATTTGCCGTACTGAATCATTATCATCTAGAACGCGTGTTTGGCAATGTTTTTTGGAACATTATTATTTTGCATGTTTTTTGCTTTGCTTGCTATCTTCTGTACATAGCATTTAGGGTCTACAAAGAACATGATTCATACTTCCATTTTTTTTTCTTTATGTTTAATGATTTTTTAAATGATTATCATTTTGACTGTCTACCGAAGATAGCAATCACGGCGGGTTTATATGAGACAAAAAGTATTTTTTTTGCGTACTGAATCATCATTGCTTTTTGTTTTGTTTTATTTACCTAGCCGGGACACCGGCTAGGTCTTGTGATGCTATCGGATCTTTCTTCTTTCTTCTTCTTTCTTCTTCTTCTGGCAACAAATTTCAAAATGCTTCTTCTCTTACATGTTACATCCTACAATGACGTCACTTGCCCATATGCATCGGCTATATCCAGTGTCTATATGGTGTTCACAGATTTGGGGTCAAAGGTCATTAAGGGGTCATTTCCGGTATAAAACCAAATATGTTCAAAATGCTTCTTCTTCCACAAATTACATGTGATGGTAACATGCTTAGGACATGTGATTTGACTTTGAACGATGTCTATAGGGTGTTCACAGATAAGGGGTCAAAGGTCATTAAAGGGTCATTTCCGGTCTGAAAGCTAAAAATATTCAAAAAATCACTGTTTTTACAAAATACATAGCAGAGTGTTGTCATTAGCACACGTGCATTGCTACTAACCAGGGTCTTTGGGGTGTCTACAGTTTTGGGGTCAAAGGTCATTAAGGGGTCACTTCCGGTCAAAAACCAAAAATCGTCAAATATGTTCATTTTTTAAATCTCAAAACGTAACCAGACCAGAGTGACATAAACTTCATATATGCATTAGTGTTACTCGATGTATGCACGGTATTTTTGTTATTTTGGTCAAAGGTCATTTAGACGTCATTTCCGGTTTGAAGCTAAATAACTTCAAGAATTTTTATCTCCATAACTAAGCAGAGTAGATTTTTTTAATTTAAACTGTAACAATGCATTTTCTCGGTGTATATGAGGTTTTTTTTATATTGGGGTCAAAGGTCATTAAGAAGGTCAAAACATCAAATTTGCAAACAAATGTTTAAAATTACGGAAAAGTAGCTGTATCTCAGCCTATGGAAGACGGATAAAGCCCCTACATGCTACAGTGATGCACCATTAATGGTCTGAGATGTCCATAATAGCCGGTCAAAGGTCAATGTTTAAGACTGGCATTTCCGGCCTCGGCTAGGTCCAGATCTGTAGTCAGATCTAGTTTTGTTTTGTTTTCATTTTGCTTTTTTGATTTGTTTCTTATTTTCTTTCCATCGTGTTCCCAATAATATCTGCTATATACGTGCTGTTTTAAATTTTGGTCAGCTTCTTCATTTTAACATTTCTTTATAGCTTTTCATTCGACCTAATGTCGATTTTTTTTCTAAACGCGCGGCAAATTATAGCCGTTTTACCGGCCCCGGGATTTTGCGCACTGAATCCTCACATTTTGTGTACTGAGTCATTATCATCTAGAACGCGTGTTCGGCAATGTTTTTAGAACATTATTATTTTGCATGTTTTTTGCTTTGCTTGCTATCTTCTGTAGATAGCATTTAGGGACTACAAAGAAAATAATTTCATACCTCTATTTTTCTTTATGTTTAAAAATTTTTTTAATGATTATCATTTTGACTGTCTACCGAAGATAGGAATCACGGCGGGTTTATATGAGACAAAAAGTATTTTTTTGCGTACTGAATCATCATTGCTTTTTGTTTTGTTTTATTTTTGTTTTGTTTTCATTTTGCTTTTTTGATTTGTTTCTTATTTTCTTTCCTTCGTGTTCCCAATAATATCTGCTATATAAGTGCTGTTTTAAATTTTGGTCAGCTTCTTCATTTTAACATTTCTTTATAGCTTTTCATTCGACCTAATGTCGATTTTTTTTTCTAAACGCGCGGCAAATTATAGCCGTTTTACCGGCCACGGGATTTTGCGCACTGAATCCTCACATTTTGCGTACTGAATCATTATCATCTAGATTCTAGAACGCGTGTTAGGCAAATGTTTTTAGAACATTATTATTTTGCATGTTTTTTTGCTTTGCTTGCTATCTTCTGTAGATAGCATTTAGGGACTACAAAGAAAATAATTTCATACCTCTATTTTTTCTTTATGTTTAATGATTTTTTTAATGATTATCATTTTGACTGTCTACCGAAGATAGCAACCATGGCGGGTTTATATGAGACAAAAAGTTATTTTTTTGCGTACTGAATCATCATTGCTTTTTGTTTTGTTTTGTCTTTGTTTTGCTTTTTTGATTTGTTTCTTATTTTCTTTTCTTCATGTTCCCAATAATCTCTGCTATTAAAGTGCCGTTTTAAATTTTGGTCAGCTTCTTCATTTTAACATTTCTTTATAGCTTTGCATTCGGCTTAATGCCTATTTTTTTCGCTAAACGCGCGGCAAATTATAGCCGTTTTACCGGGCCCGGGATTGTGCGCACTGAATCCTCACATTTTGTGTACTGAGTCATTATCATCTAGAACGCGTGTTTGGCAATGTTTTTTTTTGGAACTTTATTATTTTGCATGTTTTTTGCTTTGCTTGCTATCTTCTGTACATAGCATTTAGGGTCTACAAAGAACATGATTCATACTTCCATTTTTTTTTCTTTATGTTTAATGATTTTTTTTAATGATTGATTTGTTTCTTATTTTATTTTCTTCATGTTCCCAATAATCTCTGCTATATAAGTGCTGTTTTAAATTTTGGTCAGCTTCTTCATTTTAAAATTTCTTTACAGCTTTGCATTCGGCCTAATGCCGATTTTTTTTTTTCTAAACGCGCGGCAAATTATAGCCGTTTTACCGGCCCGGGGATTTTGCGCACTGAATCCTCACATTTGCCGTACTGAATCATTATCATCTAGAACGCGTGTTTGGCAATGTTTTTTGGAACATTATTATTTTGCATGTTTTTTGCTTTGCTTGCTATCTTCTGTACATAGCATTTAGGGTCTACAAAGAACATGATTCATACTTCCATTTTTTTTTCTTTATGTTTAATGATTTTTTAAATGATTATCATTTTGACTGTCTACCGAAGATAGCAATCACGGCGGGTTTATATGAGACAAAAAGTATTTTTTTTTGCGTACTGAATCATCATTGCTTTTTGTTTTGTTTTATTTTTGTTTTGTTTTCATTTTGCTTTTTGATTTGTTTCTTATTTTCTTTCCATCGTGTTCCCAATAATATCTGCTATATACGTGCTGTTTTAAATTTTGGTCAGCTTCTTCATTTTAACATTTCTTTATAGCTTTTCATTCGACCTAATGTCGATTTTTTTTCTAAACGCGCGGCAAATTATAGCCGTTTTACCGGCCCCGGGATTTTGCGCACTGAATCCTCACATTTTGTGTACTGAGTCATTATCATCTAGAACGCGTGTTCGGCAATGTTTTTAGAACATTATTATTTTGCATGTTTTTTTGCTTTGCTTGCTATCTTCTGTACATAGCATTTAGGGTCTACAAAGAACATGATTCATACTTCCATTTTTTTTCTTTATGTTTAATGATTTTTTTAAATGATTATCATTTTGACTGTCTACCGAAGATAGCAATCACGGCGGGTTTATATGAGACAAAAAGTATTTTTTTTGCGTACTGAATCATCATTGCTTTTTGTTTTGTTTTATTTTTGTTTTGTTTTCATTTTGCTTTTTTGATTTGTTTCTTATTTTCTTTCCATCGTGTTCCCAATAATATCTGCTATATACGTGCTGTTTTAAATTTTGGTCAGCTTCTTCATTTTAACATTTCTTTATAGCTTTTCATTCGACCTAATGTCGATTTTTTTTTTCTAAACGCGCGGCAAATTATAGCCGTTTTACCGGCCCCGGGATTTTGCGCACTGAATCCTCACATTTTGTGTACTGAGTCATTATCATCTAGAACGCGTGTTCGGCAATGTTTTTAGAACATTATTATTTTGCATGTTTTTTGCTTTTCTTGCTATCTTCTGTAGATAGCATTTAGGGACTACAAAGAAAATAATTTCATACCTCTATTTTTCTTTATGTTTAAAAATTTTTTTAATGATTATCATTTTGACTGTCTACCGAAGATAGCAATCATGGCGGGTTTATATGAGACAAAAAGTTATTTTTTTGCGTACTGAATCATCATTGCTTTTTGTTCTGTTTTGTTTTTGTTTTGCTTTTTTGATTTGTTTCTTATTTTCTTTTCTTCATGTTCCCAATAATCTCTGCTATATAAGTGCCGTTTTAAATTTTGGTCAGCTTCTTCATTTTAACATTTCTTTATAGCTTTGCATTCGGCCTAATGCCTATTTTTTTCGCTAAACGCGCGGCAAATTATAGCCGTTTTACCGGGCCCTGGATTGTGCGCACTGCATCCTCACATTTTGTGTACTGAGTCATTATCATCTAGAACGCGTGTTTAGCAATGTTTTTTTTGGGGGGGGGGAACATTATTATTTTGCATGTTTTTTGCTTTCCTTGCTATCTTCTGTAGATAGCATTTAGGGCCTACAAAGAAAATAATTCATACTTCTATTTTTTTTTTTCTTTATGTTTAATGATTTTTTTAATGATTATCATTTTGACTGTCTACCGAAGATAGCAATCATGGCGGTTTTATATGAGACAAAAAGTAAATTTTTTGCGTACTGAATCATCAATCATTGCTTTTTGTTTTGTTTTTGTTTTGTTTTTATTTTGCTTTTTTGATTTGTTTCTTATTTTCTTTTCTTCGTGTTCCCAATAATCTCTGCTATATAAGTGCCGTTTTAAATTTTGGTCAGCTTCTTCATTTTAAAATTTCTTTACAGCTTTGCATTCGGCCTAATGCCGATTTTTTTTTCTAAACGCGCGGCAAATTATAGCCGTTTTATCGGCCCGGGATTTTGCGTACTGAAACCTCACATTTTGCGTACTGAATCATTTAATATCATCTAGATTCTAGAACGCGTATTAGGCAATGTTTTTAGAACATTATTATTTTGCATGTTTTTTGCTTTGCTTGCTATCTTCGGTAGATAGCATTTAGGGACTACAAAGAAAATAATTTCATACCTCTATTTTTTCTTTATCTTTAATGATTTTTTTAATGATTGTCATTTTGACTCTCTACCGAAGATAGCAATCACCGCCGGTTTATATGAGACAAAAAGTCTTTTTTTGTGTACTGAATCATCATTGTTTTTTGTTTTGTTTTGTTTTTGTTTTGCTTTTTTGATTTGTTTCTTATTTGATTTTCTTCATGTTTCCAATAATCTCTGCTATATAAGTGCCGTTTTAAATTTTGGTTAGCTTCATCATTTTAAAATTTCTTTACAGCTTTGCATTCGGCCTAATGCCGATTTTTTTTCTAAACGCGCGCCAAATTATAGCCGTTTTATCGGCCCGGGATTTTGCGTAGTGAAACCTCACATTTTGCGTACTGAATCATTATCATCTAGATTATAATAATAATAATAATATCTTTATTTATTCACGGTAAAACATGTTCAATATAAAAGTCATTGTTCTTCCACATGTCCGTGGCATATACACATTAAAGTAACAGAATTATAAATTAGTACGTACAATTATTAAAACATTATTAAAACAATAGTCAGTATATTACAAAATTATGAAAGCATAAGAACATATAATATTTTTAAATTTTTAAAACCCAGTAAAACTCATTTCAGTATGACATCAAAATCTAAGAAAACAGGCAAGAAGATAAATATAATCACCAGAATAAAATAAAAGTTCTAGACCTTATATTGCAACATATATATCTGAATACCACTTACACATTCACCAAGTTCACACTCGCACTACAAACGCCTATACACAACCCAGTAAAACTCATTTCAGTATGACATCAAAATCTAAGAAAACAGGCAAGAAGATAAATATAACTAGATCTGGCTACAGATCTGGACCTAGCCGGGGCCGGAAATGCCAGTCTTAAATTTTGACCTTTGACCGGCTATTATGGACATCTCACACCATTAATGGTACATCACTGTAGCATGTAGGGGCTTTATCCGTCATCCATAGGCTGAGATACAGCTACTTTTCCGTAATTTTAAAATTTTTTTTTGCAAATTTGACGTTTGACCTTCTTAATGACCTTTGACCCCAATATAAAAAAAACCTCATATACACCCAGAAAATGCATTGTTACAGTTTAAATAAAAAAAATCTACTATGCTTAGTTATGGAGATAAAAATTCTTGAAGTTATTTAGCTTCAAACCGGAAATGACGTCTAAATGACCTTTGAACAAAATAATAAAAAAAACGTGCATACATCGAATAACACTAATGCATATATGAAGTTTATGTCACTCTGGTCTGGTTACGTTTTGAGATAAAAAAATGAACATATTTGACGATTTTTGGTTTTTGACCGGAAGTGACCCCTTAATGACCTTTGACCCCAAAACTGTAGACACCCCAAAGACCCTGGTTAGTAGCAATGCATGTGTGCTAATGACAACACTCTGCTATGTATTTTGTAAAACGGTGATTTTTGAATATTTTTAGCTTTCAGACCGGAAATGACCCTTTAATGACCTTTGACCCCTTATCTGTGAACACCCTATAGACACCGACCAAAGTCAAGTCACATGTCCTAAGCATGTTACCATCACATGTAATTTGTGGAAGCAGAAGCATTTTGAAGATATTTGGTTTTATACCGGAAATGACCCCTTAATGACCTTTGACCCCAAATCTGTGAACACCCTATATACACTGGATATAGCCGATGCATATGTGCAAGTGACGTCATTGTAGGATGTAACATGTAAGAGAAGAAGCATTTTGAAATTTGTTGCCAGAAGAAGAAGAAAGAAGAAGAAAGAAGAAAGATCCGATAGCATCACAAGACCTAGCCGGTGTCCCGGCTAGGTAATCACCAGAATAAAATAAAAGTTCTAGACCTTATATTGCAACATATATATCTGAATACCACTTACACTTTCACCAAGTTCACACTCGCACTACAAACGCCTATACACACCCCAAGTACACCCCAACTCCAGCACACCCATAAATACCACACACCCACATAACCACACACCTCTTGCACCCACATCTTACTCCCATAGCGCACCTTCATCCTAAATCCACAAGCATGCATCCATAACACAATGACACGGTTTTTAAAATATAAAATAGGTTATAAGCTATATTATAATGTACAACAATATTAATTAAAAGAAGAGCACCAGCAATATTGGAAAATTAAAGCACGTTGACAAAAGTCTACATCAAATTCAGAATTAAGGCGATTTTACAAATTGCACTAAACTAATACACATTTAAGGAACATCATATTGTACAGGAGCAAGAAGTCAAGATTGAATTTCTATGACACATAAATAAAAAACATTCATATAACACTATCAACATGGTTAAAGCAGTATTTAAAATGTTTAACATTACGGGCAGCTTTTAGATGGTCATCTAGCGCATTCCAAGACACAGCACCCCGGTAACATAGACTTCTCTTCTTAAAATTCTAGAACGCGTGTTAGGCAATGTTTTTAGAACATTATTATTTTGCATGTTTTTTGCTTTGCTTGCTATCTTCTGTAGATAGCATTTAGGGACTACAAAGAAAATAATTTCATACCTCTATTTTTCTTTATGTTTAATGATTTTTTAATGATTGTCATTTTGACTGTCTACCGTAGATAGCAATCACCTCGGGTTTATATGAGCAAAAGTATTTTTTGTGTACTGAATCATCATTGTTTTTTTTTATTTTTTTATTTTAACATTTCTTTATAGCTTTGCATTCGGCCTAATGCCGATTTTTTTTTTTTTTCGCTAACCGCGCGGCAAATTATAGCCGTTTTACCGGCCCCGGGATTTTGCGCACTGAATCCTCACATTTTGTGTACTGAATCATTATCATCTAGAACGCGTGTTTGGCAATGTTTTTTTTGTAACATTATTATTTTGCATGTTTTTTGCTTTGCTTGCTATCTTCTGTAGATAGCATTTAGGGCCTACAAAGAAAATAATTCATACTTCTATTTTTTTTTCTTTATGTTTAATGATTTTTTTAATGATTATCATTTTGACTGTCTACCGAAGATAGCAATCACGGCGGGTTTATATGAGACAAAAAGTACTTTTTTGCGTACTGAATCATCATTGCTTTTTGTTTTGTTTTATTTTTGTTTTGTTTTCATTTTGCTTTTTTGATTTGTTTCTTATTTTCTTTCCTTCGTGTTCCCAATAATATCTGCTATATAAGTGCTGTTTTAAATTTTGGTCAGCTTCTTCATTTTAACATTTCTTTATAGCTTTTCATTCGACCTAATGTCGATTTTTTTTCTAAACGCGCGGCAAATTATAGCCGTTTTACCGGCCCCGGGATTTTGCGCACTGAATCCTCACATTTTGCGTACTGAATCATTATCATCTATAGATTCTAGAACGCGTGTTAGGCAATGTTTTTAGAACATTATTATTTTGCATGTTTTTTTTTTTGCTTGCTATCTTCTGTAGATAGCATTTAGGGACTACAAAGAAAATAATTTCATACCTCTATTTTTTCTTTATGTTTAATGATTTTTTTAATGATTATCATTTTGACTGTCTACCGAAGATAGCAATCATGGCGGGTTTATATGAGACAAAAAGTTATTTTTTTGCGTACTGAATCATCATTGCTTTTTGTTTTGTTTTTGTTTTGCTTTTTTGATTTGTTTCTTATTTTCTTTTCTTCATGTTCCCAATAATCTCTGCTATAAAAGTGCCGTTTTAAATTTTGGTCAGCTTCTTCATTTTAACATTTCTTTATAGCTTTGCATTCGGCTTAATGCCTATTTTTTTCGCTAAACGCGCGGCAAATTATAGCCGTTTTACCGGGCCCGGGATTGTGCGCACTGAATCCTCACATTTTGTGTACTGAGTCATTATCATCTAGAACGCGTGTTTGGCAATGTTTTTTTGGGGGGAACATTATTATTTTGCATGTTTTTTGCTTTGCTTGCTATCTTCTGTACATAGCATTTAGGGTCTACAAAGAACATGATTCATACTTCCATTTTTTTTCTTTATGTTTAATGATTTTTTTTAATGATTGATTTGTTTCATATTTTCTTTTCTTCATGTTCCCAATAATCTCTGCTATATAAGTGCCGTTTTAAATTTTGGTCAGCTTCTTCATTTTAAAATTTCTTTACAGCTTTGCATTCGGCCTAATGCCGAATTTTTTTTCTAAACGCGCGGCAAATTATAGCCGTTTTATCGGCCCGGGATTTTGCGTACTGAAACCTCACATTTTGCGTACTGAATCATTATCATCTAGATTCTAGAACGCGTGTTAGGCAATGTTTTTAGAACATTATTATTTTGCATGTTTTTTGCTTTGCTTGCTTTCTTCTGTAGATAGCATTTAGGGACTACAAAGAAAATAATTTCATACCTCTATTTTTTCTTTATGTTTAATGATTTTTTTAATGATTGTCATTTTGACTGTCTACCGAAGATAGCAATCACCGCGGGTTTATATGAGCAAAAAGTATTTTTTTGTGTACTGAATCATCATTGTTTTTTGTTTTGTTTTGTTTTTGTTTTGCTTTTTTGATTTGTTTCTTATTTTCTTTCCTTCATGTTCCCAATAATCTCTGCTATAAAAGTGCCGTTTTAAATTTTGGTCAGCTTCTTCATTTTAACATTTCTTTATAGCTTTGCATTCGGCTTAATGCCTATTTTTTTCGCTAAACGCGCGGCAAATTATAGCCGTTTTACCGGCCCGGGGATTGTGCGCACTGAATCCTCACATTTTGTGTACTGAGTCATTATCATCTAGAACGCGTGTTTAGCAATGTTTTTTTTTTGGAACATTATTATTTTGCATGTTTTTTGCTTTGCTTGCTATCTTCTGTAGATAGCATTTAGGGCCTACAAAGAAAATAATCCATACTTCTATTTTTTTTCTTTATGTTTAAAATTAATGATTTTTTTAATGATTATCATTTTGACTGTCTACCGAAGATAGCAATCATGGCGGTTTTATATGAGACAAAAAGTAAATTTTTTGCGTACTGAATCATCAATCATTGCTTTTTGTTTTGTTTTTGTTTTGTTTTTATTTTGCTTTTTTGATTTGTTTCTTATTTTCTTTTCTTCGTGTTCCCAATAATCTCTGCTATATAAGTGCCGTTTTAAATTTTGGTCAGCTTCTTCATTTTAAAATTTCTTTACAGCTTTGCATTCGGCCTAATGCCGATTTTTTTTTTCTAAACGCGAGGCAAATTATAGCCGTTTTATCGGCCCGGGATTTTGCGTACTGAAACCTCACATTTTGCGTACTGAATCATTTAATATCATCTAGATTCTAGAACGCGTATTAGGCAATGTTTTTAGAACATTATTATTTTGCATGTTTTTTGCTTTGCTTGCTATCTTCTGTAGATAGCATTTAGGGACTACAAAGAAAATAATTTCATACCTCTATTTTTTCTTTATGTTTAATGATTTTTTTAATGATTGTCATTTTGACTGTCTACCGAAGATAGCAATCACCGCGGTGTTTATATGAGACAAAAAGTATTTTTTTGTGTACTGAATCATCATTGTTTTTTGTTTTGTTTTGTTTTTGTTTTGCTTTTTTGATTTGTTTCTTATTTTATTTTCTTCATGTTCCCAATAATCTCTGCTATATAAGTGCCGTTTTAAATTTTGGTCAGCTTCTTCATTTTAAAATTTCTTTATAGCTTTGCATTCGGCCTAATGCCGATTGTTTTTTCTAAACGCGCGGCAAATTATAGCCGTTTTATCGGTCCGGGATTTTGCGTATTGAAACCTCACATTTTGTGTACTGAATCATTATCATCTAGATTCTAGAACGCGTGTTAGGCAATGTTTTTAGACATTATTATTTTGCATGTTTTTTGCTTTGCTTGCTATCTTCTGTAGATAGCATTTAGGGACTACAAAGAAAATAATTTCATACCTCTATTTTTTCTTTATGTTTAATGATTTTTTAATGATTATCATTTTGACTGTCTACCGAAGATAGCAATCACAGCTGGTTTATATGAGACAAAAAGTATTTTTTTGTGTACTGAATCATCATTGTTTTTTGTTTTGTTTTGTTTTTGTTTTGTTTTTATTTTGCTTTTTTTGATTTGTTTCTTATTTTCTTTCCTTCATGTTCCCAATAATCTCTGCTATATAAGTGCCGTTTTAAATTTTGGTCAGCTTCTTCATTTTAACATTTCTTTATAGCTTTGCATTCGGCCTAATGCCGATTTGTTTTTTCTAAACGCGCGGCAAATTATAGCGTACTGAATCATCATTGTTTTTTGTTTTGTTTTGTTTTTGTTTTGCTTTTTTGATTTGTTTCTTATTTTCTTTTCTTCATGTTCCCAATAATCTCTGCTATATAAGTGCCGTTTTAAATTTTTTTCAGCTTCTTCATTTTAACATTTCTTTATAGCTTTGCATTCGGCCTAATGCCGATTTTTTTTGTGGCTAAACGCGCGGCAAATTATAGCCGTTTTACCGGCCCCGGGCTTTTGCGCACTGAATCCTCACATTTTGTGTACTGAATCATTATCATCTATATAGAACGCGTGTTTGGCAATGTTTTTCTTTGAACATTATTATTTTGCATGTTTTTTGCTTTGCTTGCTATCTTCTGTAGATAGCATTTAGGGTCTACAAAGAAAATAATTCATACCTTTAATTTTTTTCTTTATGTTTAATGATTTTTTTAATGAATATCATTTTGACTGTCTACCGAAGATAGCAATCACGGCGGGTTTATATGAGACAAAAAGTTTTTGGTTTTTTTGCGTACTGAATCATCATTGTTTTTTGTTTTGTTTTGTTTTTATTTTGCTTTTTTGATTTACTTCTTATTTTCTTTCCTTCATGTTCCCAATAATCTCTGCTTTATAAGTGCCGTTTTAAATTTTGGTCAGCTTCTTCATTTTAACATTTCTTTATAGCTTTGCATTCGACCTAATGTCGATTTTTTTTTCTAAACGCGCGGCAAATTATAGCTGTTTTACCGGCCCCGGGATTTTGCGCACTGAATCCTCACATTTTGTGTACTGAATCATTATCATCTAGAACGCGTGTTTGGCAATGTTTTTTTTTAAACATTATTATTTTGCATGTTTTTTGCTTTGCTTGCTATCTTCTGTAGATAGCATTTAGGGTCTACAAAGAACATGATTCATACTTCTATTTTTTTTCTTTATGTTTAATGATTTTTGTAATGATTATCATTTTGACTGTCTACCGAAGATAGCAATCACCGCGGATTTATATGAGACAAAAAGTTTGTTTTTTTCGTACTGAATCATCATTGTTTTTTGTTTTGTTTTTATTTTGCTTTTTTGATTTGTTTCTTATTTTCTTTCCTTCATGTTCCCAATAATCTCTGCTATATAAGTGCCGTTTTAAATTTTGGTTAGCTTCTTCATTTTAACATTTCTTTATAGCTTTCAGCCCAGTGGCGTAACTTTGGGCCAGATTGCCCGGGGGCGAAAGTAGATCGGGTGCCCCTGACGGTGCATAGTCCGACGTGTAGGACAGTGGCGTAGCTAGGGGTTGTGGCGCCCAGGGCTAATGATACATAATGGCACCCCAATTCTGGGAGCAGAGCTTGCCAATTCTTGCACAAAAATGACAAATAGGTCCAATCACGCATTAATTTGGGGTCATAATGAAGTTGAATATCGGTCTTTAAAGGGCATTTCGTGATCCACAGCCTCACCCCCCCACTTTTCTCAAAAAAGTTGAGATTTTATATCACTGGAAACCTCTGGCTACATAATGTTTATGTACAAAATATTTCTTGCAGATTAATTCGTTTAGCAAAGATATCGTGAAATTTGAATTTCGTTCCGGTGCACCAGAACGAAATTACAACGCATTGTCTATGGAGCAGTGTAATACACATAATCATGCATAACTCGCGAACGCAAAATCGGAATCAACTGAAATTTTTGGAATAGGTTTTTTTCGTGGATATCTAATGAAAAATAACATAAATATGTTAAGGATGCTAGGATCACGAAATACTCCTTTAAATTGATCTTTCAAATGATTTTGTGCTGAAATGCGCAAGAAGCGCGCGAAAAATTTGACTTTCATCACTGGATGGGGCGCACAATCGACGCTGAATTGGTTAATTCGGCGCCCCCTACCGCGCTGTACTATGAAATACTTTTCTATTTCTTTTCTTCTCTTCTTTTTCTGTCGTCTTTCTTTCTTTATTTCCCCTCCCTCTCTCACTCAGCTTCCAGTCTCTCCCTCCCTCCACTCTTTCTTTCCTTCTTTCTTTCTTTTTATTTGATTGATTGTTTTTTGCCCGGTTTTTAAATTTTATATAATTCAGAAATTTGTAGGCGTACTTAGTTTTAGGAAACCACACAATTCCTTTAAAATGAAATCCAAAGCAAATTCCACCGAACTAAGCACATATGGCACCTTAAAGATAAAGGCATCACAGACTTTAACTAAAAATGGTCCGTAATTCAGCGGGCAGCAATAAAATGATGTAATATAATCTATGCCTGTATGAGAAATGCTTCATCATGATTTCTTTAGAAATACTCATCATAAAACGCGCTGAACTCATCGCAAACTGTAGGCACAAAAAAAATTTATAAACTCATCAATTTTAGCATCACCTGAGTAAATATCAGACGGCAACACTGATTGAATTGAACTGATTGAACTGTTTTGTATGCTTTATCTTCAAGTACTGTAATCAATAAGTTTATTATTGTTTGCAATCAATAGTTGTTCTTCTTGTTATGTGTGGTTGTGGTTTTGATACATACCAGCATAGATGAACTCCGATACCAGTCTGATCATGATTGCCACTGAACACTCTGTGCTAGCTAGATTGCGGAACTCAGTCTTCCATGATATGATAGTCGTCATATATCTATTGGTCGTTATAATGACTATCAGGGAGTAGTGCTGGCATGAAACTGACAGTAACTGAATAACTGATATGTAATAACAAAAACAGTCTGCCTTTTTGATTATGTTAGTTTTATTATTATAATTATTGTTATATTTTTCCGAAACTCGATTTACAAAGTAATAGCGGTGGTTATATATTTGTTATTGGTGTGGCACTTCCTACAACTCAAAAACAAGTCTTCAACCGTTCGAAATTTGTAGTGACCAGACAGTGACCAGACAGTAGAGAAAACTACTGTCTATGCTCACAGAGTACTACAGAGAGCGCACCACCAGTATTCAACATTGTGAACTACACAAATTCTTACGCAGATTGAATTTTAAACGGGTAAATTCTGCAGGAAGAGTGAGAGCACGAGTGAGAGTAAGATTTACTAGAACTAGTATGATCCCAATTTCATGAATGATCTCTATAAGATGACATTCGTTTTACTGTCTGGTCTGCTAATGTTCCAATCCAAGCAAAATTCAACTTCCCTGAACCAAAGTCATTTATTTTCATAAATCATTCAGCCGGCTTTTAAATTGTAGCTAATTGTTATTTGGGGCTTGTCGTACCATCAGTTAGTAGTCTCCCAGGCGGTTTAGGACTGAATCACCAGCAGGCATTTACGTACCCTTTTTACCGTAGTCTCCTCCGCCGCCGGTTTGTGTTGAATGAGCGGAACTCATCTCGGATGTGGAGGAGACCAGTGAAACGACTTTTTGAGCATTAATTAGCACCCCCCCCCCCCCTACAAAAATGTTTTGGAAGCAAAAACTAAAAATCACAAATCTTTTATGACGTTGATTTAGATCAACTTATGATTTGTGATATATGGGGGACGTTTTACTTCCTGGAACCCCAAACCAGGCGTCCTCTACCCATCAGATGGGTAAAGGCTTAACTTCAATCACAATTTTAGAAACAATCACGAGTTCTTATAAATGGTGTAAAAATTACGAAAATATAATCCATGGTGTCAACACGAAAAATGCATTTTCTGTCTCGAAATCGGCGACACATCACGAAACGACCCCTTAAAATGCGATACCGTTGATTGAAATTGTTTTGGCCCTCTATTCATGCCAAACGAGTTCGACGACAGAGGTCGCACTTCTAGTTGTCTATGTTTTTACCACCAAATCAAATGGAATCAAATCAACAATGCCTTCTGGATTCTGATTGGTCACACCCACTTCACTCCCTTTACACTCACTCCCTATATACTCCAGTAGCTAGGGACGAGCGATAAACAGATACTAATGAGCTTGAATGTTACATTGTTGGCCAGAAAGTACAATCGATCTCATTGGATCAAATTTAGGACTTTGCAAACAAAAGTTCTTCGGATTGCAGTATTATGCAACAACCTATCAGTTATTCACAGCCCATTGAGCAGTATCATGCCTGTATCGGACTGGTAAACATACATTGATTGTCTATGGTATGTGAATTTATAGCTTGCATTACAATGTATTAAAATGTATCAACTGTTACTGCGAAACATTCATAAAAATTGGCATGCATGTTATTAAGTTATGCCGTCCAGTGAATATCAGTTGTAGTAACTATAAATTTCGAACGTTTGAGGAGCAGGGAGTAAGTTATTGGAACTGAGTGAATACACATAGATGGAACCATTTTTCCAAGACGTATGGCCACAGATAAACATGGCTGTCTAATTATTGAGTACTGAGCTCGTTCCGCAGTCTATTTGCATTATCTTCTGGGTTCGCCGGACATCTTTGCAATGTAAGTCATATCAGTGATTCATGTCTCATATAAATTTCAGACAGAATAGTCTGTCGCGGGTGAGAAATTTATTATTGTTGTGCCTAATTGTGTGCATCGATAGATTCATTTTACTGTCAGAACGTATGCAGAGCATAGTCAAACAAATCGGGGTCACGATAAATTGCAAATGTAAACCTGTTATTTCTGAGATAAATCTCGGGCAAATAGTTTGATTTCATATGTATAAATAATTGTCATCGCTCGATATCTCAAAAATTCTGGTTCTGGTTCTGGTTGAGTCGGCATTGCCAGACATGCTGTACTTCACCAACTCCCCAACTTCGCGATCAAAGGTCTATGCGTAAATTAAGGCGTCTCGTCGCGAAAAGAGCTAATCAATTCCCGGGACAGGTTGAAAAGCTCTGGTTGCAAAGGGAAATGCGTGACGGGGGAAGATGTCCAAAGTTCGATTCAGTCAGTGACATAGGGGGTAGTTGCCCCATGTGTAACATCTACGAGTTCACCAGAACGCCATACTAAAAGTCCCACGAAAACCCCTGCTAGACCTACTCACCATTCCAGAAAAATACAGCACTCATTTTTTGAGATTAAAAAGGTCTAAAGACTTGTACGAAGTCTACTTTCAATTTATGCATTCTAATTTTTGGAAAAGACATGTTTCATTTCATCAAGCAACACAAACAAGCGAAAATCCACTCACGATCTTGAATGCTTAGGCTTGGTGCAAGATGTTTTGTAACTTAATTGTCAGAAAACATGCCAAAAATGCATGTTTTGGCTTTTTTTTTTATCAAGAAATTGGTAAAAATGTGTTGTTTTATCTCCAGTTAGTGTGAAATGAATGATTAGGATTAAGCTATACAGTCCACAACTTATAAATTCCCCCTAATACTTTTTAAAATAAGTCGAAAAATACATGTATTTTACGAAATATAAACATGTAAAAAGATAATGAATAACCCTATTTGTTTTACCCCTGTGTGCCAATTTATAGCGTCACACATTATTGCGTTCAGTCGCAATGGTTAATTGTATAAGAAAAGAGGCCGTTTTAAAAGTTGCACTTGAGTCCATAGCAGTCAAGTTTTCTTTAAAAAAACACATGAATATGCCTTGCCTACTGTGATTGTTTGAGATCTGACTCCTATGGACTCGGATGCCATTTTTAGTTTTAACACCGTCTCTTTTTTACATAATGAACCATTCACTGAACGCAATGACGTGTGACGCGATGTGTAAAAGGAATACGGCTACTTATATCTTTTTACACATTTGCATTTCGTCAAATATGTTTCGATTTATCTTAAAAAGTATTTAGAGGGAACTTGTGGACTCTATATATTTCATTTGGCAGAACTTGATAAAAAATTTTAATCCCAAAAATGAGTGCTGTATTTTTCTGCAATAGGGAGTAATTTGCGTAAAACCAAAATGGCTGATTATCCGGGCTCAAATTTTAAAGTTGATTAAATCTGGTTAAAAATCATAACGATGCAAGCATCATAAGGATTCCGAAAAAGAATAGTTTGACCTATCTCCGATGTACTACTTGGCTCAGTTGTCCTAATAAGGAATTGTTAAGTACTCATGTAGAAGGAGAAATACTGTAAGCATATAGTAAGTTATCGAGTTACTGGCAAAAGGGTTAAATGTTAAATTTTGGGTTCCACAGGGTTCAAATATTCAAGATTCGGAAAATGGACAGTATAGTTTGACCTATATTCAATGTGCCGTTCTCGAATTATTAACTTTAAGGTCAAAGGTCAAATGTTTGGTTCTATACAGGGGTAAAAAACCCGTAAAAGTGGTTCGATTTTGACGGAACATAGTACAAATAGTACAAAAATAAAGAATAGTTTGCATTAGGGGCACACCATTTAGATTTCCATGGTGTGGCTTGCGAGTTAAACAACATTTGCCCACTAGTGAAATGAAAATTAAAACCGCCCACGGTGAAAAAAAAAAAAAATGCCTCGCCCAACTCTGTAAAAAAAAATCTGGCGCCTTCGGCGACGAAAGAAAAAAATGCCTGTCGCAAACTCCCACATCCCCATGAGAATCAAACTTAACTAGGTAATAGAAAAATAGGTAAAAATAGTCGATGGGATTTGAAATTTTACTGTGTTGTCTAGGTGTAACAAAACATCCTAGATGATGCAAACTATTCTATATGTGAATTTGAATTAGCGAACCTTATTTTTGGACTAGCAAACAACGTAACAGCGTTTGCACAGTATTTTTGTGTGACATGAGAGCACATCAGATATATCGAATTGTATTCTGAATACGAGGAATGTCCTGATGGTAATAAATTTAGATTTTTTGAAATTGGCGATGTAATACAAATTTTATGGCAAAATATTCAAAATTGATATATTTTTTGATTTTTCATATTTAAAAGTCCTCGAAGTAAAATTTATAAATCTAAAGATATGTACTTAAAGTGTGAGTAGCTGGCAGGAAAAGCCGACGATTATTTGAAAATTTTGACATTTCGTATTGAAGATACACATTTTTTCCCAACAGGCCTCAATTTTCAGGCGGCGAGTGGTATGATGGGCGGAGAGACGGCAAAACCTCTCAGCCGTGTGGCATTTTCCATCACTCGGTTAGTTTTGTGGGGTTCATTATCGAACCCCAACGGTTTTAGCTTGTATTTATATTATTTATTTATTTATTTTCTTTTAATTCCCTGTACTTAGATCTGGTGGTGGGAGAAAAACATGTGTACAAATAATGGCCTATCCACCAGACCCCTTCAATGTAATTTCAATAGTTAGTACTCAATACATAGCTTCATAAAAAAGATGTATCAAAAAGTGAAACCTTTAATAACAGGGTAAGAACATAGACCCAAACCCAACCACCCCAACACAAACAAAACAATACAAAAACAACAATCACAACACAACATACAAAACAAACAAACAAACAAGAATGGTGCAAAGGGAAAATCTAGATTTTTAATACAAAAGATCACAAGTTTCAATTGATTGTCGGAGTTTCCTCCCGGCTACATACATATCATTAGATTTATCAATTTTACTTCGAGGACTGTTATGTCAAAAATATCAATTTTTAATAATTTGCGAATTTCAAAAAATCAAATTATTTGATATCACAAGGACATTCTTCGTATTCAGATGTAATTCGATATGTCTGATGTGCTCTCACGTCACACAAAAAGTACTGTGTAAACGTTCATACCACAACCCGAACAGTATTTTTTTTTTCATATGCGCAAATATTGACCGGTACCTCACATGGATAGGATTGCACCTGAACATTTTGCGAGTTTTGATTATGGATTTTTTTCAGGAAATGTAAAGCCCTGGAATCGTTAGCCCCAGCAATTATTAGAGATCATTCACTAAATTCAATTGAATGTAGACAATGCAAGTGGATGGTGCGAATCCGGTAATAAACACTTTTGTCCTGACCCTTTACGCAGTTTACTCACACACATACCAGATTTCTTTTGATCACTGAAATTGATTTGATTTGAGCGAAGTGGGCTATTATAGAAGTGTGATATCTAGGCCTATAACAAAAGAATCATTATATCAAGTTGTTCGTAGAATTAGAAGCTAGGTCATATTTTGCCAACGATACATTTTTATAGCTGGGTATTTCTTTATAAAATCTGTGATGGTCCCTGAACAAAAATCGTTATCAGTATTAGAGCCGAAACCTCAGAAAGAAAAGGACCATCCAATTCTTGTTGATTGAATAGAGAAGCCCTGCTTGTAGCTTGTTATCGATTGAAAGCTTATACACTGCTCGTACAGTATGCAGTATATGGTCAGTACACTCAGAACGTTAGTCAGTTGCTGGCTATTGTTATACAATGCCCATTCAGTCATATTTATAGGCACTGGAAGCTTAGTGTTGAAATGAGCAAAGTTTTTGACCTACGCCTTTTCACGTTATGATTTATTTTAAATTAAAAGTAATAGTTTTAATTTTTTAGTAAATGTCAGAATAAAAACACAATTCTTGATACTGTATTTAAAAAAAAATCATGGTGTTAAACTCATGCGTGAAATTGAATCATCTATAGAGTGCGTGGACGGAAGGTTATTAGTTCAAATCATATAATAATTACTGTATTGTATTCCGATATCAAAATGCGAGTTTAAAGCTGGGCATACACGAGGAAATTTCAATTGCAAGGCCCATTACTTAGTGGGTGAATTATGTGCTCACTGACCATGAAGCTGAGCAATTGATCAATATACACGAAGAAATGCTGGGCCTTGCAATTCCTTGAGCGTGATCATAGGTTTGGGGATATACTCAAAACATAAGTAGTGGTTAATGATTTTCGTAATCATATCAAAATGGCTCATGTGTTGTCCTGAAAGCAAAAGATTGCCATCCTCTCCTGAATATCTATACAATTTTCCATAAAGAAAAGGCTAAGGAAAACTAAGATTAAAAGGGCTAAACACCACCACCAACAACAACATAGGCCTACAAGTGTATAATGTAGCATGTGCACACATTATCATGTTGTAGATGGTGAATCAAGCTGGTCCCTACACATTCCCAAATGAATGCAGTGACCAGCCGGTGTTCACTCAGCTGATTGGCTGGAGGAGGTTAGATTGCATGCAACAACCTTGAAAGTAGAGCATGTCTCTACTGTTTTGCCTGTTGCTAGGGGGATTAATTTGCCTGATGCTTGGGGGATTAATTCCTTGCAAATCCAAAATACACGGAGCAATCTTTTTACAAGGTGTGTGCAACAGGCAATTGCTTTATCCGTCTTTATGGCCTGTGCTGGTCTGGTGGGTGGGAGTGGGGTGTTGCTGGGTGGGTTTGTTGGGTTCAGGTGGGCCGGGGAGGAGGAGGGGGGGGGGTAAATCCATGTGTCTGATAGGTAGGGGTCACTGAGCAGATTTCCATCTTGTAATAATGTAATGATGTGTACATCCATATCGGGAGGTGGGCTTGTCGGCTGCTGCATGTGTCTCTTTTCATTTGTTGGCCTTGGGTGGATGCCGGACTCGTCCCGGGTCCCGGTCGCTTGGGGTCGTCACCGGGTTGCCTGGTTTGGGAATGTTTTCTGTATTCCTTCATGTAGGCAATGTGGCTTGGGGATGTTTTGGAGTGGCCTCCACGTGGCATGGGTCTGGTTTTTGTTTCTGGCCGGTGGGTGGGGGAAGACACGTGTGGTGGCTGGCAGGTGCATCCTTGTAATGTGGATGTACACACAATGTGTTTAAACAGTGCAATAGTATATCTTTTTATGACTGTAATTGCCCCAATGGGTTGGAGGAGTCACACCTTTTGGTGATAGTGTCTTGATGCTTCTGACTCTTCCTGGCTAGCCCATTGGGTCTATTTTTACTTTTGTTTCCTTTTGTATGTATTGCGTAATTTTACTTTGGTTTTTGATGTATTTTTAGCCGAATTTGTAAAATAAAAAATAATAAAATAATTGCTTGGAAAATTGCCTCGTGTATGTCGGCCTTATGTGTGGCAACCAGAACATTTTGTCTACCTCTCTGTTTAAACAGACAAGGATGTCAAAATCCTTCCCGAATAGGAAAATAACAGCTTAGTACGACACTGGACGAATCCAACGAGCCAAGTGATGGTCAGAATTTAGTCGGCCATGACTGGGTCTCGCCCGGTCTCCGGCTCACCAAACTGGTGTTGTGACCGCCCAATTGGGTGGATTAAACTGAGCCGCTTAAAAATCGATGTTATGTTGTATTGTGTTGTAAACTTTCATCATTCTAATACGTGATGAAATCAAGGACGCATCATTTCATATTTTAGGTGGGATATACCCGACGGGGACCCCGATGGCTGCCATTGAGGTATAGGAATGCGTGAAATTGGATTCGTCTATATAGAGTATTGCCATAGGCCTATAGAGCGTCTCTGGTATCCCTTTCACTTGCGACCTCGTAGATTGTAGACCGACTTCCACGCGACCGGGCCCTACCCGCCCTAATTCCCATGCTTATTCCCATGCTTATTCCCCGCCACGCGCTCGGCCGCGCCACACAGTGTCAACACCCTGTATTATAAATATTTTTTGCATAGCTCCATACTCCGTTGGTGAAATCAATATTCTATTGTTGACATAGATTGTTTACATATGCATTGTGAAATACACGTGTGATCGAATGTTCAATACAAGCACCTGGATTTTAGGTGAATGGGCTATTTGTGTTCCTTTATATAATTGTAATTCTCAAAATTAAATATATCACAATTTTAACTTACGATTTAAAAATCGTTACGCCAAAAATGCATTAAAAATGTATCCAGAGCCAACAGCAATGGTCGCTAATTAGTGTATTGCATTTCAAGTTAGTGTATTGGAAACAAAACCTGGGGTTTACCTCAAAAGAAATCGAATTTCCTTGTAATAGCAACACCATACTAGAGCATGCGCAAATCGTAATAATTTGTAAAATAGAACTTGGTGGTATCTCACATGATAGTCGTACTATGCTTAGCCTGAGTCGCTCGGCCTATCTCGAACAAAATCGCCATGCGTAGCTATTGAAAAACGAGAGGATTCGCCGTACTATCACGGCAATTTTTGACACGAAGATATAGGGATGATGACGCGCTGTGCGCCATCCATGTCAAAGAATCTCTCATAAACGACATCAAATGTGCCACAATTATTGGGTATCACGAATCGTTATAATATATGATGTGCAGTTAATATTCATATTTTCTTTTATACAGAGAATGCTTCAGTTTTGACAGGAAATATTTTCTTGAAAACCTTCTCACTCGGTTATTTCAAAAGGTAACCACGCTTCCCTAGAATGTGCAATAAATTAGCATTAAAAATTTTCTTATTTTAACAGCATTCTAGAAACTCTTGTAGTATGGCGAAATGTGGTGCAGCTGCCAACCGGCTGCCAACGAAGTTGCAAAATCCTTGGAATCTGTGATGCGTCATCAAACCTGCCGAACCAGAAACACGCAGCCCAGGGATTACATTATTTCTATGATGTGATAATTTAAAATCATTATGGTTTTGGTGTGATTCCTTGGCTTTCGTGAGACCTACATCAAAAGTGCAGCTGCTACTTTGCACTTTCAAGCCTGTGATGAAGGCACACCGTGATGAAGCACAAGGTCCAAAAGCTTTCAAAGTGTATTATGAAGACTGGAACAATTTTGTAATTGGTAATCGCTACAGGTCGTGAAAGGTCATACAGAGTTTAAAATTTAAGAATGCTCAAAATTTACCATTATACTGTGTTGAAATATAAATGAGTGCAAGGATTTCAAAACTGTAGGCCCTATATTAATTTAAATAGTTTGTGCTATTTAGTGACTGTGCATAGGCCTATTTATGAGCTCTGGCGGAAGGGTAAAATGGGGGGGGGTTAGCGAGCCGAAAGTGTGTGTGTGTGGGGGGGAGCAATTTTTGGCAAGCCGAGATAGTGTTGGGGCAACGCGGCGATTTTTGGCACACACTTCCTGCCTGGGGCGCTTGAAAACGCTCTTAAACATGTTAAAACTAGGCGGCTTTGGAAAACAGTAGCCTACAGCACATTTTCCTGCTCGCTACGCGCGCAACACGTGTCTCCGTCATGTATTTAAACCAAATTAGATTTATAAATGACGTTTACTTCGAGGACTGTTGATGATATAAAAAATATACATTTTTACTAATTTGCCATAAAATGTGTAGGCCTATTTTGTCGCAAATGTCGAAAAATCAAAATTATTTGATATCAGACAAGCACATCATGATGCAGTCATGTCTACAGTAGAATTCATCTCGACCTTTGCAGGACTTAAACCCCATTAAAAGCTATTAAACCAAGATAACACTCATTGAAACAGCTCAACTGATTAAAGCGGATCTTCTCTGCTTGTGCACATGTGTCTGTTTTACATGTGCGATATCGCAATAAAGCTGGTATTATAGCTTCAGTTGGGTAACCGATTATAAAGGAAACGAAAGGAAACAATGGTATGTGGACCTTTGTTCACGAAATGAGACAATGACCTGCTTTTTGTTAACCAGCATTCTTGAAAATGAGCAACATAATGATTGTTGACTTAACACGGTTTGGAAATAATTTCTTCATATTTTTGGTGTTATCTGTCGTTTACATATCCTTCCTAAAACACAAAAGTGCGACCCTCTCCAAACACCTAAATTAGCTAAAAATTTAGGACATGTTACAAAACTATATTTTCTAGAATTTCATAGAATAGTTTAAATGTAGCTTGTACCGTTTTTTTGGGGCATCCTTCAGAACGGAGCGGTCCGTTACCAATATAGCTCAATATTTTCGGTCAAATCTCCATTCAATTAACACGGGGCCGGGAGTTGGCTAGCTATGAGCTAGCTATGCTTTGCCCTCACTCATATTCTACGAAAGTGCGACCCCTTCTGAACATCTAACCTAGCTGTAATTTTAGGTCATGTTAGAGAAATATATTTGCTAGAAGTTTGGAGAATAGTTTAAATATTGGCCGGTTATTTTTCACACAGTGATGTTAACTAGGCAATGCCCATATACCTATAACATACACCATACTGCAGTTACTGTCCGTTTTCCTATACACAATACACAGTGCTCTTTCCCATTGACGCGTGACCTCTACAAAATAGCCCCACGTTAAAACTATGGGGATATGACTAGTTAACGTCGCAGTGTGAAAAATAACCGGCCAATATTAAAAGTACTCTTCTAAAGTTCTAGAAAATATAGTTTTTTAACATGTCCTAAATTTTAGCTAATTTAGATGTTTGGAAATATTCGTACTTTGGTGTTTTAGTTAATGTTATAGGTAATAGTACATTGCCTAGTTAACGTCGCTGTGTGAAAAATAACCGGCCAATATTAAAAGTACTCTTCTAAAATTCTAGACAATATAGTTTTGTAACATGTCCTAAATTTTTAGCTAATTAGGTGTTTGGAGAGTGTCGTACTTTTGTATTTTAGGAAGGATATGTAAACGACAGATAACACCAAAAATATGAAGAAATTATTTCCAAACCGTGTTAAGGTTATTAATTATTTTAAACTGTTGTGATTTGGTAGTTCACAACATCTTACGAATGGTAGTGAGCTTTGGCAAAAACTGCATTGCTCAATTCATAGCGAGCGTGTAGAAGAATTAAAATATCACAAATATACTTTTATAGGTGCTGCGGTTCTTGAGTTTCGTTGTAAAGAGGGCTGAAACAACAACACTTTTGTAAAAATGTACATAACTCATTAACAACAATAAATTAAGCAAGTTTGCAAAGTATAAGATTTGTAGAATGAACTTTTGCAAAACATCAAGGTGTTAATTTTCAATAATATATTGATCTAGATAATGCCAATCGATTTTTAGGTTGCTTCGACCAACAATACCTCGTCTACCCTTAAGTCAACAATCATTATGTTGCTCATTTTCAAGAATGCTGGTTTACAAAAAGCACGCCATTGTCTCATTTCGTGAACAAAAGTACACATACCATTGTTTCCTTTCGTTTCCTTTATAATCGGTTACCCAACTGAAGCTCAATACAAACTTTATTGCGATATCGCACATGAAAACAGTCACATGTGCACAGCCAGAGAAGATCCGATTTAATCAGTTGAGCTGTTTCAATGAGTGTTATCTTGGTTAATAAGGTTATTAATTATTTTAAACTGTTGTGATTTGGTAGTTCACAGCATCTTACGAATGGTAGTGAGCTTTGGCAAAAACTGCATTGTTCAATTCATAGCGAGCGTGTAGAAGAATTAAACTATCACAGATATACTTTTATAGGTACTGCGGTTCTTGAGTTACATTGTAAAGAGGGATGAAAGAACAACACTTTTGTAAAACGTACATAACTCATTAACAACAATAAATTAAGCAAGTTTGCAAAGTTTACGATTTGTAGAATGAACTTTTGCAAAACATCAAGGTGTTAATTTTCACTAATTGATCTATAGATAATGAAAATCGATTTTTAGGTTGCTTCGACCAACAATACCTCGTCTACCCTTTATAGCTTTTAATGGGGTTAAGTCCTGCAAAGGTCGAGATGAATTCTACTGTAGACATGACTGCATCATGCTGTTTGTAGAGGTCACGCGTCAATGGTGAGAGCACTGTGTATTGTGTATAGGAAAACGGACAGTAACTGCAGTATGTTCTACGTATTCAGAATGCAATTCGATATGTCTGATGTGCTCTCATGTGAGTCATGTCCCACAAAACATATGGTCCAGCGGCTCATCTCAAGGATTTGAAAACCAAGCATGAATAAAAGCTATGACAACGACTCGGAAAAGTAGGTAGGGGCCTACCCCCAAGGCCTACCATTATAAATCACAAAGAACAGAACTTTTTCTTTTTCCTATACCATGCAGGAATAGGGCCTAGTACATAGTGATGATTTTGGTCAAATTGCAATGTGTAACAAATCTTAAAGTTGCTATCATAAAACTGTAGTTTCATAATATGTAGTTTTTAGTGCAATTTAAAGTGTGCAGTATAGTCTCCCAGCTGAATAATGTATGTTATCAATTTTGTGTGTGGTATTTATTTGATAAGAATAATGTATTATTGCTGTTGTGTATAATTTTGTTGGTGTGTGGGAGGCTCATGGATGTGTTTACATCGATAGCTATCGATGAGTCTCTTACACACTCTACACATGCATCTCCATCTTTGGATGGTAATGAACACTGGTTTAGTGTGCTTTTGTTATATATTAGTGCCATTTTTATCATGTAAAACTGTATTTTTTTTTATCTTGCTGTATATTTATTTATTGATGATGCCGGTGTGAGGTGCACTGACGATCCCCCTTGGGGATTTTGTCGGTGGGCCTCTCACTGGTGTTAGGGACGCACCATTAGATTCTCAGGGTGGGGGTAGGAAGTTTTTCAACAAAAAAACTTCACCCACTACATGAGCAAAAAAAAAACTTTCCCCACCAACACTAAAAAACCCCAAAAAACCTCTCCCCACCTAACTGTGTATAATCACAGATATTGGAACACATCTGTGGTATAATGCATGAAATTAAAAAAATGCCGCCAAAGGCGGCGAAAAAACCCCAAACTTTTTTCTTCCCCCGACCCCAACTTCCTACCCCCCCCCCTGAGTATCAAATGGTGCGTCCCTTACTCTTGCAGTTGTTTGCTTGCAGCTGGTCTGCTATTTTATGCTTTGTATTGTTTGTATAGGCCTAATTCTTAAGTTTAAATCATCTGTAAAGCGCATTGAGGAATCTGAGATTCACAATGCGCTATATAAATACTGTTTTATTATTATTTTTATCAAATGAATGAACCTTCTTCTGAACCTTCTGAAGTTGTAGTCAGCAGGGCGAAAACCGCAAATCGCTAACTATTTGGTGACCTGCAAGCTAGAGGTTTTTCTTGAATATGTCTAAAGATGGGGCTGATATAGTGGTTTGAGTGAGGGAATTCCATGCCCTTCCAGTTCTTGGGAAAAATGAGTTTTTATAGACGTCCTTCTTGATGAATGGAATTTCAACATGTAGGTGGTGGTTTCTTCTCAAACCCGCAGCAGAAGAAGTTTGAATATAGGCTTCTTTGTTGATTCCTACCAACTCATTTTGGATTTTGTAAAACATAGCTAAACGATTTCTCTCCCTTCTGACAGCTAGAGTGTCCCATCCGAGATCTTCCAGCATTTGAGTGACACTACTTTCTCTTTGGTAACCCCCTGTGCAAAATCTTGCAGCTTTTCTCTGCACACTTTCAATCTTCTTTATGAGTCCCGCCCTGTATGGGTCCCATGCACCCGCAGCATCCCCTAAGACTGGCCGGACGAACGTTAGATATGCAGTAGACTTCACTTCCCCCGGACAAAACCACAAGTTTCTCCTCAGGAAACCCAGAGTCCGGTTTGCTTTGTTAACTGTGTTTGTAACATGTTCTCCCCAGTTCAGCTTGTTATCCAGCTGCACCCCTAAGTAAGGATTTGAGTTTGGCTGCTGTAAAACTTGCCCGCAGAAAATATAGTCTCTGTGTGGAGGGTTTCTCTTCAAGGAAATTTCCATGACCGTGCATTTGGAAGGGTTAAAGCTCATCTTCCAGGTCTCCTGCCATGTCTCAAGAGATTTTAGATCAGCTTGTAGAGAGTCCATGTCCCTTTCATTTGACACTGTAGAGTACACCAGGCAGTCGTCTGCGAAGAGTCTTACTTGGTTGCTCAACATGTCCGGGAGGTCGTTTATATAGGTTAGAAACAACAACGGCCCCAACACCGTCCCCTGTGGTACTCCAGAAAGGACCTCTTTGGGTGATGAAAAATTGCCCTCACATGCAACTCTCTGGGTCCTATTTGATAGGAAACTTCTGATCCATTGATGAAGGTTGTTTCTAATCCCGTAATGATGAAGCTTATTCAGAAGGCGTTCATGAGGAACCTTATCAAAGGCTTTGAGAAGTCTAGAACTGCCATGTGCACTGAATCCCCTTGTTCCAAAGCTCTTGCAATATCATCAACAGTTAAAATGAGTTGAGTTTCAGTGGAGCGCTTAGATCTGAAGCCATGTTGTGAATCAACCAAAATATTATGCTGCTCCAAGTGATCCATAACATGTGAATGTATAATGTGCTCCAGAATCTTGCAGCTGACGCTTGTTAACGAAACGGGTCTATAATTTTCAGGCACGGCTTTGTCCCCTTTTTTAAAGATGCCACAAATGTTTGCCTCCCTCCATTGATGGGGGAGAGTCCCTTGATCAACAGAAGCTTGGAACAAGTCTGTAAATATCGGCGCAAGTTTCTCAGCAAACATTTTGAGAAACCATGGCGGTATCTCATCAGGTCCTGCTGCTTTATTCGGAGACAGTTCTTGGAGTTGCTTTAAAACCCCTTTTCATGAATAATTAAATCTGGAATGTCTTGAATACTGCTACTGCCAAGTGTAGGAATCGCTTCCTTGTCTTCCCTTGTAAAGACACTAGCAAATTGTGCGTTCAATGCCTCTGCTTTTTCCTTCCCATCGCTAATGATATTATTGTTAACTTTGAGATCTGCGACACCGCTTTCACTTTTACCCAGTCTTTTCATGTATGACCAAAACTGCTTGGTGTTCTCTTTCATTGCAGTGGTAAGATTATTTGCAACAAACTCACGCTCGGATTCATTGAGAGATTTCTTAAGTTCTTTCTGGCAAGACAAAAATTTTTTCCAGTCATCACTACTTTGCGACTTTTTCGCCTTGTTAAAAGCCCTCTGCTTCCTGCGTCTGAGTCTGTGGTGTGATCTCTTAAACCATGGCAAACTGTTTGGTTTAGCAGCTGTCTTTGAGGAATATGCTTATTCATGACTGTCTTTATTTCACTTTCAAGATTGTCCCACTTTTCTTGCACAGAGACATTTCCCATGCTAAAATACTTGTCCTTGAAGGTACTCAACTCCTCATTAATCAAATCTTCATTTGCCTTCCGCCTGACGAAGTACTTCCGTCTTGGTTGTCTCTTCCATTTTGCTCTCAAATCTATGTCGGTGATTACCATGTAATGATCACTGAGTCCTGGATCAACTTTGACATCTCTCACAAGACTTGAATTATTAGTGAATACAAGATCCAAGATACTGTCTTTTCTTGTAGGTTCCAACACATGCTGGTTTAAACCAAAACCTGTTGTAGTCTCAAGAAGCAGCTCTGCTGTGGATTTAGATGCGGGGTGATCGCGGATGACTGTGCTATTTTTCCAGTCAATATTTGCTTGATTGAAGTCGCCTGCCAGGATAATGTTATAGCCCTTGCCTTTCTTTTCAATTTTGTCAAGAGAAACCTCAAGATCGGTGACAAATTTTACATTGTCATGTTTATGTTTATAACCGGTGCCAATCAGTAGCGAGTGGCGCCCCTGGAGTTCAAGTTGGTTCCACATGAGTTCATTTTCTGTTTCAAATTCTTCCCGCCTTGTCATGATGAGATCCTTCTTGCACGCAAGTAGAACTCCACCATGGATCCCCTCTTGCCTATCCTTCCTAAACACATCATACGAGTCCGGGAGGATTTCAGAATTTTAATGTTCGGCGAAAGCCAAGTTTCGGTGCCTTGAATGATATCAGGTTTATATTGTTCAATAAGCACTTTGATATCGGCCGATTTGTTACCAATACTCTGGAAGTTCAGTAACATAATACGTATTGATTCCCTGCTACTCTTCTTTGTTTTTGCTTTATCGTAACATGTTTTGACTATTATATGAGTGCACTCCTACTCAGAACTTATCTAAATTGATTTAAATCACTTTGATATGGGACTAAAACTGAATCATTCAGACTATATTACATGAAGCATAACATTAACTTCCAAAACTTTTTCTTTTTAAGAAAAGCGAAAAACTACCTGCTTAAGGGCCAAGTTTGGGAAAATCAACAACAGGTTCATTTTCTTGAGATGATAAAATAAAAAAAGAGAGCAAAAGTTCAATTTAGTGAATATAGTTTATCTTTTTTTATACTCGAAACTAATTTCTTCTTTAAACATGTCTATATTTTGGAAAATGGGTTAATATAAGTCTCTTGAGGATAAGGTAATAAAAGCCTGTAATAAAAGGTCCATGGGTAAAGTAGGCACTTTTTTCCGATATCGAAGCCTGTTAATTTCTTCGCAAAAACACCTAATGTAGGCATAAAGCTCAGTAAATTATCCCTTTTTGCCTCCTTGCACAACGCCACCCCCCATATGACCCTTACGCCACGCCAGAGGTCATTATAGCTATTAATTATTGCCTCTAAAACCCCAATGTGCTAAAACCCGAAAACAATTTTGTTTTTAAATTGCGCGCCTTGAAACTGATTGACACTGATTGGGTGACGAGCTATGTATAGTAGAAAAATCAGTTGACAGAAGAAACTTTAGAAAGATTTTTAAAATTGCACTTTTTAGCAAGATATTTGGGTAATTGCTTTGAAATAAAAGCCTATTTACTGATTGCTGATGATGAATGTGTTGCCAAGAAAAAAGTGGCATATAAGCAGTGTGATAAGATGTGAAAACAAAGGCGAAAACTGACGCGTTTACTGAATACTGGTCTGCATGCAGCTGCATGCATGCATGTGCTGGACATGACGGTGCGAGTGCAGAATTTGGCAACTTCCAGGCCGGGGATCTTGCATAAATATTATTAAGTTGCAGGTTGTCTGCATCGCTTTAGACTAAAGTTTAGTGTAAGTCAAACATTCTCATACTTATTATGTAACTTGCCTTTATTATGTTTATGATTTCGAACGTTTCATGATTTTTGTCGAGTCAAATTTTTGACTCGGTCTCGGACCCAGACTCAGTATTTCGTGATCCTAGCAGTAGCACGCCTCCTTTTAATTATTACATTTTTCAGAAGATATCCATGAAAAAAACTTATTCCCAAAATTTCAGTTGATTCTGCTTTTGAGTTTAAGTGACCGTTCAGAAACACTTGTAAGGGGGGGCTGATGCAATAAAATTTCATTGTGAAAATTTTTCAGGCCCCCCCCCATTTACAGACCTCAAAATTTTCAGGGCCCCCTTTTTTAAATGAAATTTATGGGTTATTTATTTAAGGTAGTATGAACGGTAGCCTACGGTGTCATGCTCAGATTTGCTTGAAAATGATACAGAATGTGGAGATCGGTGAGAAAAACTCACCTGCCTATGTAATTTTTTGTGATTGGAAAACTCCATAGACTTTGCACACGGCATGTTTTTGGCATGTTGCCAAGTTCTTCAAATCAGCTTAATTTTTGAAAACAAGTAATTTGTTTAAATGTGATTTTCTCTCCTTTATACCCAATGCATAAATCTGTTTTTGGCCACGCGTTTTGAACTCGCCACCCAAAAATGGTGGTTTTGTTACACTTTTCCAAATCAAGACTCATTCAAATTGTTATGTCTCTGCTTAAACAAAAGGTATTGTAGTGTGTTTGGTGTCATTTTGTAGCTAAATATGTGCCTTAACAGACCTCCAAAGGAGAATTATTTATCAGCTAAGATAGTGAAGTTACAGTTGTTTGAGTGCAGAATGGCCGAGGTGGTTGTTGAGGCGGTGGCGGTTGAGGCGGTGGCGGTTGAGTGTGTGTGTGCGCGTTGGATCAACTGATCATATCTTTGCATCCACATGGGCTACAGACATGGTTAAGAGCTCTTTGGAAAGATTATCAATTATGCTAATTGTTTTTAATAATTTAGAACTCTTTATGATTGGTTTAGTCAATAAAATGCAAATTTTTATGTACAAAACTACCCGTTTTCATATTAAACACTGTAGTAAGTAAGGCTGTGAGTGAGTCCCGGGAATTCGAGTCCCGCCCGATAATCCTATTACCAGGGAAGGAAATTCCCTGCCCGGGTACCCAAAATTTAAAAAAAAAGAAGTTTTTTTTCGGTTTTGTAGTGTCTCTGGACCTAGACCTAAATGCTAGGATCATGGTTGACATAAAAATAAAAAAAAATGAATTTTGCACATTGAATTTGAATGCATTTTGATATCATTAATAGAGTATGACATGAAAACTATGTATCAATTTTCATATTAAAATTACAAAACAATATGTGTAAAATTCAATTTTTTATTTTTTTTTTAGGTCAACCATGATCCTAGCATTTAGGTCTAGGTCCAGAGACACTACAAAACTTTATTTATTTATTTTTTTTGTTGCAATTTGGTACCCGGTTACCCGCCGAAAAATGCACGGGTACCGGGCACAAAATTACCGAAAATCACACCCCTAGTAGTAAGCAATGCGGATGTCTTCAAAATCAAAAAGTTGCTGTAAATTTTTAATTACTTATCCTATCATAGTCAAAGTTTACATTTTCTGAGAGGATCAAAGATCACGCCATCTACAGTCGTCAGAAACCTTGGTGTCTATTTTGATAGCACAATGTCACTTAATTCTCACATTGACAACCTTCGCCGCTGTATTTTATTCCACATCAGAAATATCTGGCGAATCCGGAGATTTATTGATTCAGACACATGTCATCACACAGTTCGTGCTTTGGTCATTTCACGCCTTGATTACTGCAACGCGCTTTATACTCGCCTGTCATCTAAGAATATGAGCCGTTTGCAACGCCTACAGAACAGTGCAGCGCGTGTTATATATACTGTTGGTCGTCGAACTGAAGCTGCGCCATTAATATCAAAACTGCACTGGCTTCCTGTGGCACACAGAGTAACTTTTAAGATCTTGCTTCTTGTGTACAAGGCACTTCATGATCAATCACCTGCTTATATTGCTCAAATGTTCTCTTATTATGTTACTGCTCGCCCACTCAGATCTTCAAATGATCCTTCACGTCTTGCAATTGACAGATTCAACTCTGTTGCTGGAGAACACAGGTTTCCTGTTGTTGCTGCCAAAGCATGGAATGGTCTACCACAACACATTAGGGGAGCCTCATCTACAATCACTTTCAAGAAACTCTTAAAAACACACTTGTTCTGACTTTCTGGTTGTTATTGCTTATGTATTTTGCTCATGTTATTTTTGTAAACGCAATGTTGCTTTGGCGAATTGCGTCCTAAGAAACTTTTGTATGTACATGTATGTATATGGTCGCATGTCACAAATAGGTCACCCAAAAATGGAGGAGCCGTAACATGAAAATGCTTTCTTCCCACTTCAAGTATGATTTATTCTAAAAGTATGATACCTATTTTAGATAGTTTGGTGTCATTTTGTAGATAATTATGTTCTTTGTCAAATACAAAAATCCCCAAGTCAATTGGACAACTACTTTGAGAGTTATACTTCAATGTAACATGTGTCAATGGAGGAGCCGGGGCGGGTGAGCCGGGGCGGGTGAGCCCCATAGGGTTGTACACAAAATTGTGAAAATATGGCAAACTTCAAACCTTTGTATCTTAAAAAGTACAACTAGCATGGACCACAAATTGCACATATATCATCCTGGATTGTAAATCTACCTCATAGTAGATCAACTGAAACAAAAGATGTAACTAATTAATTGCCTAATTAATTGCTAATTAAGACAATTTCCCTATATGTTACTGTACAAAGTATGCACATAATGCTCCGACATTTCTAAATGGCCTATCTCTTGCCTGAGTCACCCTGCTTATTTAAAAGTACACATATTTTTAAGGAAATTTGATGAGGAATTCAATTTTACTATTAGTTTTAGTGCCAGACATGGAGGAAAAAAGTTTTGATTGATAATGTCATACAAATTGTAAAATTATTTTACAATTTTGACCACCCTGTATGTTTAACTAAGGGATACCAAACTCTTTCTTCCTAATTTGTTTGAAGGGCCCATGTAATGTCTTTCTGAATCCATATTTATTTTGAGCTACATAGCTTTCATAAAAAAAATATGGGGTTTACCATGACAATAAAGATGCTAATTTTGTTGATGTTCCACCCTGTATATTTCTTACCCACCCTGTATTATGATGTTACACTTTGTTGATTTGGCATCCTTGTAATATAAGCTTTTCAGAAATATATACTTTTAATGGTCTAAAATGTATCCATTAAAAGTTGTATTGAAGTGAATCAAAATTGGTGATATTTTTATCATTTAACATTATGTTACACAAAAGATGACCAATTCATGACATGCGACCATATGTATGTACATGTATGTATAATCTAAATATGGACTTACTTTTTCTGTATGGGTTAGGGGTAAAATGTTTCAGTTCAAAATATGTTTAATCGTAAAAAAATTTGAACATATTTTGGGACACCCTGTATTCCGAGCTTACCAAACAGCTGTGATTTTTTTCTTCCAAAGTCAGTAGGCTCCCCCTAACCTCTAACCAAATCAATGTTGTTTACTTTCAGTTTATAATTGCAAGTTAGTAACAAGCAATGCATCAAGTGACCCATTTTTATTTGGAATTTTTTATTCCACCCTGTATAACTTCAAGGTCACCCTGTACAATGAGTTGAAATGTGTATATTTAAATTACTTTTGCCTTCAGCTTTCCAAAAATGTATACTTTTGCTAGTTTAGGGTTGATAGTTGTGGAGATATTCTAATTTGAAACGTGATTGGTGTAAAAATTCATAATATTTGTGATGTAACGCTAAGGGTGGCGAGTTCAAAACACACAGCCTTTTAAATTTATTTTATTCCAAAAATGCTACTTAATAAAGGACAGCAATTTTTTCCAAGATATTGGCCTTAACAAAGGAGATATAAAATGGTAATGTTAGTACTTTTTTCAATTTTCATGACTTTTTCCTAGAAACACTAAATTACCTAAATTCTAGAATTTTTTTAGAGCTAACTACAGGTCCAATTTCAACAAACAAGGTGTCATATGAAAGGTAATCAAATTTAGAAAATTCTCTCGCCAGCTTTTTTTAATTAAGTGTTTCTATTGTAAGTTATAGGTGTTTCTAAAATTCCCTAAAATCAAAAATTTAAAAATTTATTTTCTAAAAAAGTAAACACTTTATCCAAAAAAGCTGGCGAGAGAATTTAGATATTAAGCTTATAAAGTTTGGAAACCATAGCATACTCCATGTAGGCAAAAAAAAAATTATTATGTGGAAAAATTTAGGTAATTTTCAAAAAATAAAGAAATACATAAGAAATGGTAGAATTTTTTATGAAACTCTAAAAATAGGTGGAGTGAAGACTTATCTTTAGTTTGTTCTAAGTTTTAAATTAATACACAATTCCAATTTGCTATTGTGGCTATTTTGCTGCAAGCTTGATTAGCCGTTCATACTACTTTAAAGTAAAATCATGCTCATTTAATATAGGTTATTTTAATTTATTTCATAGCAGGTTCCCAAATGACTATACATGTAGGGTACTCTGCACTATAACTTTTTAAGTATTAGGCCAAGGAAAGTCGATTTTGAGTGTCCCGTCACCCGCCCTCACTTCATTTTCTGACCCTCACTTGAATTCATTAGTGTGATTTTCCAAAAAATACCAATGAAAACTGGTTATATTTGCAACAAAAAAATTAATATCCCTTTATTTTTTGTGGAAAAATCAAAATCAAAACATACATTTTGCTGTCAACCTTGCAGACTCTTTGTAATATACTTTTGAATCTCATTTGGGCGAAACATTCATCTTCAAGCGAGTGAGTGGCAAATAACAACACATTTTACATCCGTGTTGGCTGTTGGTCATATAATGAAAGGCAGACAAATAATGAATAATGAATAATGAAAAAGTTACCTCACTTGTTTTCAGAAATTATGTGACGGGAAACTCAAAATTGACTGTTTGGGGCCTTAACATGTGGCTTAAAATCTGTGACGATTAATGAAACACTTTAAAAATGTAGAAAATATAAAGAAGATGTGAAACATTCTGCACAGACACAAAATATATTATATTCAGCAATATATTTTGCCAAAAAAATATATTCAGCAATATATATTGCCAAAAGGCAGGTAACATGTGTATTAAATGAAATAAATCAATGTAATTGAGGGAACTGCCTAAGTTAAGGGCTGGGGTATGAGCGTTTGGACAGTATTTATTTTGGGACATTAGAGCACATCAGACATATCAATTGCATTCTGAATACGAAGAATGTCATTCTGATATCAAATAATTTTGATTTTTGAAATTGCAATTTAATACACATTTTATGGCAAATCATTAAAATTGATATTTTTGATATTTAACAGTACTTGAAGTAAACTTTATAAATCTGATGATTTATACTTAAAAGTGTACATGTATGTAGGTGGGATGAAAAGCCGACGTTCAATTGAAAATTTTGACCTGTCGTATTGAAGATATGGATTTTTTCCCCAAACACCAAAAAAAATTAGGTCTTTTTTTTTTTTATATCTATATCTTCAATATGAAAGGTCAAAATTTTCAATTGACCGTCGGCTTTTCCTCCCTGCTACATACACTTTAAGAATATATCATTAGATTTATATAATTTATTTCGAGGACTGTTATATATCAAAAATTTGAAAAATATCAAATTTTTATAATTTGTCATAAAATTTGTATTATATTGTGATTTAAAAAATGAAAATTATTTGATATCAGAAAGACATGCTTCGTATTCAGAATGCAATTCGATAGGTCTGAGGTGCTCTCATGTCCTACAAAAATACTGTCGTAAAACGCATAATAAACGCTCATTTTGGATCCCTTAAGACTTGAAATAGTAATTGAGGTAGCTATTAAGTTGGTCACACATTTTTAAATGAAATGTGACCTCAGATCATCCTGAGAGCAAATAATAAATAATCAAAAATCTACTTCACTTTCTGATATCCTATGACAATGGTTGACCCCTCATTTTGTTTCTAATTTTTAGTACTTTCAGACCCGGTGGGTTCAGTTTGTATTTAAAGGTAGGACGCATGACCGTTCCCGGATTTGAAAATGACCCCCATTTCACGGGGAATCGAGGACATATGTAGCAATTTTACCCCCTATTTTGGGCAAAATCAAGGACAATTTACCCCCAAATAACCCCCCTATTTTTATTATTTCGAGGACACATATCCGCGGCATTTTTATTTCACCCCCTTTTCACAGGGAATCAAGGACATTTTTTCTGGAAAAATACCCCTATTTTTACCATTTCAAGGACGCTTTTGAATTTTGCCCCCTATTTCACGGGGAAATGAGGACAATTTGTTTCAGAGAAATACCCTATCAATTTTGTGTGGAACTATTAAAAAAACGGACAGAAAAAGTACAAAAAACAAAAACTGTAGCGGTAAAACATGAACGACATTTCTTGAAAAGTACCCCTAATTGGAACCATCATGCGTACACTTCGTCAGTGGAGAGTCAACCCACCGGGCTTTCAGATTATTCTACTTGGTCAGGTCTATTGCAAAAACAAATCTCTATTCGAAGAGAATAATTATTACATTACAAGTTCACACTTGTTGCAATTTTTTTATGCGTATTTATCCTGAAAAAAGAGAAATTGTGTGGGTAAAGTTCGGGCTCGTACGTGTTCTTCCCCCGTTTGAAGCGAAATTAATTTTCAAGGCAGCGGGCTATGATGTAAGTAAATGAAGCGGACACTATATCATGCTCTCATTTACCACACAAGTTTGACATTAGCAACAATGAGTTGTACTATTATTTACCATAGCAATACTGCATAACAATATGCAGACTATTTGTTCTCATTTCGGAAACAAAGCCGACACAGTATTGTTCCTATGCGTTTGCTTTGTCCAACTGAAACTATAATAACTATAGCATTGCAATATTGAACAGGGAAATCAGATACATGAGTTTATACATGTACCGTATTTCATCAAATAGTCGCCCCCCTCAAATAAACGCCCCCACCACTTTTTTCAACCACGATGTTTCAAAAATGCCGATATTTCCATGCTATCTTGTGTAGTAAGCTTACCTTTTTTTTTTCTTCAAATTCATGCATTTTAATATCATTTATAGAAAACAAAGTATCAATGAAAACAAAGTATCAATTTTCATATTAAAAACACAAAACTTCATGCAAAATTCAAATTTTTTTTAGGTCAACCATGAATGATCCTAGCATTTAGGTCGAAAGTCAAAAATTTGGGGGTGGGACTTTACTCGGAAGGGGGGACTATACTCGCGTCAGTATGGTAGTTCTTTTGGAGACTAGTCTGATGAGAATTGTATTATACATGTACCTACATGTACCAACAATGGCATTTTGTGATCCACAGCCTCTTCTTCTTCTTGGTTGAGTCCGTAGAGACAGATACATCTGCGACCACATGTAAGTCTGGTCCCCACTTTTCTGAAAAAAAGTTGAGATTTTTGTGACCCTCTCAGATTTTGATGAAAATCCATCAAATAATCTTTTGTGGCCACAATAAAGTCGTACAAAACTTGGGGCATTGCCCTAGGCAATTTCATACCATAGTGAATATGAAAAAAATGCTTAGAACTTTGAAACTACAAAGCTACATTGGCACATTTGATATCAGATAAAATATGTCAACATGCTCTTGAGCTATCTTACAGTTGCATTCCATGCCAACTGAACCAAATTTCTAAAAAGTTGTTAGGGAGGTGACCCCTTCAAGGTTTTGAGATACTTGGTTTGTGGAGGTCTGCAAAGGACCCCAGAGGGTCGATTTAACCACTGGCCTGCTGGCCCTGGCCAGTAGTTTTCTCTGTCGGGCCAGTTGGGATTTTGGCATAGTTTAATATGAAATGACAAACCTGGGTCACTGGATTTGTCCTTGGGCCAGCTGGAAACCTTCCCAGGACCAGCTGATTATTGCTCCTTATGTCTACCCCTGGGACCACAAATGCATGTGTTGTAGTCTGTAATTTTGGCTGCTGCCCTCTATCTACCACTGACTTCCAGACTCCCCACCAGGACTCTTGTTGGTTACTGTCCATCACAGGATGCAGGTAACTTTATTTCTTATTCCTCCTTGTGCACAGGTCAGGCAAAATATCTCCTTGTAGGTGTAACATTATAGATTATTTTGATTACATAATACATTTATTTTTCATATTGTTCTGTTTTTAAAAGGTACTTTCAGTTGGAATATTCTTCCCATTCTCTGACCTTCTGATGTAAATGTAATGTGAAACCTACTATACATGTGTACCGGGCATGTGTACCACTGGCCACATGGATACATCTAGGTGCTATGCTATATGATATATAGGAGAAGGTCACTAACTGTACATGTGTACAGTGTTTGCACATAGACATTGTTTTTGCATGTTTAGTACCGGGGTATAATTTTGCCCAATGATAAAGAAATATTTTCTTGGATCTTTGTTTTTTGTTCTTATTTGTTTACATGGCCTATATTTTGGCAACTAAAGAATAGTAGGCCTATATATATTCATACTATATTCCGGCGGGGGGGGGGCACTCTTATATTTATAATTATGTGTAACCCCGGGTGGTGAATTATAGGGTGGGAGGGCAAAGATTTTTTGGCAGGCCAAAAGGGGGGAGGCAAGTAATGAAAAATAGAAATGGATACATCATGGTCTTAGGCAGGATTTGAAGGTTTGGGCATGTGTAAATTAAAAAAAACTGGATGTGTAGATTTAAGATTTCTGTACAAAGTATAGGCCATGTGGGCAAAAACGGTGTGTACATGTATATTTACAAATTTGGGTGTGTAAAACACTCCCTACGCGGCTGCCTGCCTTAAGAGCCAGTCTCCCTTATTATGTACCCAAATCAGGGGGGTAGTGATACAAAAAAAAATAGTATTTTCTCTAAAAAATAATTTTGGTACATATTAGCACCAACAACTCACATGTAAAATATGGCGTGCACAGCGCCTCGTTCACTTGAAAAATTCTTGAAATTTCAGCCTCTCTGAGCCTTACTTGCAAATGGTAAACTTTGGGGTGCATAACATCGTGCGCCATCATCATCCCAACCTGCATTTTGCATTTTTTTAAAGTACAAAATGGTTACATTACAAAAACCAAGAAAAAAAATTGGGATGTTGATGGCGCACAAATCAGTAAATCCATTGATTTGATGAAAGCGCCCTCGTGCAAACTTCAAAGCATCATAACGGGCTGCGCCATCAAGATCCCAAGTCCGAACAAGTTTGAAATTAAAGACCTCCATGGCAAGTTTCATTTTTCAGCATAAAATTTTTTGGGATTTAGTTTGGCGCACTAGAGTTAACAGAGGTCAAAGGTCAAAATTTCCTATTTTAGCACATTTTGCACGCCTGTATTATTAGCAGCGTCACCTGACTCTCGAATAGGATTTCATTAAAGAAGAGGTAATTCTCTGCAAAAACTGAAAAAATTAGCTTGGGATCTCTTGATCTTCCTTCATTTTTCTGATTTTTGAAAATGGACTTAGCCTCATTTGGAGGTCAATTTGACCTCTTTTGCCCACTAAGCTGCACAATGTGGGCTTTTTACTGCATCACAAAAAGATTGCGCCAACAAGATCCCAATTTTATTTTTCATCGTCTAGCTTCTTTGGCAACCAGTAGACAAAAAACAAGCAACAGCTAATTGGGAGCATGTGGGAGCACTAATATAAAAGAGGTCAAAGGTCACGCTTTGTGCCAAAGTGATGCATATTTGCCTATGTGCAGCACGAAAGTGGAACTTTGACCCGTAATAAAAATGTGCGCCAACAAGATCCCATCTTACTTTTTCAGGGATGATTGGATGAAGGGGCTTATGTATAACTGATAACAAGTAAAAAAAAGTGGGATCATATGGGCGCACTAATTCAATAGAGGTCAAAGTTCATACTTTGTGCCGAATTGGCATTACATTGCCTATGTGCAGCACAAAAGTAGAACTTTGACCCGCATTTAAAATGTGCGCCAACAAGATCCCATCTTACTTTTTGGATGATTGGATAAAGGGGCTTAATGTATAACTGATAACAAGTAATAAAAAATTGGGATCATGTGGCGCACTAATTCATTAGAGGTCAAAGTTCATACTTCATACAAAATTAGGCGATTTTTAGCCTAAAGTTGCGAAGTATTTTGACAATTTTTTTTTACTCTCACCAACTACCATGATGGAATCAGCATCATCTGAAATGCACTCACACAAGTTTCTATGAGACATGTCTGGTGATCCCCATTGAAAAAAATTGGCACAAAGTATGAACTTTGACCTCTATTAATTAGTGCAAATCCAAAAAATACAAATACTTTTTGTGCCACTTTTGAACTTTGACCTCTGTTAATTAGTTATACATAAGATCCCAAAAATCAATCATCCAAAATAAGATGGGATCTTGTTGGAGCACATTTAATGCCGGTCAAAGTTCACTTTTTGCTGCACATGATGCTTTGAAATAATGCCAAGGGGCTTGTGTTTTCATCAAATATTGAATTTGACCTCTATTTTAGTGCGCCCACATGATCCCAATTTTTTTTCTTGTTATCAGTTAAACATTTTGTCCAATCATCCAAAAAGTGAGAATCTTGTTGGTACATTTTTATTGGTCAAGTTCCACTTTCACAGGCAAATATGCATCACTTTGGCACAAAGCTTGACCTTTGACCTCTTTTATATTAGTGCGCCCACATGATCCCAATTAGCTGTTGCTTGTGTTTTATCTACTGGTCGCCAAAGAAGCTAGGCGATGAGTAATAAAATTGGGATCTTGTTGACCTCTTTGTGAAAGGTCAAATAGACCTCCAAAATGATGCTTTTTCAAAAATGAAAAATATAAATGTCAAACTTACTTCTTCAGAAATGCTTGGGATCTTGATGGCACGTGCGAAAATACAATGTTTGAAGTTCCCAAAAAATTTTGCTGAAGCTAAACTTTTATCATTTGCAAGTAAGGCTCAGATTTTTTCTTGGCTGAAATTGTCAACCATTTTTACTTTGAATGCAAAATGCAGGTTGGGATGCACAATGTTATGCTCATATTTTACATGTGCAAGTAAGTTGTTGAAATTTCAAGAATTTTTTAAGCTAATATGTCACCAAAATTGTTTTAGGATATGTACCAAAATTTTTTTTAGAGAAAATTCTTTTTTTGTATCACAGATGGGTACATAATAAAGGAGATTGGCTCTTAAGCCCTTGGGATACATATTCATTCACTTCTACGCGGCTCAGTGGTAAGGATGCTGACCAGGGGCGGATCCAGGATTTCGAGAAAGGGGGGACACTCCTGAAAATGTGACCCAATCGAGCATAGCGAGCATAACGAGCGAAACGTCCTAACGGCAAGGGGGAAGATTTATTGAAATAAATTTGAAATAAATGTAACATACCTTTAATTTGTGGGTTATTTAACAACATTCTTGGAGGATACTTCGTGGCAAACATCTATGACTTTCCCATAGTCAATTTTGATATCCTTGTGAATAAAAAAGAGCATTAAGGCATATTAAGGTAGTATGAACGGCTAATCAAGCTTGCAGCAAAATAGCCACAATAGCAAATTGGAATTGTGTATTAATTCAAAACTTAGAACAAACTAAAGATAAGTCATCACTCCACCTATTTTTAGAGTTTCATAAAAATTTTACCATTTCTTATGTATTTCTTTATTTTTGAAAATTACCTAAATTTTTCCACATTATAATTTTTTTTTTGCCTACATAGAGTGTGCTATGGTTTCCAAACTTTCAAGGATGGTGTATAAGCTTAATATCTAAATTCTCTTGCCAGCTTTTTTGGATAAAGTGTTTAATTTTTTAGAAAATTAATTTTTAAATTTGTGATTTTAGGGAAATGTAGAAACACCTATAACTTAAAATAGAAACACTTAATTAAAAAAAGCTGGCGAGAGAATTTTCTAAATTTGATTACCTTTCATATGACACCTTGTTTGTTGAAATTGGTCCTATAGTTAGCGCCAAAAAAATTCTAGAATTTAGGTTATTTAGTGTTTCTAGAAAAAGTCAAGAAAATTGAAAAAAGTACTAACATTATCCCAGGGGGGGCACTTCAGTATGAAATGGATATAGGTGTAGGGCTGGCACTTTCGCACTAAGGGGCATTCGGTGAGAGCAAAATGTAAAAAATATGGGGTCATTGGGTGAGAGCATGATTTTTAGCATTCGGTGAGAGCAAATGTAAAAAATATGGGGTCATTGGGTGAGAACATGGACATTTTTTGGATGGAATCTTTGGGTGACAGCCGAAAAAGCGCCACAAAAACCTCGAAAATCAAATTTCTAGTTCAAAATGGCTTCAAATTTCATTGTTTTTTCAAAATAAGTAACAAAATCAGTGATGAATGAAAGTTGCTGTTCAAATTGAATTTGTAAGGGTCTTTGGGTGACAGATCAAATGGAAAAATATGGGGTCTTTGGGTGACAGCGATGCTGAAAAAGGGGTCTTAACAGCCCTACATACGCGTCACCTCCAAAGTTGGAGTGCCCCCCCCCCCCCCGGGACATTATCATTTTATCTCCTTTGTTAAGGCCAATATCTTGAAAAAAAAGGCTGTTCTTTATTTAAGTAGCATTTTTGCAATAAAATAAATTAAAAACCAGATGTATGCAGTGGGTATAAAGGAGAGAAAATCACATTTAAACAAATTACTTGTTTTCAAAAATTAAGCTGATTTGAAGAACTTGGCAACATGCCAAAAACATGCCGTGTGCAAAGTCTATGGGGTTTTCCAATCACAAAAAATTACATAAGTCAAAAGCGCTCTTTTGGAAAAAATTAAAAATTGGCAGGTGAGTTTTTCTCACCCATCTCCACATTCTGTATCATTTTCAAGCAAATCTGAGCATGACACCGTAGCCGTTCATACTACCTTAAGACGTTCTTCCATCCCCCATGGTGCTCGTGATATCGGCAAGATCGTGCAAAAGCGCTTAAAGCGGTGTAAGAAAAAAAGTGAACCCTGCACAATGTCGACACCCAGTGTTATAAATATAAACTTAATACTTCGTTGGTGAGCGACGTTTGATTGGTATTTCACCGAACGCAAGAAAAGGAGGCCTATCTGATTGGCTAGAAATCGATAGCTTGAGCTCAGTGGTGTAGTACAAACTCAAAATGGAGAGATGTATTCAATTCGATTGAAATCGATATTCTATTATTGACACAGATAAAGAAAGTCGATAATGTACATTGTATTATAGATACAGCACCTGGATCTTACATGGGTTCCTTTATATAATTCATTTCTCAAACAGTTGAATATATCACAATTTTGACTTTTGATTTCAATTTTTTGATTTTTTGATTTTTTGCACATCCCTTACCATTGAAGTCATTTAAGCATTCACTAGGAAGTTCATTTGTTAAGATTTAGTTCAGATTCTGACATTTTTTTGACTATATTTTTCCTTTTATCTATTTCTTAACAATTTAAATAAAGAAATAGTTCAGGAAAGTCAAGAAATAGCCAAGATAATGTCAGAATCTTGATTAAATCTGAATAAATGAATTTCCTAGTGATTTGCATAATATTTGACTTGACACAAAACTTGATATTTGATTCATCATAAATGTAAACTTATAACTTGTCATTTGATGTCACTTATTACAGATATGATTTACCCAGAGACTCCTGACCTAACCGAATAGAGAGAATGGCAGCGAGACTGAACCTATCGGCTAAATTGAGAACATTCCTCACTAAGGTACACAGCAACAATACGACGGTGAGATCTATATATCCTGGTGTATGTTCCCATTGCTGCAGTACACACTCAAATGAAAATCAACCTGGAATCCGCAAAAACCCAATTGGGATACAGATGCTGTCAGAGAGTCTGCACAAGCAGATATTTCATAACAACCATGAAATATCCGGTTCAGATGGTGCTGAAAAACGTATCAAAAAGAGTAAAAAACATCTTCAGAAACATGGCCTTCTTGATAAAGAACATACACCTTTACCGGATGTTGATTTGAAATTACCAAATTTGTATGGAGATAACATAGATGAGCATTTCCGCACTCTAGCTAAGAAGTATAGTGCTGGGTATCTGAAGCTGTCGGAGGAACTTGCAGGTGCTGAACTTCCACCAATGCCATCTAAGTGGTTATTTCAGAACGGCTGGGTTAAGTATGTGGAAGGAATGGAGCCTGCAAGTGTTAAGTACCCAGAGGAACAAGCTATTGTATTTGATGTTGAAGTCTGTATGACTGAAGGCCCTTATCCTACATTGGCTACAGCTGTGTCTACAAAAGCATGGTAAGCAATACATGCATGAAAGAAAAAGATAACAGCTAGACCACATACAATCGGTCAAAGTCTCAGCATCACCCGATAATGAGGGCCGTTGTTCCATGAAATGTGACAGGCACAACAGCTACGCACCTATACTGCGTAATTTTACAGTCTATTGCGATGGCATGCAATGCTCTAGTGCATTTACGCGAAGGCACACAACACTGGTGTGATTGTTAGACACAACATGATCAAACAATCAGCCCTCATGAATATGTGAGAATTCACAGCATACAATGCACAGGGACTTTGACTGTTGATACATGGTCTGTAGTAGTCTGTGAATACATAGCTGATTCAAATCGGAATGGATTTAGGATTTAAAAGATGATCCCATTTAAAATGGAGTTTAGGTGATTGCTTGTGAAAAAAAAATCATGCTGTATAAAGGGTGATGCCCACAGATCAAATGAATATCTGAATGCAAACCCCACCCAAGTCCATGGAAAGTGATTATGAGAAAACTAAAAAACAAATGTGTATCATACTTGCTGGGTACTCATACATGCTGGATTTCACATGCTCAATGTAGATGCACATAAAGGGTGGATTTGGGTTCAGCTTTTATACATATGATAGGCCTATGTATAAGCAACAATTTCCCATGCTTAACTCGAATTTGGCCAAAGCATGGACTTGGGTGGGTTTTGTATTCATGTATTCAAATATATATTTCTGTGCACCCAAAAAGATCATAGGATCACACCGTCCATCCATTCAGAGAGTTATACATGCAACGCTCTACTCAGTCATTTTAAAAACCGGGGTGAAAACTGTAAATATGCTTATATTGTCTTGTCTGTGTGATTAAAAGTTGTCCAAGTATACATCATAAGAAGTTCTATGAACAATTCATTTCAAATTTAATTTTGTACATGGCATGTTGTTTTTAGCTCTTTTTAATTACAACATAAGCTTTTCTAATTACAACAAACTGCAGGTATTCGTGGTGTAGTGGCAGATTAATAGAGGACCAATTTTCCCTTTCTGACCCATCACATATCACCATTCAAGACCTCATCCCTCTGGAACCTGGGCGGCGTGCTGGTAAGCTAGCGCAACCAGGCGAATCACAGGAGAAAATTGTTGTTGGACACAATGTAAGCTTTGATAGAAGCTATGTGAAGGAGCAGTACTATCTGCAGGTATGTAAAGATAATGGACTTGGGCTGAATTGCTTGTTTGAATCCCTACGATTTTTCTTTCACAAATGATTTTTGGCTTGAAACCAATCGCACATAGTGTTTTGAGTTGTAATCTTCCAATTTCAACAACATGAGTGACTGATTGGACTTGATAAAAATGGCCATAAAGAGTGGATGTGAATTATGTGCAAACATATCAGGCAATCGGATAGCGCTAACTTGCGCCACAGGGTCTTAGGCAAATTCTTTTAGCTTTTGGCACACAAAATTACCATTTGGAGAGTGCTAGAGGTTGATAAAGGGTCATTTGAACCCCTTATTTATATTGTTTTGTATCTTAATTCCACACAATTTGAAAAGTTTGACCCCCATGTTTAAAAACCTAGTGCTACCACTCCAGGCAAGACACAGTCGGGTCTTAAAGAATACTTTTATTCTCTAAATAATTACTTTTATGCAGGGTACCAAAACCAGATTTGTTGATACATTGAGCCTTCATATGGCAACATCAGGCCTGACCACTCTGCAGAGGAAGCTTTGGAATGCAAGTGAAAAGGGCAAAGGTATTGGGGATAAGAGAGTCAAAGAATTTACTTCAAGACAAAGGAACAGAGGTGGTAGTGGAAATGGAGACTTGCAGCAAGATGTAAGTTATGCAGAGTTAGCTTGGAAGGGTCGTTTTAGGAGATAAATCAAGACTTCAACTTCGTCACGATTTGAAAAAAATCAAAAAGATGTTTCCAAACTAATTAGAGAGTGAAGAGTTGATAAAAAATATGATCTGTTAATGACAATTGCCTTTCAAACTGTGGTAAAATGTAGAAAGGAAGTAAATGAGAATTTGTTTTATTTTGAAAACCTAGAATGAGCAATCAATGCAAAGTCATAACTATGCCAGTCATGTACCAAACTGACAGCCAAGTCAACCTGAGGTTGGTGGTGCAAGCCTTAGTATCATTGTATGTGACCCATATTGCAAATCTGTAATTGCATAACTATAAAGATGGATGTGCGAAACATCCAAATTGAGATGGCCAGAATATTATAAGTAGCATCAGGCATAATACATTGCGCTATTCCAGATGAAATCCATACACCCACTATGGAAGACATGACCTTTTTTAAAATCTCCCACACAGGGGGTGGAAATTTCATTACAGGCACCCATTCAGGTAGACCCATTTGAAATTCACACTCCCTTTGTGGCACATAGGGTGTATGGGTTTCAACTGGAATTGAGAATGTGATTGACAGGTCCCTTTGCAGACTTAGGATTGGCATGATGTCAATAGTCTTTTAGTGGAATACAAAATGAATTTCAAGAAGCTTTGAATATGTTATTTTTAAGCAAAATTACCAAGGACTTTTACCAACGACCCAATGTGCATTGCTTCCACTTTGTATGTGAAACAAATATGCTAAAGTTAATGTCACTGACTTTCTTTTTGTGTGTGTGTGCATTTGCAACAGTGGATGACACTGAGTAGTCTCAATAACCTAGCTGATGTGTATGCCTTGTATAGCAATGGTGAAACACTGGACAAAAGTGAGAGGGAAACATTCATAACAGGCACTATCACAGATGTCCGACAACAATTCCAGGTAAAGTATGAAAACTAAGGATATACAGTCATGTTATTACTGCAGTATACTTCTTAATATTAATACATTGTCAGGTTAAAGGAAAAGAGTCAAGAAAGCCAATAACTGCATTTATATATTCACAGGACTTGTAGTTCTTGAAAGTTTTGTGCATTTTTTCCCCTCCCAAGAAATATGATATGATATGATTTTTGATATGATTTTATTAACCTGCACAACATCGTGGCCAAACGGCCAAATTGCATTATACAAGAAACACAACAAATATTATGAAAGAAACCAATTACACATACCGGTAATTATAAAACAAAAAACAAAACAAAAAAGGCAACATGGCATGGAGGACAGTATATATTAGAGAGGTGCAAAAGGGCACAAAGGGAAGCCACCAGCACACAAGCTACTGTTTCTTATTTACCAGATTAATGTAGTAGGGAATGGGGCTTTCGGCAAATATCATACACATGGAACTTATTTTAAATGTACTGGCTGTACCACCTGTCTCTAGACGACTTCTTCTTCTTCTCGGATACTGCTTAACGTCCCAAGTGGAATAAGGCAAGCTGACACCGTGCAGGATGTTATGGAGTGTGACTGGGTACATGACCCTGTCTTCTTTCATTGATTTCTTCAAAAAACAGAAAAATGCTTCTCCTGCAAAACTATCTCAGATGCACATAACGTGTGGTTGCATTCACACAATGATCTATTTTATTATTTTCTTTCTTGTCTATCCTCCAGGAGCTAGTGACATATTGTGCTAAAGATGTTGTAGCAACTCATTTTGTGTTCAAGGAAATACTGCCCATATATTTTGAAAGGTAAAGCATTGAGAAATCTTGTAAAGATAATATGAGCATGTTGAAATTTGTATTTATGCAAAGTAAAATATTAACAGGCCTATTAATTTTTATTAACCTCTTGACCTGTATATCTGCAAGTCTTATCACCTCATGAAAATATATGACCCGTTCTGACAAAACCAAGAACAAGTGTCATTTCATGACTTGAATCAAAATGTAAGCACTAGACAATAAGCTTTAAAATGATACCATCATTATATAAATAGCATCAATACTTTTCAAGATATGGAAAATTTTGTAATGATACCTTGATATTTTTGCCAAATTGCTATTCTGAGTAATGGGCCAATTAGTTTCCTGCTTACACAGTATTGAATAGGGATTATCATAGTTTAACTATTATTTATTGATTAAATAAATAAAAATGACCAGTTCTCAGGTGTACTCTCAAAGGCTTATGTGATTAACCGAAAAGGTAAATTATTTGTCCTCCACGTGTAGGTTTCCTCACCCTGTGACCTTTGCGGCCATGCTTGAGATGGGTCAGGCATATCTTCCTGTGAATCACAACTGGAGTAGATACATCAATGAGTCAGAGGCTACTTATAATACCCTGTGTAAGGAGATGAAGCTATACCTCATGCGTATTGCTAAAGATGCATGCTCCTTTATGCATAATGAAAGGTAAGTTATCTTGTACTCAAGCTGAAAAATAGATTTTTTTGTTGGTTTTTTTGTTTATACTTGTCTTGATTTATAAAACTGTAAACACTACTTACTTAAGGCTCATTGCATAGAGACGGATCCACACAACACAGTAAAATTCATAGTGACGGATGTTGAGATTTATAAAAAAAATGGGGAAATCCATAGTGACGGATAACTCTGGCAATCTATTTCATATGTGAGAAGTACATGTAAGATGTTACAACATTTTAACGTTTTGAAAATAACTTTCAAAGGTCTACTTTTAATAGACACATGAATTGCTGAACATTAATGTCAAGTTTATAATCTTCAATTCATCTACTCAATGTTTTCCCGAAGTCCATTTTTGGCTCTTAGCGTAGCTAGGTGAGCCTTACTCATTGCACTCAGTGAGGAATAAATTTTTGCTACATATTTTGGCCACTTGTGTTCTTGCTTTTTATGCTAAGGTTTCTTTTGTTTATGATATTTGGCTTTGAATTTACGTTCCAAGGTTTGCTTAGTTATTTAGCAATCGATTGCACTCCTTTAGAAGTGGATTTGGGGTGGGGAAAGTACTTATTTTGAAGTGAGAAAAGTCAAAAGTCGTCTTGAGAAACAAGTCATTTCTATCGTTTTGCTTGGTTCCCTGTATGCGCTAGAGATTATTTTGGTCTGAGTAATTTAAGTTGTGAGATCATGGCGGAAGTGCCGGATTGCACTATTTTTCTTTGGGAAAGTGACCTTTTATCATGAATTTTTGCGGTGATCTCACATGGATAGAAACGTGATTGGATGATTCCTTTGTCCAGATTGTTTATTGAGTTCTCGGGAGTTTTGTTACCATGGGACAACACTTCAAAATATTTAGAGACCAGCGGCGTAGTAATTTAGTTAAATTAACGCTAAATAACCAGGGTTGCCAAAAAATTCAGCCCGAATCGCAGGTCAAATAATCGAAAAAGTCGCCCAATTTTTTTCTTTGCCCTTTGTATTCTATAGGGCAGGAAATTGTCCCGGTGAAAATCTTCAAAAGTCGCCTAATTGGGTTACCAAATCGCGGGTTTGACAACCCTGAAAACAACGTCTCGGCAGCGAAGGTCACATGGCTATTCATTATCATTGTTTGTCTGGCACGCTTTCTACAGTGTGGGTTGGGAATTCTGAAAATCTGTAAAAAGGTGGGAAATAAATTTTGCGGAATAAAGGGTGGGTTTCTAAAAAGCGTGGGAGAAATATATAAAGCGTGTGTGTAACGCTAAAAATAGAAAAAAAATATAATAAAGTAATTTGATGATCTGTTGAAAAACATTCATATTTTCTTTATAAATCTGGAAAGAAAATGTCAAAAATTAATTTGCTGATGTTTTCAATTAAATGCAGCGTCACCCGTAGTAGAATCGACGCGCCGTGAGTTTTATGAATGAATAAAATTTTCAGTCTCTACACCAGCCGCTTTGGCCGCTTCGCTCACACTAGAAGTGGAGCGATCTGAACCACAGCGGCTGTGTAGAGAGTAGAGATCAGGATCTCAGCCCTTTGCCAAATGCCCATGTGTTTATGATAAAAAATCTAAAGTCGGATCTTTTCGAAAGATGATTGCAGTGATGCAGTTTTGCCAATATTATGTCGCAAATGTTTCAGATGAATAAGAAAATCATGAGTGTTTGATAGATGGGGATAAATTCTGCATCAATTCGGATTCTGAAATGGATTGATGGCGCAGATAGTGATAAAATAGACCGGAAGTGACTGTATGAAATGGCGGTAGCGCCGATGTTCAGTCTTCGAATTTGATAAAGTAATGCTGTAAACAATCTAAAGTCGTATCTTTTGAAAGATGATTGCAGTGATGCAGTTTTGCCAATATTATGTCGCAAATGTTTCAGATGAATAAGAAAATCATGAGTGTTTCATAGATGAGGATAAATTCTGCATCAATTCGGATTCTGAAATGGATTGATGGCGCAGAAAGTGACTGTATGACACGGCGGTAGCGCCGATGTTCAGTCTTCCGATTTGATAAAGTAATGCTGTATAAAGCTTTGGTCACTCACAAACACTGCATAAGTATGGGGTTCAATTTTTGATCAAAAGGGTGTCTGTCTAAAAAGTGCGGGGAATATAAATGGTGGGGTTTGACCCCTGACAAACGTTGAAATTTGTAGTTGCTACAACTGATCATCATACTATTTTATTCACTAGAATCTGTTTGTCTGTGTCTGCCTCTTTTCTAAGACTAGTGTAGTAATAAATGGTGGGGTTTGACCCCTGACAAGCGTTCGAAATTTGTAGTTGCTACAACTGATCATCATACTATTTTATTCACTAGAATCTGTTTGTCTGTGTCTGCCTCTTTTCTCAGACTAGTGTAGTAGTAGCTCGTTCACGTAGTGATTCCGTTGTCCCACTGGCCTACTAAAGCTAAACGTAGATTGCATGGCGATCGGAGTGTTATAAATCAGAGCACCTCAGACTAGCATAGTAGGGAAGCATGTTCCTCAAACTTGGTGGGTGGATGCATCTTTAGTACAACAAGTCACACGTACATTATTTTCTCAATTCAATTTTATCCTTTCTGGGTATGACTGATTTTGTTACCGTAAAATTTGTGTCAATTTTCGATATCACATATTAGTACCGTACACTATAAATGTACCACATTTTGTAGGCTCCAATTGCTGATTACATAAATGAGAACAACTGGTAACCAGCGGCACTGTACAGTACCGGCCTGTTATTCAATTGCATTGTGTGTGGGTTACGTGTATTTTATGTGTAAAATGCCTTCTGATGCGGTGATCCACCCAAAATCCCTGTACTAGGTGCATCTTGACCCCAGCATAAGTTTGTATTGGTTAGTGGGTCAAGGTCACCTGAGGTCATCCAGGGGTCATCTGAGGTCAAATTTGCAAAAACTGTTGTAGGGGCATGAAACTTGGTGGGTACAGTCAAGATTTGGAGTCAAATTTTAGGAAGGTCATCCGGGGTCACCCAGGGGTCATCTGAGGTCAAATTACTAAAACTCGTATGAGCATGAAACTTGGTGGGTACAGTCAACATTTAAAGTCAAATTTTGGGAAGGTACTAAAATTGTCGTATGGGCATGAAACTTGGTGGGTACAGTCAACCTTTGGAGTCAAATTTTGGGAAGGTCATTTTGAGGTCATCCAGGGTCACCTAGAGGTCATCTGAGGTCAAATTACTCAAAACTGTGGTATGGGCATGAAACTTGGTGGGTACAGTCAACATTTGGAGTCAAATTTTGGGAAGGTCATTTTGGGGTCATCTGAGGTCAAATTAGTTAAAACTGTCGTATGGACATGAAACTTGGTGGGTACAGTCAACATTTAAAGCCAAATTTTTGGAAGGTCATTTTGGGGTCACCAGGGGTCATCTGAGGTCAAATTAGTAAAAACTGTTGTATGGACATGAAACTGGATACAGTCAACATTTGGAACCAAATTTTGTGGGGTTGCATGTTCCTCGAACTTGGTGGGTGCATCTTGACCCCAGGCAGACCAGGTTTGTATTGGTTAGTGGGTCAAGGTCACCTGAGGTCATCCAGGGTCATCTGAGGTCAAATTAGCAAAAACTGTCATATGGGCATGAAACTTGGTGGGTACAGTCAACATCTGAGTCAAATTTTGGAAGGTCATTTCAGGGTCAACCGGTGTCACCCAGGGGTCATCTGAGGTAAAATTACTAAAAATGTTGTATGGGCATTGGTGGGTACGGCCAACATTTGGAGCCTAATTTTGTGGGGTCGCACAGAACAAGTTTGTATTGGTTAGTGGGTCACGGTCACCAGAGGTCATCCAGGGGTCATCTGAAGGCAAATTAGCAAAAACTGTCGTATGGGCATGAAACTTGGTGGGTACAGTCAACATTTAGAACCAAATTTTTGGAAGGTCATTTTTGGGTCATCCAAGGTCACCCAGGGGTCATCTGAGGTCAAATTACTGAAACTGTCATATGTGCATGAAACTTGGTGGGTACAGTCAACATTTGGAGCCAAATTTTTGGAAAGGCATTTTGGGCTCATCCGGGGTCACCCAGGGGTCATCTGAGGTCAAATAAATTCAAACTGTTGTATGGGCATGAAACAAGGTCGGAACAGTCAACATTTGGAGCCAAATTTTTTGTTGGAAAGGCATTCTGGAGTTATCCAGGGTCACCCAGGGGGTCATCTTGGAAGGTCATTTCGGGGTCATCTGAGGTCACCATTTAGAGCCAAATTTTTGGGAGGTCATTTCGGGGTCGTCTGAGGTCAATTTAGATGAATTCTAATAGTTGTCAAGGCTTCCTATAGTTGTTGAAAGCTTCAAATACTAAAAAAGGGATTTTAAAATTTTGCAGAACAAATTATTCTTGCTGGTTCAGTAGTAATTTCCACAATAATGAAATTTTCAGATTTTGCAACTCTAATGCGGCAAAAAATAATAATGCGGCGGAGGAAGATTGACCCCGCATCGAGTTTCAAGGACCGTATTGAATATTTGTGGGGATTTTTTTCAAACTGAAGGTTTAAAAAATTGATCGACCTACCCAACCTTTCCATAAAACTACCAACTTGTTGCGCATTCGACTCCAAGAACAATTGCTTTCCCACAAAAAAGCGTAGAGCCACAGCGCCATTGGTGCTCTTGTTGATAAACTTGTAGGCCTTATGGTAGTCCCAGCTCCAGCTGCCAGGTAGTGAACAAAAGAATGAAGAGCAGACCCGTGAAGGAGCAGATATTTCCTGGCATCTTGGCATTTCAGTAAAAACCCAAAATGAAACTTGGGGTTGTTGGTTATAGTAGTCCCAGCTGCCACATAGTGATTGCTTTGATCAATGCAATTATGTAATGAGTGTTAAGTCAGTTGAGATGGGTTTGACACTGTAAATTAGGAACTCATCAGTAACATAGAGGATAACTTTCTGCGGTCATTCAAATGAAAAAGATTGTATCTAAGGTGTTCAACAACAGTATGTGAAATGTGCAGACAGCCAGAGATGGTGTTTTGGTAACTTCTTTCGCTATAAATACACTTTTCTATTCAATATGATTTTGTTATATTAGGTATAAGAAAGACTTGTGGCTGTGGGATTTAGACTGGGAGGTCATGAAGTATAAACTGAACAAGCCGAAATCGTTAACAAAGGCCGAGAAAAAGCGACTAGAAGCGGAAGCTTTGGAACAAGATGTGGAAGGAGAGGAAGATCCTGTAGAGGATAGGATCCAGCAAGTTCTGGCTACAGCTACGAGAGTACCCAAGAGATGGCAGCATATGCCTGAATATCCTAAGTAAGGGTTTTATCGGTGGCTAGGATTCATGCCAATAAATTAAGTAGTATTATTTAAAAGTGCAATGTTTAACCACTAAGGGAGGGTCTGTTTTGGACACTTTCAATTTGTCTAAAAAATGGTGAGGGAGTTGCAATGTTTTCTTTAATTTGGAAAATAATTACCACTAGAAGTAAATGCTTAGGCTACCCTTGTTCTAAAACATGGTGGGGGAGTTGCTTAGGCTACCCTTGTTCTAAACATGGTGGGGGAGTGGGCAGAGTAGGTAATAAAACATTTATGATCAAGTGGTTTTATTCATCCCAAAATTTAAATAATATACCGTATTCGTCCGAGTATAGTCCCACGTTCGAGTATAGTCCCACCCCCCATTTTTCGAAAAATTACAGAGATTGGAAAAAACCCTTTTTTTAGGTCAACCATGAATGATCCTAGCATCTAGGTCTAGGTCCAGGGACACTCCAAAACCGAAAAAAAAAAAAAAAAAATCACCTGAAAAACGGGTGGGACTATACTCGGACCAATACGGTACTTAGAACTACATTCAGTGATTTGTGATGGTAGTAGTGTGAGGTCACTAGATTGGTCCTATGTCCCTCAAGCAATCAGCAAGTTATCTCCAACTGGATCCAAGGTTGTTTCTAGTTTCAAGTAATCTTAGTAACTACTTGGAGTCTGTGTCCTCCTAATCAGTAGCCGATTACTAAGTGTTCTGTTATTATATAATTGATATTGGACATTTCATAAATGATCGGGGGGAATTTATCCAACTACTGCTCTTTTGTGGATACTTACCCTTCTGCCTTATAAATGATTTTGTGTGTCTTAATATTTTTGTAGGTGGTACAAAGACCTTTGTCCAAGATGGAATAGTGATGACTGGGCTCCAGGTCCATCAAAAATAACCTCTCAGGTGAGTTGGCTTAAAGTTGAATTTATACTCGATCGCTTTTGCAGAAAAGCAATTGTCACACATGCTCAATGTTTACTTCCGTTTTCAGAGTGTCAAACCTATCAATCGATACAAATCACCGAGGCAAAAACAACACTATCTTAGCCGCTTAACTATAGCGGATAGGTTTGCGCCAGGTTCGGCTGCAACTAGCCTAGTTGATGTGATATGATTGTGATGATTCACCACGCAGCGAAATTACAGCGCTTTGAATCCTCTGGAAAAAGCGCTATATAAATTCCGAAATTTATTATTATTTTTTATTTAACTGTGGTGTTCTATGTTGATTTAAAGTCATAATTGTGACTTTAATTCAAACCTGCTCCATTTTCCTAAAAATGCAATTAATTTGGCTGAATCCAATTAGGCATTAGTTGGGATATGTGTGATATGTCATAAAATCAGGTTTGAAAAAAAAATTGACCAAACTCATTTTGAAATACCATACATTATGACTTTAAAGCAGTTCAGCTTCTGGGAAATTGCTGTCCATTTTAGTTGAGTCTGTAAGGTGTTTTTAACAAGCTTTTAAAGTGTTATTATATAACTTTGAATGTATTACTAGGTGCGAGTTGCCCCAAAACTAATGAGATTAACATGGGATGGCTACCCGCTGCACTACAGTGATAAAGAAAGATGGGGATTCCTGGTACCAAAGGCAGGAAAGCAGCGTAGAAAGAATGGAAAGGGAGATGTGGCATCGGACAATGAATTTGTTTTAAGTGAAGAGGAGATGGAGAATAAAGAGGAAATACAGGCTGATGAGGACAAGGAGGAAGTGAAGGTGAAACCAGTGTTTCCTGTCAGGTTAGTCTTGATTGTATTTGAACTTGGGTGTGTGTGTTGAGCTCTAACTAGAGCCCATGTGTTAATCCTTTCCAAATTCCTAACCTTAACCTCAACCTTAACTCTGACTTATCCCAAAAGCACAAGACAGCCATAAAGTATCGGTTGAACTTGATACACTCAGGTGGTGAATTCAGATGAGCTGCTATTGATTTTATATCTGTTGTAAATTGTTAGGCAATTAAATAAAAAAGAATGGTGGGGTGTTTTTTCTTCAATGATATTATTTTCAATAAAAGTTTGTTCTTATTGAGATAAGTACTCCACTACCAAGTCATTGTTTTTTACTGATCTAGCTCATTATTGTAACCTTTTGATCAGAATTCCAGCTAATGTATCTAATTTGGGTGTTTGTTTGACAGGGAATTTGGATCCTTTCTGAGGGAAGTGAAGAAGAAGGCCAAAGAAGAAGCGGTGAGTACAGGAGAAATATAAATGAGCACATTAGATGTCAGCAAAAAGGTTGGATTTTTCTTTCATACATATGCCGTTGTGCTTATGGATATACCTTCCTGAGATGGCCTATAGATAGTCTTTTTGGAATATCTGTGTCAAAAACTAGGAAATCAAATTAATGTTAAAACTAAGTAGCATTAAAAACACTTCTGGTAGGAGCTATTTTCAGCATTCCTTCTTAGCTATATACATTGGATACTACTTGCCAAACTTGCAAACTTTTGAGAGATTTAGAGGGTTTGTCAAAACTTGATTTATAGCACTTTTGGCTACATATGTTTGAGCTTGTTCATAACTGAATCAAGTTCTTCCACTTCTAGATTTGTATTTGTCTTATTTGTCAAGTTACATTTGAATGATCTGTGTGATATTTTTATGCCCTTATCGTATTATTCTTTACAGAAAAAGGTGCATACCATGCACAGAGGTTCCAGGGCGTATGATATTGGCATCGACAATTGTGATTTCCATAGGTTACCACACAAGGTATTTATTTTGATGAGGGCAAGCGGAATGCAACATCATACAGTTTGATCAGCTGCTTGTAATCGGCGGGCCTCATAACATCGCTGATTAATATAATAATATTTTATTTGGGTAATTGCCTTGTTACATCTTGTCAGAAGCATCACAAACTATTAATTGAAAGCCATATACTTTGTCTACTTTCTTTAACACGCAAAATGTAGACCAGACAGGTCAACTATATCACTTTTAACATGGGTCTATTTTTCGGCGTAGTGGTAAAAGCCTAACAATTCCCGCCGATTACGAGCTGATCGAAGTATAGGTATTTGTAATATGCAAACATGAATAAAATGCAAGCAATAATAATGATGGTCAAGATAATAATGAAGCTAATAGTGCTATTCAGGTTATGTTTTAGCTGTGAAATAGAGGTAGACAAGGTTCTTTTCATCACTTAGCTACCAGCAAAAAGCAAATGCTCAAGATGTGTACCCATTAAACATTTATATCAGGCTGTGAAGATTGATAAAATGTACACCATCCACCAACACACCCCTACTTGTGTGTTGGGGTGCTTGTGTGACTTCCATGTGTATCTTAAGTATAATACACATCTTGTGTGTCTTTTTTTAAAATCTTATGTGTGTATTTTTACATCTTGTGTGACTTTTTGTGTGTATCTGTCTGTTAAGTTATAATCTTAGAAGATATAAGGTTATCTGATCAATCATGTGAGTGGTACAAATAAAACCATGTATTGCATAGCGTTGCTGGGCAGGAAAACCTTTGTAAATTTTCACTTTTATTCATTTGGCAACATGGAGCACAATACAAAATGTCAAATCTGAAGGTATTTTCATTTTACACTAACATCTTTGAACAGTTCAGCAGATGTGTGTCCCTGCAAAATTGACAATACCTTCAAATTTGAAATTTTGTTCTGTTCCCTGTTTTGCCAAATGAGTAACAGGGAAAATTTCCACAAGAGGTTTACCCCTTGGATGACTTCAAAATTTAAAAAGCATTGACTTTGCTATCTTGGTTTTTAAAAAAAGAGCATTTTGGGTAAATTTGAGCTACAAAATTATCATTTTGGGTAAATTTGAGCTAGATATATGAATTTCCTCCCAAACACCACTCGCCACTAAAACTTTGTTTAGCTACAATTCTGCACATATGACTTGTTCATAAATGCTGTAACTGTGTTTCAGTGAATTATCCTCTGCAAACATAAATGCTAAATATATATAGAATGTTGCTTTGTATATTGTAGATCAATTTCATGCTGCCATTGTCACAAAGGCTGTGTGTTATTAAAACTTGTTTTAAATAATTATCAGATTGGTTTTGTATCTTTAATCCAAACTTTCATTCTGTATTTATTTTAATATCTAATTGACATTTCCAGGATGGTCCAAGCAATATGGTTGGCAATCCCCTTTCACAAGATTTTCTGAACAAAATGGAGGATGGAACACTTGCATCCGAGGGCGGTACTGAAGCGCAACGGATCCTGGAAATCAACGTTCTCATTTCATTTTGGCGCAATGCAAAGAAGAGAATCATGTGAGTTGACTTTGACAAATGTCAGCGGGGTTCCTTTACATAGCCTGATGTTTGCTCTTCCAAATTTGGTTTGCCTTCCTATCCCACCTCAAGTGCATATAATGCTCACATATGAATAAGAAAGAAAGAACAGTTTACCAACCCAAAGTGTTACAATTAAACAAGACAACAAATAAACACAAATATCAACCGGCATACAACCCCCATGGGATTCGAATCAAACCCATGACCCTCCGATCTCTAGATCGACGCTCTATCCATTAGGCTACCAGCTCCCACTGATACATTAAAACTGGGTCTTGTTTTGTTTAAGTAGTTGGTCTGGTGGGAACCATTCAAGCAACTTGCTCAAGTCAAGCTTTACAGCTTATGTAAGCAAACTAGCCTATACAGTGAGTAAAGAAATAAACAGAATTGAACAAAAACAACAAAGAAAAGAAGGCCACTCCCAACAAATCAAGTGACAATCTTACACTTAGTCCTTGGGTCAAGAAATAAGAAATTGGAAATTCTTATGCCATGCTCCGATCTAGGCTGTCAATAAACTTTATTATTAATGCTTTCTTTAGGTCACAGCTAGTAGGTAATCTTGAAAAGAGAGATCTTCCCAGAGCAGTGACTACCAATTCTAACTATGATGAGGCCAGTTTTTATGGTGCTATTGTACCCAGAGTTATAGTATCAGGAACAATGACTAGGCGTGGTGTAGAACCAACATGGCTGACTGCCAGTAATGCTTTGGTAAGTGACTTTCTTACTATGGTGTGGTGAGATTTTATAGTGCTATTGTACCCAGAGTTAAAGCCATGTTGTAAAATTTCCATAGAAATAGACTTGTAGCAGTCAAGTTAGCTCAATCGATAAGGCGTTTGACTATGGTGCAAGATGTTGCAGGTTTGAACCCTGGCAGTGCCTAGTACGCTCTCGTGGAAAAATTAAGTTAGCTTAAAATTCCCCTGGCCAGGGAACTTACTGCTAATTTGTCTCATTGTAACCCGTACGAAACTCGGGGAGATGATCCTGGTTGCGAAGGTTATTTGTGGAATGTCTAGGGTGTGCGCTCTTGAAGCAGCAAAGTCCCAGAATTGTTGTTTATGGTTTATGGAATGATGTGGGGCTGTAGTGGTCAGCGACAACCTGTAAAGTGTGCTGACTTGTGGATCAACGTCTAGGCGTTGTGCCTGTGCGTAGCGCACTATAAATCACTGCACTTTTTTTTTGTATTTCTATTCCACAAATTATAACAAATGTCAAATATATCCCCTTATAATTTTGACTAATTCCACAAATTAATTTTGACCAATTCCACAAATTATGACAAATGTCAAATATATCCTTGTTTAATTTTGAGCTGAACAACGGAAAAGAACTGTAAAGAAAATCGCATTTTAATTCCAACATCAATTTCGCCAGTGTGTGTCACTCTGTCGGTTGTGACTGAGGTCGGTCCTGTTGAAGTGTTATGATCATCCTTTATGCCATGTACGGAGAGTGTTATCAGCATTGTGCATGCGTTTGACTAATATTTTGATTTTATGAATAAAACAACAAGACACATCATTTGATTTAAAAGTATTGCATTTTGTCACAAATACAGCACATGAAGCCTTGATTTTTATGCAGGGTATGTTTATTAAAGTACATTACAATCATATAAAAATCAGAATTTTGACAAAACTTGAGGGGTCCTCTTCAGCAAATGTTACTGTATGGCTTTGCAGTATCAGGAACCATGACTAGGCCTGGTATATAATTAAAATAGCTGACTGCCAGTAGTGCTTTGGTAAGTAACTTTCATACGATGATTGGGAGAGATTTTAAGGCGCCATGGACCATGACTAGGCCTGGTATAGAAAAAAACATGTCTGACTGCCAGTAATGCTTTGGCATCTTGTCACCATGGACCCAAACTTATTCTATGTTATTTATTTTCATTTGTTTCAAATGTATACCACTGTTGCTTCCACCAGCATTGAATATAAGGGGATGTGTGATCAATAAGTAAAATACATTTGATGTACTATCTCTGCATATCCCCCAAATAGTTAATGATATGATTTGGGCCACTGTGATCCACACAAAAATGTGAGTACAGTTTTAAAAAAAACCTCAATTATGTGTGAAAATGTTGGGACATTGCATTTTACACATATCTACACGCCTGTAATAATGTTTTAACACTTAAAAGTGCTGAATGGAGTGGCAGATGATTGTACTATGTGAATACCCTTACCACAACTTTGCTTGGATGGGGAGGAGGGAGGAAGCAAAAAATCTTCAACTATGAAAACATGACATTATTTACCACTTTGCACATATATTAAGTGTCCAGGCCTGTAACCAGATTTTTTTCTCTCTACAATTGACATTTTTGGCCCAATTTTGCTATTTTTTACAGGCAAAGCATACCTTTTGCAGATTTATGGGGGGAGTGCATCACCCCCACTGCACCTCCATGCTACAGGCCAGGTCCAGGTCCCTTCACAAGATTGAGTTTGTAATTGTTTGTTATTGAATTAGGGTATGGTTATTATTCTAATTAATTTATATCTTGATTATTTTTCCCAGCCACATAGAGTTGGAAGCGAGTTGAAGGCCATGGTGCAGACACCACCAGGTTATCACTTTGTTGGAGCTGATGTAGATTCACAAGAGCTATGGATAGCAGCACTTATAGGGGATGCATACTTTGCTGGATTTCATGGTAGGATGGCTTTATAATGTGTTTTGATCAAGCAATACAGGTTGTCTGTTGAGCAAAAGGTTTTGGCTAACATGCTGGAAATCCCAATTGAAGTGAGACATGCAGTTCCTTAGATATAATGATCATAATGCTGCAGAAAATAAAGAAGCACATAACAATTTTGTATACTTTCTTAGACTTAAAATCAATTTTTGTCACTAACGACTCATTTGCCATATTGTGTCATTTATGTTTTTAAATAATATATCATCCATCAGCAATTGAATCAACATTTGTTGTTTGATTTTGTATCATTTTAATGTTATAATGTTTTACTTTGTAATTTTCATGCAATTCAGCATTTGCTGTAAGATGAGGAGGTTTGATATGAGTACGGTGATATGAATCCACTTATTTCTGGTTCTTTGTAGTCAGAATTGGATTCTTTTTCATTTTTTTTTCATTTATCACCACCGAACAAACATGAAAAGCAATATATCAGTGAGAAACTAAAAGCAGGCTTGAGTTCTAGCAGAGAAAATATCATCAATATTGTAGCTGTGCAAAGTATTTTGCTGAATTTGGCAATTCCAGCTATATATTTTAGCATTTTTATTCATATCTTCATTATTACTATTATTACTCAATTTTAGTGGGGGAGGGAGGGAGGTAATGATATGGATTAAACTAATAGTTTTGGTCAAAACAGTAAAAGTAAAAAATTCCAGGGAAATTTCCAAAAAATATCCCATTGTCATTGCATTGATTATGTGGTCCAGGAAATACACTTTGTCACTCAATTGCTAACAAACTTGTCTTCAGAACAGCTTTAATAGTTGGAAAACTTTTTTTGTCATGTGACAGGCTGTACAGCGTTTGGGTGGATGAATCTAGCTGGTAAGAAGAGTGATGAGACGGATCTACATAGTGTGACTGCACGAAATGCAGACATCAGCAGAAATCATGCCAAGGTGAACAACATAATTTTATACACATCACCAAAATGCATTATTGCTATACATTGTAAATGCATATAAATACTCCCACTGCTATTTTGTGATGGATAAAAATGCTACAACGTATTTGGCAAATTCAAGGGGCTCTTCAAGTCAGGGCCATATTGGGCCTCAAAATCTGTGCAGGCATTTATTACATAGCCTGCTTGTCAAAGTTCAGATGGGTGTGGTTAAGATATTTGGATCTCTTGAATTACTGGTAGAAACAAGTATATTATGTGAAAGCACCTATTTTAAATGTTCTTTTTTGAAATGTTTGGTACATGTAGGATACTCAAATTCTTAGCCTTGCCTTCCCCACTATACCATTTTTCACCCTGATGTGGCAGTGACATTAATGCGGTGAGGCAGCTGTTTCATGCAAGCATATATGTGGCATCCTATAACGTGTATGTGTATATGCCACACTTTGAGTGAACGCTAACGATTTGAACCTGCGCCCAATGAAATACACACTGATGTCACTGCCACATAAGGGTAAAAAATACCTCCTTCAATTTGAATTATCTAGTGTTGTTATGATTTCAATAAAAACAATGATTGATTGAAAGCTATCTGTTCAGTGCAAGGCAAGGTAGACAGCACAGTTTTGTTACTGTAACATGGAGCATCTACAATATTGTTACTGATACAGGCAGCTGTACAAACATCATTATTGTAAGCCCAATCAATTGTAATGTTTTTGTGTCTGCCTTTCATCTCTTTAGTAAAAAACCCACTCATTTAGAGGCATATATGCTTGCAGATGGAATTCTGCGGTATTGGCATACCCAAGTGATATGCCTAACACCTTTTACCCAGGGAGCAGAGATGGTCCACCTGCATCGGGAAGATATAAAAACCTCATGGGTGTCAAACAGTTTAGTGGGGTCAAATAAACACCCCTAGGGTGGACACGTACAAAAATCTTCTGCACGGGGCCTACAACGGGGGGGTCACGTGTGTGGGGGGTCCATTTTAGTAAATTTTGCTCAAAGTATATTGTGTTTGGTGTCAAATGAAAGGAAATTTAATTTCAAACACTGGAGGTGGTGTTGGTTTTGTCAATTTATCATCCTGCAAAGAGTTACACTTAATTTAAGGTGTACATGTAGGCCTATACTATAGTGACGAATGCTTGGTTAATGAGGCTATATATTGTATACTGTATTACTGTCCCTATCTAGAATACTACTAGTGAAAATGCTAGCTATTTCAGTGGAATGTTTCATTCTTATAGGAACTGTTTTCTGCAATGGTACCTCTAATACCCTTTGGATGTCTTCTTCAGATCCACTTTCTTTTTCATCACTTGACTCCAATTCACCTGCCAGTTCCCTTTCCGAGTCTTCTTGCAGCTTTGCTCGACTACAGGTATCAGGATGTCCTCTGCAGATACAGCCAGTATTGTAGCGTCTGGATGCAGTTTCTTTGGTACCCTTTGCTGCAGGAGCAGTGGGTTCCTTTTGACACATTTGGTGGCCATGGTGGATTTCTCATTGCTTGTGGAACTACGATGTCCCCCTCTAAAGTCCATCCGCATTCCTTGGGATCTGGGAGGAAGGATAGCGATGTGTGCTGTTTTGTCTATGATGCATGCATATGCTGCTCTCTCCAGATGCATCCTCAGTTGGCGGTAATCTCTTTAAATAGTAGTATCACTCTTCAGAAATTTGTGAGCCCAGAGCTATTACACTGAGCGATGTCATTGCTAGAAGAGTAGACTGAAAAGAACAACTGCCGCGCCTGGTCAGTGTCGTCATCTGTCAGGTTGTGGTCAGCCTCTGCAAAACTAGCAAGATGATCCAGTGGAACAGTCTTGCTTTTCTCTAACCATGTAGGCTTTCCGATGAAGAAAGGGTAGCTGGTAATGTCTCGTCCACTGATAAAGTCCAAGGATGTTTTAGGAGTACCAGGAAAGGGGTCAGGTGTACCAAAGACAGGGTAAAGGGTAATGAGGGTCACGGGGACAACAGTTTATGGGTCCAGGCAAATATTAAGGGGTTAAGGGATCCAGGGATGGGATTATGGGTATCAGCAATGGGGTTTGGAGTACCAGGGTTAGGGGTTCAGTGGACGGAGTTAGGGGTGCCAGGAATGGGGTCAGGGAGAGTCCCATAGTCAGTGTTAGGGGACCCAGGGATAAGGTTAGGGGTACTTAGGATGGAGTCAGAGGTTCCAGGGTTTGGGTAATGGGTACCGGGACAGAGTTAGGTGTACTGAGGATGGAGTTGGGAATCGAAAGGCATGTTTAGGGGTACGGAGAAGGGGCTATAGGGGACACTGGACAGGGCAAAGGGTACAACAGGTTATGACTTGAAGGGGTTAAGGGGTTTCAGGGATGACCAGCCATGGGATTTTGGGTACCAGGGACAGGGTTGGGGGACCCGGCAGTTAAGGGTTCAGGAATAAGGTTAGAGGTCACAATCGTGTTAAAGGTCCGTGGAGAGGGTCAGGGGTACTGAGAATGGAGTTATTGCTCCCATGGTCGGGGTAAGGGTACGGGCATTTGGTAAGGAAAACGGTTGGGGTTACAGGTACCGAAGATGGGCTTAGGGTCCCAGGGACGTGCCATGGGTCTCGGGGACGTAGTTGGGGGTTCCAAGAATGGAGGTAAAGGTCCCATAGTTGGTGTTATAGGTCCCAGGAATATATAGGGCAAGGGTACAGGGATGGAGTTAGGGGTCCCAGGGTTGGTGTAATGGGTACCAGGAATGGGGTAAGGGGTATCGGGCATTGGGAAAGGGGAACCGGATATGTGTTTACATGTATTGAAGTTGGGGTTATGATACCAGGGACGGTTACCCAGCTGCCAAAGATGGGCTTAGGGTCCCAGGGACATGTCATGGGTCTCGTGGAAGTAGTTAGGGGTTTCAGGAATGGAGTTGGTCTGCCAGATATATAGTGTAAGGGGTACAGGGGTACTAGGAATGGTGTAAGGGTACTGACATTGGATAAGGGGAAACAGGTGTGGTGTTACAAGTAATGAAGATGGGGTTAGGGTCCTAGGGACGGGTCATGGGTATCGGGGACGGAATTAGGGATTCCTAAAATGGAGTTAAAGTTCAATAGTTGGTGTAAGAGGTCCCGGGAATAGGGTAAGGAGTTGGGGATGGAGTTAGGGGTCCCAGAATTGGATACCAGGAACAGGGTAAGGGGTACCGTGGGCATTGGGTAAGGGGAACCGGATATCGGTTTACAGGTACTGAAGATGATTAGGAGACTTCAGATATCTCGGAGCATGGACGGCTAGCACAGAACATGATATCAAAACACGTAAGGCATTGGCTTGACGAAGATGATTATGAATATGATTAGGAGTATGGAGTTTGGATAGTCCCGGGGTGTGTTAGGGGTACCGTACTAAGGACTGAGTAAGGGTTCAAACTCAAGGTCCATGCGCTTGCTTGTGGTCAGAGAGAGAGGTGAGCAATATGAGAGATGCAGATTTGATGCTGCATTACTATATTAGGCTCTATATTGGCTATAGCTGGGTCAAGGACTGGTTTTGATAAGTCGGGTCTCTGTTACTAGGCAGAGGATATTCATGATAGAAAGGTGGTCAATTCTATAAGTAGGAGTGGGTCTACAGGAACCTAAATCGTAAAGATTAAGAGGATCTAGCTACTTGTTATCTATTAAGAACCATGGAAAGAATGTGAAACAGCACATCAGAGTAGTGTATTGACTGCAAAATTTAACGAAATATGATATATACCACACATCATATATGCTTAGCTCTACTTCATCTGATAACCCCCCATTATCCACCCCAAACCCCCCCCCACCACCACCACCACACTATAATGGTGGCCCAGTCCAATCAAATGAATGGCATAATTTTAAGCATTAATTTAATCATCTTTGTGTAAAATAAAAGTGATTTTGTCACATTTAGTGTATTATATTAAGTATTACGCTGCAAAATGGGTTTCTGGGGGCAAACTTTGACCCCCATAACACCCCTGTGCAGCTGATTTCAAAACGTGTCCACCCTAGGGATGTGGTGTATAGTCCATAGAATCCATCTATATAGGACACGTTTTTATATCTTGCCAAGTCAGTTTGCATCAAAATATGGGGGTTTGCTCCCTGGGTATTTTGTTAATGATAATCTATCCTGTTATCTCTTATTTATTTTTATTTTTGTAGGTGATTAATTATGCACGTATCTATGGAGCAGGAGAAAGGTTTGCCACAAGACTTCTGAAGCAGTTCAACTATCAAATGTCTTATGATCAATGCGTGAGCAAGGCCCAGAAAATGATGAAGAGTACCAAAGGAACCAGAGTGTAAGATAACTATTCTTTAAAGTGGTACTACACCTCTTGATAAATTTGTAGATATTTTTGCTTTTTATCAAAAATAATAACACACTGGTAACAAAAGTTATGTATATTATAGGGGCAAGGAATCCAGTTACTACACTGGAATTTCAGTGACTCAAGACAAGTGGTATGTTATTTATGATATATAGGAAAAGAGGTACCGCTAGAATGTACCTCATTTCTTAACATATATAATGAACCACTTGTTTTGAATCACTGAAATTTCAGTGAAGTAATTGGATTCCTTGCCCCTATATATACATAACCTTGTTACCAGTGTGTAGTTATTTTTTGAGAAAAATCTGAAATAAATAAAAAAAATTTAAATACGAACTTAAGGGTAACAAGTCAAATTTTGGCAGTGCTCTGTCTAAATAGTTGTAAAATGATGTGAAAAAGTTTAAGGTGCTATAAAATGAATTGATCGATTACTTGATTTGTTTGACATTTATTAACCAAGACAGGAAAAGAATAGGGAACCCAATGAAGTCCTTGCTGAGAATTTTGGACATTTGGAGGGAATTTTTTTTTTTTCCAAATAAGAAAGTGCATGCACATAACATATAGACGAATCCAACAAGCCAAGTGATGGTCAGAATTCAGTTGGCCATTAATGGGTCCCGTCTGCACCAAACTGGTGTTGTTACTGCCCAATTGGGTGGATTAAATCCACTTAAAAATCGATGTTGAATTGTATTGTGTTGTAAACTTTCATCATTCTTTTGTCTATGTGTAACATGGATGATGGAATGCAGTTAAATATCCCCGCCAAGGCCACATCATTACACATTTTAGGTGGAATAGACCTAAGGGGGGACCCAGGTATGGCTGCCATTGAGGTGTAGGAATGCATGAAAATGGATTTGTCTATAGTGGGAAATGTTGCTATCTTGATACAAAATTGATATTTTTTCAAACCTACTTATCAATATTTCTTGAGGATATTGCCATGTCTGTCCATTCCACAATTTGATTATTAAAAATGTGTTGAAATACTTATTATTATGTTTAACTTTTCTTATTTCTCACAAACTTGAAATTGCTTACCGAGAGGAAGCTTTCATCCAGTGTTCTCTTGGATGTCTTCAGCCCCAATATTTGGCACTTATTATTATTTTGTTCTGTTTTCTTGTTATGTTATTTTCCAGGTTTAGATTAACTGGGGAAGGAAAGAATCTCATTAATGGGAATACAAGCAATGGCAGAGAAGAAGATGATGATGCTGGTTCTGATTCTTGGGTCTCTGCTGATGGTTTGAAAAAATTGAAGAAAGTATCAAAGTAAGTGTCATTAGATGGTATTTAATTTACTTCCAGCTTTTGACTAACTTGTTTATCTTATGGATGAATTATGGACAGGGTTTACTTTAACACACAAATCACACGTATTTACATGTTCACATACTTTATGGACCCCTTCAAATCCCGTAGTCAAAAGTCCAACGCGTACAAAATCTTGAAAACGTACGCGATCAAATATTGCATGACTTGAATAAAGAAACGCCTGATATTGTGCATTTATTTTCTCAATTTGTTCGGAAATAGCCCAATTTTGCCTCACTGTAGTCAAAGTTAATGACATTTCGCCAAAATGTGTAAAAATTAAGACAATTTGTGTTAAAATTTCGCCAACATTTTTGAATTTTTGTACATCAATGGGTCCAAATTTCTTGAAAAATGGTATATTGATGGATCCACTTTCGAATTCACAGCGGCACACCCCTACCCAAACCAAACTTGAGTCCCCCCTCTCCCAACCCCGGCCAAATTACCATTGCCAACTTATTTTATAAGTGGTTCCATTTTCATTTGGGGTGATGGCAGGGGTCTGCGTCTGTAAGCATTGAATCAATTGAACATTGTCAAAAAGACGAAGAAAATTACCCTTTTTTATTATGATAATAGTATTTTATGTGATTCATGCACCTTATTCGGTGAAATTGCTTACATAAACGGTAACTCCAAAAATACAAACAATGTTTAAAATGTCTTTCAAAATAAAAAATACCCCAGGATAATTAGAGGTTATGAACTCAAGACTTTTTGTGTGTGGAGAAATTAAGATTTTTAGACTTATTAGAATTGAAGAAAATGTACTATAACAATATTTATTTGAATTACCAAAATACAAAGCGAGCAAGTAAATGGTAATTCAGGAAAGAAAAATAGATTTGTTATGTCCAAACACAGGGGCCTTTCCTTTCCTGTGAGAGAAGTAATTCATCGGTAGAGCACCAGCGCAGTCAACTTCGGAGCCTTATTTCACCCTTATACAGAAGAGCACTCCATTTTAATGCCTCTTTGAAGGTGTCTTGGGAAGTATTTCTTGAACTGCATATCTTCTTGTCTTGGGTAGGCATCAATCAATTCTCTGAGGTATCTAGACTTAGGACCAGACTCTGGTGGGTTAAACCGGTTTTAAGGGCACCCAACCGTCCCCGCTTCCCTCATAGCATATTCCAGTGATGACATAAACTCCATCAGCCGAAATGATCCCGAGCACCTGCGTACACACAAGCTCAAGTGCAGCGAGCTCAAAAGGACATCCTCAGAATTCATTAAAAAAAACACACACACGTCCACCCCCCACAAAAATATAAAATATGAATTGTTGAAAGTCTGCGTACTTGATGCTACTAAAGGGTGATTACTCTGTATTTCCAAATGAGGTCATTATAACCTATAAGTAGGCTGGAAATAAGGGATAAAGTCACCCAAAAATTGCAATGTGCATCTTATATTTACATGTTGTTTTTTTCTAAAGTTCGCCTTAATTAAGTTTTCATCTAAAATTGTTTTCTTTTTGTGTTGTTGTCAGGAAAAAAGGGGAGATTGGTGAATCGATTACCGATGTCCAGCATTGGGTAGGGGGAACGTAAGTAAACAATTACACATGTCACAGATGCCACTTTTCAGGAAATTTCCCAATTTCAGGAAATTCTAAAGAAAATTCAAAAAAAATTCCATGTTTTTCAGGACATGGCTGGTTGTTAACAATTGGGTAAAACATTCATTACTACTCACCAGCAGTCTTAAGCTTATGCATGTGTATTAGTAGCTTTTTATCTCTGTCCCATCAGGAAACAAGAATTATTTTGAAAATATGTTTAACTTTTGTCATTTGGTTGATTGGGGTATAATCGTAGCAGTTATTTTCTGTTCAATATCAGTCATACCTGATGAATATTGTCCTGGGTAGGATTAGGCATACCGTATTTACTCGAATAGATGCCCCAAGGGGTGTTACATTTTCCAAAAGGGGGGCTGTTATAATTAGAGGTCATTTTTAGAACGATAATTCCCGTTAAAATCATTAGGTAAACTTAAAACTCATGCTGAAATGACAAACTTTTGAACTTAGGAACAATGACTTTCGGTTCACTTTTGGGTTTGCGACCAGATTTTCGCCAATTACCAATATCATCAGGAACCATGTGTGCACCTTGGTAAGCTTACTACACAAGATTGAAATGTCAGCATTTTTTAAACATCTTGGTTGAAAAAAGACCATTCAAGGAAATATGGTATGTTCACTGGAGGGGAGTACTATAATAGCCCTGGTAGAAAGATTTTAAAGAGTAAAATGCAAATACCTATTACACTACGTCCAAAGATACTGTGAACTTAATGAGGTGGAGCTGAAAATGATAAAAATTACAAAAACACTTTCATATTGTGGAAGTGGAATTTGGAAACATTTTCATTCTTACATGAGAATTTTGTTAAATTAGCTTGCTATTTTGAGAACTCTTTCTGCACTTGTATTTAGATTTTGTATATGTGACATGATCTGGTCCATGGGGGCCAAAGGAGGCATTTTGGAAAATTGAGTTAATATAATTATTACCTTACACAAGCATTAGGCTTTCATTTTCTGAAAACACCAAAAGTCTAGCATACTTGGTTAACCCCAGACGGAAATTCTGAAGTTCTGAAGTTTTGTGATGTCTATTTTCTTATGTATTTTATTGTTTTTTACTCCATATTTTTGCCGTTATCTCAATTTCAAGTTTGCCGCCTTTGGCCCCCATGGTCCAGATCGTGTTACATATGTTACATTTACATTTTATCTTAGAAATAAAGCATTGTATTTTGCCACCTCTCCTTTGATTACAGAGAGTCCTCCATGTTTAATGCATTGGAGAAGATTGCTAACAGTCCGTCACCAAAGACCCCAGTCTTAGATTGCTGCATCAGCAGAGCTTTGGAACCACAGTCTGTTGGTGAAGATGTAAGTTATGTAAAGTAAATGTTTTTAATGCAGTCCATGTGCGCGCTGGTGATTATCGATCGTGTAGAAGAGGCGAGGTTGACGCCCCAATGGGTCAAGCCTATCAGCAAATCAGCGTCAACAACATGATTGTTTATCACTTTTGCGTTCACGCTTGTATACGCTCAATGCAAAGGACATACCACGGGAGAATTAAAACATTCACTTTAAACAAACAAATAATGATGGGTGTATCAAATACAATGCAATGACAGAAATTACATAAACACACACCCATCTGGTTCATTTTTGTGATGTTGAACTGTATAGAACCAGAACCACACATACTCAAACCATTTCCATTTCTTAGCATTTATCAAACATTAATAATTTGAAAACTATAGTCATAATATAAACAACATTGTAATTCTTAAGATTCAACAGCAAATGTGTTACGACAAGCAGTACGTGTCGATCCACAAGCAAAACCAATTGAAATTTTTCCTTTTTACAGTCTTGCTGATTGTGTAGCAATATAATGGTCCAATTGCATCAAAATTACTTACAGGTCCATTTTAAAAACAATGATATACAAAAATCGTCAACCCTCTTTCAGCTCATTTTTCTTGATCAAGTCAGAAACATGCAGTTTGCACTCAATTGTGTTTCAAAGTTAGATTCTAAACATTTCCATTTTGGGGTGAAAATTGGGGGGATCTGGATTTGGACAATACAGTTCAACACCCCTAGTGGGGAAAGACCGGAACGTGTGTGTGTGCTATTTAAAGTGTTCTAGATGAAGTGGTGTTTCAGCTGGCTTTTGAAGGCTTTTGGGTCTTCTATTGATATTAGCGATTCTGGCAGTAGGTTCTTAAAAACACATCTTCAGTTTGATCATCTGAATTCATGTCAAATTCCAGAAATTTCAGCAGATCAAAATGTTGAGTTCAGAATGGGTAAATTATTTACCTAAAATATTTGAACTTAAACATCCAAATTTCTATGTTGTCTCTCTGTTAAGAAGTAGTTTTTCATTTTGAGCGTTTGCAAATTTAAAGAATTCTGTATGTATGGACCTTTAGTTTTCAGCACAAATCCATTTAACTATCCCATTTCAGTTCATGAATAGTCGCATCAACTGGGTGGTGCAGAGCTCGGCAGTGGACTACCTTCATCTCATGCTTGTGTGTATGCGTTGGCTGTTTGATGAGTACGGTATAGAAGGACGATTCTGTATCAGCATCCATGATGAAGTGCGTTATCTGGTCAAGAGCAATGATCGCTACCGTGCTGCACTGGCATTACAGATAACCAACCTGTTGACTAGATCTATGTTTGCATACAAAATGAAGATGGACGATTTGCCACAGGTATGTGTGGGTTACTGAAAGTAAATGGGCTGTTCTAGTTGAAATCCTTACACATACATCCAAGACACCAGCTTTATCTCCCACACAAGGGGTGTAGATTTCAAATGGACTCACCCATTCAGGTAGCCCTATTTGAGATTGATACTCCCTGTCTGGAAGATTAAGGTCATGTAGTACACCGGGGGTGCATGGATTTCAACTGGAATAGTCCAAATATATGTGTCATGCATAACAGGCCTTCCATTTTGTTTAATAAAGTCACTTAACTTTTACGCACATATATTTTAGGCCTTAAAACATCAGCATTTGTATCTTGTGCTCATATGAAGAATGGGCTTTTATGCACTTTTTGTCATCTATATATCTTTGGCATTTTTAATTTGTTTTTCCTTTCAGCCCACTTTGGGGCTTTTTGGCCTGCATCCACCTGCTTTTTCAGGTTTTTCTCACCAGTTTCAGGTTTTTGAGTGAAACTGAGTGGTTGCGTCTCTGCAAGACAATATTTTGTGTTAAACACAAAACACTGCAAGGTTTTAGGGCTGAAAGGTTTTGTAAACTTACTATCAATTCTAATGTTTGTACAGTAATGGATATACAATAATTGCTATCCTACACAGTAAAGTTTATGTAATTTTGAATCTTTGTTAGCTTGAAGGTCCATGGTAATTGTTAAATATATGAATTAAAAGTGAGATAATGTATGAATTGTTATAGTGTAAATGTTCATAAGCTTGATCAATTTATAATGCTAGCAGTTCTTTGACACTAGTTTTCCTCTACCCTTCATGTCATTTTTACAGTCTGTAGCTTTCTTCAGTGCTGTTGACATTGACACAGTGCTACGCAAGGAAGTAACAATGGATTGTCAAACCCCGTCAAATCCACATGGTTTGGAACGAGGCTATGGAATTCCACAAGGTTAGTCGAGAACTTGCGCACATTGATCAGGCCCAGTTAAACAAGATATAGTTTGAATCAATATAAGGTAGTATGTATTTACAACTGAAGCCAATACATTTTAACAAAGGCTGTGCATGGAGAGTAGGATTATGCTCCTGTGCAAGGTAGGATTTCTTTGATGCACAGTTACTGCTGAGACCAGGGGTTGGTTCACAAAACTCTGTCATAAACACAAGACAGTCGCATAAGTCAATCACATGTTATATTTTAAATATCGAAGTGTCAGTTTGAAGCATTAAAAAAACAAGTGGTGAATCCAAACCATATCGTTCCTTTTCCCTTTGATACAGGAGAAGCCTTGGACATCCATGAAATCCTAGAAAAGACAAACAGCTCACTCTCCAGCCGCAATCAACCTAAACTACCGGAAAAAGAACCAGATGCGATGTCAGAAGCTACGGCCTCAGGATAATACCTGGTTACTTATGTATTCAACATTTACAGCTGCAGGTTACTTGGAATCACTTGAAGGCCAGTTATAATGTGATATATCACTACAAACCATAATCGACCTAACAAGGAAAAATCGACGTAACTTAAATCCCCCACAACAATGAGGAATTATCTCTGCAATCTTTTATGTTTTTAGGCATTATTAGGCAGTGTTAGGACGACCCACTTCAATTTAGAGGCGGTATACAAAGCTGTTTTACCCAATCTTACGTCATGAGTTAGGATGGCACCCAATTTATTTTGGGTGCAAAACCGCTGCGTTTTGCAAAACATCAGCTTGGTAGCATGTCAGCACTAGAAAGCCACGGTATCAGCCAAACACAACTCCTACAATCGATCGATAGGAACCACTTCCGAGCCAGCTCAAGTGCGTGCTATAAAATCGATTTTGTTGTTGATCATGATCGCCGAAGCTCCACTACACTGTTTGTTCCAATTTAGGCATAGCATGGAAGAAAATATCTCTTTTTTCCATGGGCATAGTATTTGTATTTCTGCCGTGGAGTCGGTTACCCCAGCATTAAAAATAATAAATGAACCGTGAATATAAGTTTCTTCTGTTTGCTTAATTTTTCCATGCGTGTATTAAAACTAGTAATAATTAACTTACTTAAAAAAAATTGTAGGTTAAACCATGTGGTTAAAAAATGGACCATTTGTTTTTAGAAATGACCGAGCGAAGATGACAAAAAATGTAGCATGAGAAAAATATATTAAAACAAAAATGCAGATTTAGGAGTGATCCTGGGGAAGTGACCTGTCAAATACGTAGGCCTATATCGGTCTGCAATTATTTAAACAATATTATAAATGTACGTTTAAAATTCATCAAATTCGAAATCGCAATTTATTTATGATATGATGAATTTCAAATAAATAAACTAGTCAATATTAGCTTGCGCTGTTTGCAATAAATCTTGATATCGAACTCACCATGCTCAATATTGTTGACCGCATTAATAATCCTAGGTTGATTTGTCGTTCGTATGCTCATCTCGATATTTTCCCGAGTTTTTATTTCATTTACGTTTAGCCTTTTGTGGCTTAGAAGACCCACATAATAACGTAGTCCTATAACTCGAAGGTATTTCCACAAAAGCATGCATCTGAATAGGTGATCAGAACATCGAAGTTCAGAATTCAGATGATGGTCCAGTCATAGATACTGGAGCATCACCCAGGGCGGCGGTTCACATATTTATATCGATGATAATAGTTTTTATATAATCCTTCCATGATCAAATAATTTCAATTGTTGTCATATTTTATTTCCAATTTTAATACAGATTCCAGCAAACATTTTAACATAGTCATCAACTCGATCAATCCTCTCCAATCATTAATTTATTATTATGATCATCTTTCAAGCGTGCCTGGATGTATGCAGTATAAAAGATCCCGTCAGCTCCCCGTCGTCCGCGGTGGTTTTGCGAGTTGTCCTCCAACTCAAAGTTCCAACGCAAACATCGGCCAAGTTCCAGGAAAATAAATATTCTTCAATCTGATCTTTGGTCCGATGGATAGTCCGCATAAAATATTTGTTCTAAAATGTAAACACTATGATTTCCAGATTGAAGCCCTGCCCATGTCACATCTGATGTCTCTTGTTCGGGCGCGGCCGTGAGAAAGGAGTGTCAACATACCCACTTGACCTGATGATGCCTACGATGTCCTCATCCCAATGGTGTAATTCAATAAACTATATTTTACAATCATAGTGCAAAATTTGACCTCAAGTTGCAAGGTATGAGTTTTTGTAACCAAGTTTTCAGAGGTCATTCAATGAATATACAAATTTATTGGGGTTAAAGAACCGTGCCCTGATTAGATGAGCATGTTGTGGATCCTAGCGCCAGCTAGATGTTTATACTATCGATTTTTGGGTGTGTTCGGGGCGTGTATCATGATCATCCAATCACAGGTCCAATTTCTCAAGAGATGTATACCAAACTAAAAATAGGTCTTTGGAAGTATGGACAATAACAATGGAAAAAAAATAAATCTTTGGCAATTGGCCAAACACCTGTCCATTTGAAGTTTGGAAGGGGTCGTTTCGTGCAGTGTAGATTTGTTCAGCTTTTAAAGTCAATCAAGTCATCAAGTTAATTAAAGTTTGTAAATTTAATTCACTGTGGTCTTTGAGTTCAATGCTCGAATTTGAAATAAAATTTGAGTGTAGGGGGTGTGGTGGGGGTGACATCCCGCTATCTCTAAGGTCCGCTATCTCTAAGGTTCGCTATCTCTAAGGTTCGCTATCACTAACGTGTAAAGTTTATGGAGATCAGAATCCCGCTATCTCTCATAGAGAAAAGGGTTCGCTATACCTGAAAAAGGTCCGCTAATTCTAAGGTTCGATATCACTAATTTAGAATAAGGTTCGCTAGTTCTAAGGTTCGATATCACTAAATATAAATAAGGTTCGCTATCGCTAATTTAAAATAAGGTTCGCTATCACTAATTTTGAATAAGGTCCGCTATCACTAATTTATTTCGCTATCTCTAAGGTTCGTTATCACTAATTCCAATAAAGGTCCGCTATACCTAAGGTTCGCTATCACTAATTTTGTTTCAGGTTCGCTATCCCTAATTAATTAAGGTTCGCTACTAATTTCGATTAAGGTTCGCTATACCTAAGGTTCGTTATCACTAATCTTAAATAAGGTCCACTATCTCTAATTTTAAATAAGGTCCGCTATCTCTAATTACAAATAAGGTCCGCTATCTCTAATTTTAAATAAGGACCGCTATAGCGAACCTTATTTGAAATTAGAGATATGTGAACCTTATTTAAAATTAGAGATAGCGAACCTTATTTAAAATTAGAGATAGCGAACCTTATTTGAAATTAGTGATAGCGAACCTTAGAGATAGCGAACCTTAGAGATAGCGAACCTTAGAGATAGCGAACCTTATAGATAGCGGACCTTATTTAAAATTAGAGATAGCGAACCATAGGGATACCGGGATTGTTAAAATTAGAGATAGCGGACATTATTTTAAATTAGTGATAGCGAACCTTAGAGATAGCGAACCTTCAATAAATTAGTGATAGCGGACCTTATTTAAAATTAGAGATAGCGAACCTTATTTAAAATTAGTGATATCGAACCTTAGAAATACCGAACCTTTTTCAAAATTAGTGATATCGAACCTTAGGTATAGCGAACCTTTTTCGTAATTAGTGATAACTTGAACCTTAGAGATAGCGAACCTTAGAGATAGCGAACCTTAGAGATAGCGAACCTTAGAGATAGCGAACCGTAACGTGGTGGGGTGGGGTATAATTAAAATGTCAATTCCTGTTTGGAAAAGTTGTTTGTTTGAAATTATTTGAAATAACTTTTAATCATTGTTGTTTTTGTATAAAAAAAATCTCAAATACTATAATTTGAGATTAAGATTAATCCTTAAAGTGGAGAGTATCTAATAAAACTTTGATCAATATGATGAGTCCAAACAGTGATGAGTCCATAGCTTAAATCGGAGCTGTCCATGCTGGGATTTCCCGTGTTTTAAAAGGAGCACCGGTATAAGATTGAGCTATGGTGCTTTAACCTGGGCTTATACCTTGTAAGTAGGAGCGGGGTGTGTTGGGGGAGTGTTCGTCATAAATTGAAAGTGTAGAATTCGCGTACTTTTTATCTATGCCCGTGCAACGGGGCATAGATATTGTATTTGTTGTGTTTAGTCTTCGGCTTCTCCTCCTCCTCCTTCTCCTCCTTCTCAAGACCAGTCCTTTGCACTCCTCTAGCTTAAGAACTAAAGTAGCCTCGGGCCCATACTTAGTACGATGATGGCCCATGACCCTAGAACCCCCCCTCTGTAAAACCGCACCCCAATTTACGAAATGTTCCACTTTTTGCCGTAATTGTGTGTAAAATTAGTTAATCCCCCCCCCCCCCCTATTCACTTTGACCCAATGCCCCCGAAAACAATTCCTGGTGCGGCACACACTATATCCTACACCAGACTCGTGTACACACCCCAACCCATCCACATCGACTCAGTTTCATGTGCGTGAGCGCTAAAGTTAAAAATCTAGATTTTGCGCTCAATTTTAAGTTATGATTTAGGGCATTAGAGCACCCTGAGCTATTACCTCGCACCCCAAGCTACCATCCCGCACCCGGACCTACCACCTCGCACCCTGAGCTACCACCTCGCACTTTTGAGCAATCAACTCAGTCGCTTTTGAGCTACCACCTCGCACCCCAAGCAACCACCTCGCACCCCGAGCTTCCATCTCGGACTTCGAGCTGCCATCTCACACCCCGAGCTATCACCCCTCACCCCGAACTACCACCCCGCACCCCGAGCTATCACCCCGCACCCCTAGCTACCATCTCCGACCCCGAGCTACCATCTTGGACCCCGAGCTTCCATCTCGGACTTGAGCTGCCATCTCGCACTTTTGAGCTATCTATCACCCCTCACCTCGAGCTACCATCCCTTTTGAGCTATCACCCCTTTTGAGCTACCATCTCGGACCCCGAGCTACCATCTTGGACCCCGAGCTTCCATCTTGGACTTGAGCTGCCATCTCGCAACCTGAGCTATCACCCCTCACCCCGAGCTACCATCCACTTTTGAGCTATCACCCCTCACCCCGAGCTACCATCCCCACTTTTGAGCTTCCATCTCGGACTTGAGCTGCCATCTCGCACTTTTGAGCTATCACCCCTCACCCCGAGATACCATCCGCTTTTGAGCTATCACCCGGCACCCGAGCTACCATCTTGGACCCCGAGCTACCATCTTGGACCCCGAGCTACCATCTTGGACCCCGAGCTTCCATCTTGGACCCCGAGCTTCCATCTTGGACTTGAGCTGCCATCTCGCAACCTGAGCTATCACCCCTCACCCCGAACTACCATCCCCCACCCCGAGCTATCACCCCGCACCCCTAGCTACCATCTCGGACCCCGAACTACCATCTTGGACCCCGAGATGAATAGGGGGGGATGGCCCAAAACGACATGGGGACACGCCATGTTAGCATACATCATACTGACTAATGTTATAATGATAGTAGTAGGCCTATATGATTGTAGGCATGGTATATCTAGAATCCAATTGTTATACCTCAAAAAATGGGTCACTTAAGCATGTTAGCTTAAATAACAGGACCGGTTTCGTCCCTCCGATATTGGGGACTCATCAGCTGTAGGATATGTAGGCAGATAATAATAATAATTCAAGAAGTATACTAGGAGTATAAATTGTAAACCCGTTTAGGCCTACATGCATAGGTATGCATTAATTCCGTATATGAAAGTTGCAAGTGGGTAGCGGTTAATAACACGATATGCGTAATTATGCAACTATGCAAACATATAGGATATTATATAAATTGTTGAAGTAAAGTATACATGAATTTATCGTTTTGAATTCAGAAAAAATAATTACAACAAGATAACAGCAATTATGGATGCGTAGTGTTACGCTAAAAATCCGTGTATGGGCATTGCAATTGGGTATAATAAATACGATAAGTATAATATTGCAATGATGCATAACACAGATAGGATATAATAAATTATTAAATAATATTAAATAATATTATTAAATGTTTTGCTGAATTTTGTGTAAACATATTTGTAATATCGGCTTTATGTGAACAGACCGGTATAGGCGGTTTGAGTGGTAGGCACACTATTCATTGAGAAGATCTAAGAGGCAGCTTAAGTTTGCTCGATCAATATCATCCCACGCTGACTTGCTTATCCCATCACTTGATGGATTTGGGTCAATAGGCGGCAATTCCTCAAAGGATGCGTCATGAGGCGTCGATTGATTGATCTCATGCCGACCTTCGACCCTGGGTAATTTTGAGTTTACCAAGATATCAGCCAAGTTTTTGGCCCGTTTGAAAGCAAGAATTGGTGGGTTTGGGAATAGAGCGTGTAAAGTAGGATTTTGCTCGATTTTACCCCAGTATTTGAGTAAAGCTGTCTTAAAATCATGGGTTTTGGTGTAGGGAGTGTATGTAGTTACAAGAACCAGAGGGATATTTTTCTTATTCTTAGTTGTAGGCCCATTCTTTGAACCTTTGAGATAATTGTCCCGATCTTCAAATTTAACTTTGTTAGTAATTTCATTAACTTTGGTTCGATCATATCCTCTTTCTACCAGTTTGTCTGTGAAAAAGTTGACCTTGTTAATGAAATTTGTTTCTGATGTGTGTCCACGACAGTAGCGGATCGTTTCTCCAAGAACTAGCGCTGAAAAAACAGATGGGCAATGTGCCGAGTCGGGGCTCAGCCACTGATGCGTTTCTGTTTTTTCATGTTGATCTTGTGATCAAGTAGGCCTTGTTCCAGAAAACGTGGTCCTTTAAAAATTTGAAGATCTAAATAAGTGACGATTTCGTCAGATGTCTCAAGGTAAATTTCAGGGTGGGATGAGCATCGTTCATGCGTGTTTTAAGGTTCTGTAACTCACTACAATCACCCAGATAAAATAGCAATATGTCATCACGGTATCTGCGATAGAAAACTATATTCGGGTCTGTTAAAATGAACTCTTTTTCAATCACATACATAACCAAATCGGATATTTCAGGTGACAGGATATTTCCCTGTGCCGCGCCTACAATTTGAAGGTAGAATTCATCATTAAATTCAAAACAGTTGCGTTTGAGGATAAGCTCGAGAATTCTACGTACTAGATGAGGCGGCGGTTTTGGGATTTGGTATCTGATGTTAGATCTTTCTAATCTGTCAACAACGATATCAAGACATTGGTCCTGTGGTATATTGGTATACAAACTAGTTACATCGCGGTTACTAGAGTAATATCATGCGGAAGTTTTAAGTTTGCTAGGATTTTGATAAGTTCAGGAGAGTCTTTGAGATACGTGTCTTGTTCTTCTGTTCACATAAAGCCGATATTACAAATATGTTTACACAAAATTCAGCAAAACATTTAATAATATTATTTAATATTATTTAATAATTTATTATATCCTATCTGTGTTATGCATCATTGCAATATTATACTTATCGTATTTATTATACCCAATTGCAATGCCCATACACGGATTTTTAGCGTAACACTACGCATCCATAATTGCTGTTATCTTGTTGTAATTATTTTTTCTGAATTCAAAACGATAAATTCATGTATACTTTACTTCAACAATTTATATAATATCCTATATGTTTGCATAGTTGCATAATTACGCATATCGTGTTATTAACCGCTACCCACTTGCAACTTTCATATACGGAATTAATGCATACCTATGCATGTAGGCCTAAACGGGTTTACAATTTATACTACTAGTATACTTCTTGAATTATTATTATTATCTGCCTACATATCCTACAGCTGATGAGTCCCCAATATCGGAGGGACGAAACCGGTCCTGTTATTTAAGCTAACATGCTTAAGTGACCCATTTTTTGAGGTATAACAATTGGATTCTAGATATACCATGCCTACAATCATATAGGCCTACTACTATCATTATAACATTAGTCAGTATGATGTATGCTAACATGGCGTGTCCCCATGTCGTTTTGGGCCATCCCCCCCTATTCATTTTGATTATTTACCCGGCTTAAAATTTATTTTTGAGTCGGGGAGATGGCTGCGCTGGAGATCTGGAAAGCGGATCCGTGGGTTGACGTCTCATCCTACCACGATACTGACTAGTGTTATTCATCAGTAATTTGATACCAGTATATCCATTATCTTTTTGCTATATTATATGGCATTTTTTATTACTACATTTTGTATGATTTACCGTATCGTACACAACAACCCGAGTGTGATAATGTACTTATACTACTATATTACCATAATTATATCACATACACGTTCAGATGTAGGGATATCGCCTACAACACCCATAATATCTATTTGTCGTGTATTTCTGATATTTTTATATTGAAAAAATATATAAATTATTATATTATCATCGTACATTCACAACACCCGGTATATTTTGATTATGATTACCCATCATGCATTGCGTGCATTCAACATGCACAAGCGCCCATAAGCTGAACTATACTTGCGCTTGTTGCGTGCTTTCCTCCATGTTCGTGTGTTACCTCTCACGTCCGCAATAACGGCATAAGAAGTACGCCGCGACGGTAATTGATTCACTTGCTCATTGAGCTCAGTACCGTACGCATCGTTTACTCAAACATGTCTAACCGAGAAGCACCTCCAGCCATCAAGAAGTTCAAGCCAGCGACGAAGAAGACAGACGGCAGTAAAGAACGCTCGACTCCGCAATTAGCCAAGATCAACGTCATCATACCTACTAACAGCTCGGCTGATATCCCTTCAGTCGCACCTATCGGTAAAAGAACCAGCAAACCAACCAAAAGAGAGGGTAATCTACGCTTGTCGAACGCTAATTTCGAAACTTTAACCAAATCCATAAATAACCTAGAATCTCTATACCGTCGTCGTGAATCTATTACCAAGAACCACGATTCGATAGTATCAGCGATAAATAGCGGTGGGTCTCCTGGTGTTACACGCATCCCTCAACCTAGACCACCACATGGTTTTGATTTTGCCTCAGACTTCATATCCGAATTCAAAGAGAAGTCTCGTCAATTTAGCGTTCAACTTGCAGTATTGCTCCTACCTGAATACAAAAACCTAGTAACCAAGTTGACCTCGGACATTGACTTGAGGTTCACGGCGAAGAGTCTATGCTGGTCATCGAAAGCGAAGCTGAAAGGGCTAAGGCACAAAAGCTGTACCGTATCAAACGCGAGAAAGTCGAGGAAAAGTACTCGAAGAATCACGCCGCTCTACCAAAAGAAAGTTCCACCAGTGCTGATAAACTCTAACTAAAACCAAGCGGCTCTTTTCAGAGCCACCAAAACTTCTAAAAGAGATATTGTACCTTTGTGTGTCATTAATTGGTTGTTGCTAATATCAATAAATAATCATACCAACAACCTCTTTACCGACACCCCTTATCATATAAATATATTAAAGTAATCACTTATCCTCATATATCTCAATAATTAGAATAATGGTTCATCCTAGAAGTAAGCGCTCTCGGGCTAAAAATAAATCTAACTGCTCTCAACGCAATGCATCCCGCTCTAATAGAGTAAATGTCAATAAGACAGATAAATCTAATCATATATCTAAAGCAAAGGCGAATATCAAAGCCAAAGCTGACCTGTGCAACGGTTCATCTACAACTATTCAGAATATCAATTATCTGACATGCAAATCATTGCATTATCAAAAGGCTTTAAGTTCATACCATTGGGCAAAAGACCGCCTCGTTCTCAAATTTTGCAAGACTTTCATCTACTTGCACGTAAAATGAGAATGAAATATATCATGCAGTCTAAGTCTAAAAATAAGATACCACTATTCAAACTACCATCAACATGGGACCCACGGACCTCCTACAGTATCACATTGGAGGAATATCTTGACGAAACTATGCTTGAACTCTCGAAGATCAAGCGTATCAAACCTGAAAACAACATGTCTAAAGCTGAAATAGCTGCACTTAACCAACTCAAGAATAACAAACATATTGTCATCAAACGCTCGATAAGGGCAAAGCATGTGCTGTAGTCTCACGTGATCAATACATCAAGGAAGCGCACAGACAACTGTCAGCGTTTCAATACCAAAAAATTGATCATGACATGACCGTACATACCGCCAAAATGGCGGACCAAATTGTCGATGACTTATTTGTTGAGAAATTTATAGATAAACACACAAGGGAATACTTGTTATCTGATAATAATACCATCAAGGTACCTAGCCTATATATGTTGGTCAAAGCACACAAACCTAAACCTATCGATAGTGATTTCTGTGGTAGACCAATTATATCTGGATGTTGCTCACCAACAAAAGCGTTATCAGAATACTTAGACTCACAGATCTCCAAACTCCAACGAATTCAAAACTCGGCTGCCAGATTAATTTCGCTTACTAAGAAACGTGATCACATTACTCCAATCCTTCATGATTTACATTGGCTACCTGTGAAATACCGCATTATATACAAAGTTCTCCTCCTCACTTATAAATGTATTAATGATCTTGCACCTGTCTATCTACAAGAACTCATACAGCATTACACGCCTCCACGTAGTCTTGATCGTCAACACAATTTCGTCTAACTAGCTCATCATATTCTACTCAGTATGGTCATCGCTCATTTTCTATTGCTGCCTCTGAACTTTGGAACAGTTTACCATTACATGTGAAAAACTCTCAGACTGTTAATCAGTTTAAAACATCTCTGAAAACTTATTTATTTAAAATTGCATACTAATGTTTATTTGTTATGTTTTTGTCTATGTATAATTTGTTTAAGCGCTTAGGGACTTTGGTGTAAAGCGCTATATAAGCATGGTTTATTATTATTATTATTATTATTATTATTATTTCCTATTACCACTAGTGCAAGAACAAGACACGTATCTCAAAGACTCTCCTGAACTTATCAAAATCCTAGCAAACTTAAAACTTCCGCATGATATTACTCTAGTAACCGCGGATGTAACTAGTTTGTATACCAATATACCACAGGACCAATGTCTTGATATCGTTGTTGACAGATTAGAAAGATCTAACATCAGATACCAAATCCCAAAACCGCCGCCTCATCTAGTACGTAGAATTCTCGAGCTTATCCTCAAACGCAACTGTTTTGAATTTAATGATGAATTCTACCTTCAAATTGTAGCGCGGCACAGGAAATATCCTGTCACCTGAAATATCCGATTTGGTTATGTATGTGATTGAAAAAGAGTTCATTTTAACAGACCGAATATAGTTTTTTCTATCGCAGATACCGTGATGACATATTGCTATTTTATCGGGGTGATTGTAGTGAGTTACAGAACCTTAAAACACGCATGAACGATGCTCATCCCACCCTGAAATTTACCTTTGAGACATCTGACGAAATCGTCACTTATTTAGATCTTCAAATTTTTAAAGGACCACGTTTTCTGGAACAAGGCCTACTTGATCACAAGATCAACATGAAAAAAACAGAAAGCGCATCAGTGGCTGAGCCCGACTCGGCACATTGCCCATCTGTTTTTCAGCGCTAGTTCTTGGAGAAAGCGATCCGCTACTGTCGTGGACACACATCAGAAACAAATTTCATTAACAAGGTCAACTTTTTCACAGACAAACTGGTAGAAAGAGGATATGATCGAACCAAAGTTAATGAAATTACTAACAAAGTTAAATTTGAAGATCGGGACAATTATCTCAAAGGTTCAAAGAATGGGCCTACAACTAAGAATAAGAAAAATATCCCTCTGGTTCTTGTAACTACATACACTCCCTACACCAAAACCCATGATTTTAAGACAGCTTTACTCAAATACTGGGGTAAAATCGAGCAAAATCCTACTTTACACGCTCTATTCCCAAACCCACCAATTCTTGCTTTCAAAGCGGGCCAAAAACTTGGCTGATATCTTGGTAAACTCAAAATTACCCAGGGTCGAAGGTCGGCATGAGATCAATCAATCGACGCCTCATGACGCATCCTTTGAGGAATTGCCGCCTATTGACCCAAATCCATCAAGTGATGGGATAAGCAAGTCAGCGTGGGATGATATTGATCGAGCAAACTTAAGCTGCCTCTTAGATCTTCTCAATGAATAGTGTGCCTACCACTCGAAACCGGCCTATACCGGTCTGTTCACATAAAGCCGATATTACAAATATGTTTACACAAAATTCAGCAAAACATTTAATAATATTATTTAATATTATTTAATAATTTATTATATCCTATCTGTGTTATGCATCATTGCAATATTATACTTATCGTATTTATTATACCCAATTGCAATGCCCATACACGGATTTTTAGCGTAACACTACGCATCCATAATTGCTGTTATCTTGTTGTAATTATTTTTTCTGAATTCAAAACGATAAATTCATGTATACTTTACTTCAACAATTTATATAATATCCTATATGTTTGCATAGTTGCATAATTACGCATATCGTGTTATTAACCGCTACCCACTTGCAACTTTCATATACGGAATTAATGCATACCTATGCATGTAGGCCTAAACGGGTTTACAATTTATACTCCTAGTATACTTCTTGAATTATTATTATTATCTGCCTACATATCCTACAGCTGATGAGTCCCCAATATCGGAGGGACGAAACCGGTCCTGTTATTTAAGCTAACATGCTTAAGTGACCCATTTTTTGAGGTATAACAATTGGATTCTAGATATACCATGCCTACAATCATATAGGCCTACTACTATCATTATAACATTAGTCAGTATGATGTATGCTAACATGGCGTGTCCCCATGTCGTTTTGGGCCATCCCCCCCTATTCATTTTGATTATTTACCCCGGCTTAAAATTTATTTTTGAGTCGGGGAGATGGCTGCGCGGAGATCTGGAAACGGATCCGTGGGTTGACGTCTCATCCTACCACGATACTGACTAGTGTTATTCATCAGTAATTTGATACCAGTATATCCATTATCTTTTTGCTATATTATATGGCATTTTTATTACTACATTTTGTATGATTTACCGTATCGTACACAACAACCCGAGTGTGATAATGTACTTATACTACTATATTACCATAATTATATCACATACACGTTCAGATGTAGGGATATCGCCTACAACACCCATAATATCTATTTTGTCGTGTATTTCTGATATTTTTATATTGAAAAAATATATAAATTATTATATTATCATCGTACATTCACAACACCCCGGTATATTTTGATTATGATTACCCATCATGCATTGCGTGCATTCAACATGCACAGCGCCCGCAAGCTGAACTATACTTGCGCTTGTTGCGTGCTTTCCTCCATGTTCGTGTGTTACCTCTCACGTCCGCAATAACGGCATAAGAAGTACGCCGCGACGGTAATTGATTCACTTGCTCATTGAGCTCAATACCGTACGCATCGTTTACTCAAACATGTCTAACCGAGAAGCACCTCCAGCCATCAAGAAGTTCAAGCCAGCGACGAAGAAGACAGACGGCAGTAAAGAACGCTCGACTCCGCAATTAGCCAAGATCAACGTCATCATACCTACTAACAGCTCGGCTGATATCCCTTCAGTCGCACCTATCGGTAAAAGAACCAGCAAACCAACCAAAGAGAGGGTAATCTACGCTTGTCGACGCTAATTTGAAACTTTAACCAAATCCATAAATAACCTAGAATCTCTATACCGTCGTCGTGAATCTATTACCAAGAACCACGATTCGATAGTATCAGCGATAAATAGCGGTGGGTCTCCTGGTGTTACACGCATCCTCAACCTAGACCACCACATGGTTTTGATTTTGCCTCAGACTTCATATCCGAATTCAAAGAGAAGTCTCGTCAATTTAGCGTTCAACTTGCAGTATTGCTCCTACCTGAATACAAAAACCTAGTAACCAAGTTGACCTCGGACATTGACTTCGAGGTTCACGAAGCGAAGAGTCTATGCTGGTCATCGAAAAGCGAAGCTGAAAGGGCTAAGGCACAAAAGCTGTACCGTATCAAACGCGAGAAAGTCGAGGAAAAGTACTCCGAAGAATCACGCCGCTCTACCAAAAGAAAGTTCCACCAGTGCTGATAAACTCTAACTAAAACCAAACGGCTCTTTTCAGAGCCACCAAAACTTCTAAAAAGAGATATTGTACCTTGTGTGTCATTAATTGGTTGTTGCTAATATCAATAAATAATCATACCAACAACCTCTTTACCGACACCCCTTATCATATAAATATATTAAAGTAATCACTTATCCTCATATATCTCAATAATTAGAATAATGGTTCATCCTAGAAGTAAGCGCTCTCGGGCTAAAAATAAATCTAACTGCTCTCAACGCAATGCATCCCGCTCTAATAGAGTAAATGTCAATAAGACAGATAAATCTAATCATATATCTAATGCAAAGGCGAATATCAAAGCCAAAGCTGACCTGTGCAAACGGTTCATCTACAACTATTCAGAATATCAATTATCTGACATGCAAATCATTGCATTATCAAAAGGCTTTAAGTTCATACCATTGGGCAAAAGACCGCCTCGTTCTCAAATTTTGCAAGACTTTCATCTACTTGCACGTAAAATGAGAATGAAATATATCATGCAGTCTAAGTCTAAAAATAAGATACCACTATTCAAACTACCATCAACATGGGACCCACGGACCTCCTACAGTATCACATTGGAGGAATATCTTGACGAAACTATGCTTGAACTCTCGAAGATCAAACGTATCAAACCTGAAAACAACATGTCTAAAGCTGAAATAGCTGCACTTAACCAACTCAAGAATAACAAACATATTGTCATCAAACCGCTCGATAAGGGCAAAGCATGTGCTGTAGTCTCACGTGATCAATACATCAAGGAAGCGCACAGACAACTGTCAGCGTTTCAATACCAAAAAATTGATCATGACATGACCGTACATACCGCCAAAATGGCGGACCAAATTGTCGATGACTTATTTGTTGAGAAATTTATAGATAAACACACAAGGGAATACTTGTTATCTGATAATAATACCATCAAGGTACCTAGCCTATATATGTTGGTCAAAGCACACAAACCTAAACCTATCGATAGTGATTTCTGTGGTAGACCAATTATATCTGGATGTTGCTCACCAACAAAAGCGTTATCAGAATACTTAGACTATTTCCTATTACCACTAGTGCAAGAACAAGACACGTATCTCAAAGACTCTCCTGAACTTATCAAAATCCTAGCAAACTTAAAACTTCCGCATGATATTACTCTAGTAACCGCGGATGTAACTAGTTTGTATACCAATATACCACAGGACCAATGTCTTGATATCGTTGTTGACAGATTAGAAAGATCTAACATCAGATACCAAATCCCAAAACCGCCGCCTCATCTAGTAACGTAGAATTCTCGAGCTTATCCTCAAACGCAACTGTTTTGAATTTAATGATGAATTCTACCTTCAAATTGTAGTAGCGGCACAGGGAAATATCCTGTCACCTGAAATATCCGATTTGGTTATGTATGTGATTGAAAAAGAGTTCATTTTAACAGACCCGAATATAGTTTTCTATCGCAGATACCGTGATGACATATTGCTATTTTATCGGGGTGATTGTAGTGAGTTACAGAACCTTAAAACACGCATGAACGATGCTCATCCCACCCTGAAATTTACCTTTGAGACATCTGACGAAATCGTCACTTATTTAGATCTTCAAATTTTTAAAGGACCACGTTTTCTGGAACAAGGCCTACTTGATCACAAGATCAACATGAAAAAAACAGAAACGCATCAGTGGCTGAGCCCCGACTCGCACATTGCCCATCTGTTTTTTCAGCGCTAGTTCTTGGAGAAACGATCCGCTACTGTCGTGGACACACATCAGAAACAAATTTCATTAACAAGGTCAACTTTTTCACAGACAAACTGGTAGAAAGAGGATATGATCGAACCAAAGTTAATGAAATTACTAACAAAGTTAAATTTGAAGATCGGGACAATTATCTCAAAGGTTCAAAGAATGGGCCTACAACTAAGAATAAGAAAAATATCCCTCTGGTTCTTGTAACTACATACACTCCCTACACCAAAACCCATGATTTTAAGACAGCTTTACTCAAATACTGGGGTAAAATCGAGCAAAATCCTACTTTACACGCTCTATTCCCAAACCCACCAATTCTTGCTTTCAAACGGGCCAAAAACTTGGCTGATATCTTGGTAAACTCAAAATTACCCAGGGTCGAAGGTCGGCATGAGATCAATCAATCGACGCCTCATGACGCATCCTTTGAGGAATTGCCGCCTATTGACCCAAATCCATCAAGTGATGGGATAAGCAAGTCAGCGTGGGATGATATTGATCGCAAACTTAAGCTGCCTCTTAGATCTTCTCAATGAATAGTGTGCCTACCACTCGAAACCGGCCTATACCGGTCTGTTCACATAAAGCCGATATTACAAATATGTTTACACAAAATTCAGCAAAACATTTAATAATATTATTTAATATTATTTAATAATTTATTATATCCTATCTGTGTTATGCATCATTGCAATATTATACTTATCGTATTTATTATACCCAATTGCAATGCCCATACACGGATTTTAGCGTAACACTACGCATCCATAATTGCTGTTATCTTGTTGTAATTATTTTTTCTGAATTCAAAACGATAAATTCATGTATACTTTACTTCAACAATTTATATAATATCCTATATGTTTGCATAGTTGCATAATTACGCATATCGTGTTATTAACCGCTACCCACTTGCAACTTTCATATATACGGAATTAATGCATACCTATGCATGTAGGCCTAAACGGGTTTACAATTTATACTCCTAGTATACTTCTTGAATTATTATTATTATCTGCCTACATATCCTATAGCTGATGAGTTCCTAATTTCGTAGGGACGAAGCCGGTCCTGTTATTTAAGCTAACATGCTTAAGTGACCCATTTTTGAGGTATAACAATTGGATTCTAGATATACCATGCCTACAATCATATAGGCCTACTACTATCATTATAACATTAGTCAGTATGATGTATGCTAACATGGCGTGTCCCCATGTCGTTTTGGGCCATCCCCCCCTATTCACGTTTCCTTGTCGGTACTTTTCATGTAACCGCAATTGCTCTCTCAGATAATTCCTATTCAAATATAATATGTAACGGTGGATCATTTCTGCGCCGGGCATGAGAAGATCCACTGTTGGAGTAACTTCTTTCGGAAGTAAAAAAAAAAAAAAAGTCTAGAGTCTAATATAATATAATATGTTTTTTCTCATTTTACGTTTATTTTTTGTTTTCTTTCATCTACATTCTTTTCTTCTTTTGTCTTTTTTTTTCTTTCCTTTTTTTTCCGTTCACGTTTCCTTGTCGGTACTTTTCATGTAACCGCAATTGCTCTCTCAGATAATTCCTATTCAAATATAATTCTGATTGACACATGACCACTTGCAATTCGGCCTTTGTTAGTCAACAGATAAGTAGGTGGATTCCCAAACAAGCGGAGGGGGTCCAAAAATTAGCATAAGCGAAGATCAATGTCAATTTTAAATCCACGGGTGGGGATAATTATGGGCCGTCATTTTGTGGTTAGAGATTAAAGGAACCGATAAAGCGTGGTTTCATGTCGCCGCAGCTAGGCTACACCAAGGACTACGATATATCAGGATATATAGAGCGAATAAGGAAATCACAAAGCGCTATTTTCTTATTATGTTAATAAAATATAATATGCATGCGTATAATAACTTAATTCCGAGAAGTTTATTGCTATTAGTATATTTATTTTATTTATTCATTGGAACATACACTGTTGTATCAGTGGCACACGCCTAACCAGCGGTTCGTTCAAATACAACAAATATACATTATATATAAACAAGAAACAAAATTATAACACAATTGAATATAGTCCTACATACAAAATTATGGCCTTAGTACAAAAATTAAGGAGGTACTACACCCCTCGATAAATTTGTGTCTATTTTTGCATTTTTCTCACAAACTAATAACACACTGGTAACAAAATTAATGTATATTATAGGGGCAAGGAATCCAATTACTACACCGCTTGTCTTGAGTCATTGAAATTTCAGTGTAATAATTGGATTCCTTGCCCCAATAATATACATAACTTTTTTTACCAGTGTGTTATTATTTTTTGAGAAAATGCAAAAATAGTCAAAATTTACCACAGTGTAGTACCCCTTAAAGGAAAAAAGAAATTGCCTGTCTCTGAACCCAAGTTGACTTGAAATGGGTCCTTATCAGGAAGAAACTGCTGGATCATTTCTGCGCTCGGGCGCAGAACATCCACTGTCGGAGTTGATGCGCCCGGGCGCAGTCCCTTATATGTAACGGTGGATCATTACTGCGCTCGGCGCAGAAAATCCACTGTCGGAGACTTCTGCTTTCGGAAGTCAAATAAATTGTTTTCTTATTTTATTAATAAAATATTATTATGCATGTGTATAACAACTGACAGCAAAATTTTAGATTTTCTTATTATAATAACGATGGATCATTGCTGCGCTCAGCGCAGAACATCCACTGTTGTTGTTTTTTTGAGTAAGTGCGCTCGGAAGAAAAAAAAAAGTCTAGAGTCTAATATAATATAATATGTTTTTTTGTTTTGTTTTGGGATTTTTTTCTCATTTTACATTTATTTTCTGTTTTCTTTCATCTTCATTCTTTTCTTCTTTTGTCTTTTTTTTCTTTCCTTTTTTTTCCGTTCACGTTTCCTTGTCGGTACTTTTCATGTAACCGCAAATGCTTTCTCAGATAATTCCTATTCAAATATAATTCTGATTGACACATGACCACTTGCAATTCGGCCTTTGTTAGTCAACAGATAAGTAGGTGGATTCCCAAACAAGCGGAGGGGGTCCAAAAATTAGCATAAGCGAAGATCAATGTCAATTTTAAATCCACGGCAGAGGATAATTATGATCCGCCGTAATTTCAATAAGAAAATGTATTATTTTGCTTTCAATTTGGAGTTATAATAGGCCTAATACTAGTTATTATACGCATGTATATTTATTAATATAGGCCTAATAAGAAAATGTATTATTTTGCTTCCGGCGCATCAACTCCGACAGTGGATGTTCTGCGCCCCGAGCGCAGAAATGATCCACCGTTATTTCAATAAGAAAATCCATTATTTTGCTTCCGGCGCAGTTACTCCAACAGTGGATGTTCTGCTTGCGTAAGCAATGATCCACCGTTATTATACTAAGAAAATCTATTATTTTGCTGTCAATTCGGTTATACTATAGCAATAAACTTCTCGGAGTTTAGTTATTATACGCATGCATAATTATATTTTATTAATAAAATAAGAAAATAATTTATTTGACTTCCGGCATAGAAGCTCGAAAGTGATCCGCCGTAATTTCAATCACAACATGTATTATTTTGCTTTCAATTTGGAGTTATAATAGGCCCAATACTAGTTATTATACGCATGTATATTTATTAATATAGGCCTAATAAGAAAATATATTATTTTGCTTCCGGCGCATCAACTCCAACAGTGGATGTTCTGCGCCGGCGCAGCAATGATCCACCGTTACATATAAGGGACTGCGCCGGGCGCATCAACTCCGACAGTGGATGTTCTGCGCCCGGCGCAGCAATGATCCACCGTTATTATAATACGAAAATGTATTATTTTACTTCCGGCGCAGCAACTCCGACAGTGGATTCTCTGCGCCCGAGCGCAGCAATGATCCACCGTTACCTATAAGGGACTGCGCCCGGGCGCATAAACTCCGATAGTGGATGTTCTGCGCCCGAGCGCAGAAATGATCCACCGTTATTATAATAAGAAAATCTATTATTTTGCTTCCGAGCGCAGTTACTCCAACAGTGGATGTTCTGCGCCCGCGCGCAGCAATGATCCACCGTTACCTATAAGGGACTGCGCCCGAGCGCATAAACTCCGATAGTGGATGTTCTGCGCCGGCGCAGAAATGATCCACCGTTATTATAATACGAAGATCTATCGTTGTACTTCCGAGCGCAGCAACTCCAACAGTGGATGTTCTGCGCCCGAGCGCAGCAATGATCCACCGTTACCTATAAGGGACTGCGCCCGGGCGCATAAACTCCGATAGTGGATGTTCTGCGCCCGGCGCAGAAATGATCCACCGTTATTATAATAAGAAAATCTCTTCTTTTGCTTCCGAGCGCAGCTCCTCCAACAGTGGATGTTCTGCGCCCGGCGCAACAATGATCCACCGTTACCTATAAGGGACTGCGCCCGAAGCGCAGCAACTCCGACAGTGGATTCTCTGCGCCTCGGCGCAGAACATCCACTACCGGAAGTTCTGCGGAGGGGCGCAGGAGCTCCACTGGTGGATGACGTACATAACTCAAATGGGTGAATATCACGACATAACAAAAAATATTGGGAGTAGGCTCTTCTTAATCATAATTATTGTTTAGGCCTACATCAAATCATGTGCGCGATGTGCATGATATTGAACCACGTTCCAGAGATAACCATACGCAGTATGACTGTTGTGGGATTTTTTTTCGGTTGAACTAACTTTCATATAAATTGGAACTTGATTAAAAAAACTTTTTCTCCACGCTGACGGTTCCTTTCTGTGATGTAATAAAACTAACGGTCAACTATTCGATCGATCACCATAAAAATAAAACATGATAAGTGCTATACATTTCCACTTCTTAACAAAGGCTGCTTTGTCATCGTGGTAGCCCTAACAGAGTTTGTATTATACGCTAATTGAGATTGACATTTCAATGGTAAGTGCCCGGATATAAAGTGGTTCATGGTGGCTTTATTGGTTTACTGGATACTTGATGGGCATGGAGACATTGGTATTGATTTTGCTTTGGGTGGCAGTTTTGGGCGGTCTATCGACCTTTCATGTCCCTAAAATCTCCCTAAATTCTCCCTAAATTCTTTTGTCAACTTAGGCTAATTCCTCATTCATTGATGTTGATAATCTTAGGACGATTTTTCCTTGTTAGGTCGATTTTGGTTTGTAGTGTATGCAATTATTATGTATCCAGGGAGAGAGAGAATCCATGTTACCATCAATTGGCTTCAACAATCCATTTTGCTTCCTCGAGATAGTAGTGTCCGTGTGTGATACATGTGCGGATAAAGGCATTTTATCTATAGGACGCAGTCACTTTGAGCCGCATCACAGGTTACACCTGTTTCAGCTTTGATATTGCATGTTTGACACATGGACCATCTACTGACTTGATGAAGCAAAATGGACTCTAACAAAACAGGCTATACCAGTTGAAATCCACACTACCCCTGTGGAAGATTTTGGAAATATCTTCCACAGCGGGAGTATGAATTTCAAATGGAATGAACACATTAGCAGCTCCATTTGAAACTCACTATCTCTCTGTGGAAGATTCATGTTGAATCTTTCTCAGAGGGTGTATGAAATTCAAATGGAGCTGCCTAATGTGTTTATTCCATTTGAAATACATTCTCCCCCATGGCAGATATTTCCAGAATCTTCCACAGGGGTAGTGTGAATTTTAAATGGAATAGCCCAAAAATCCCTGCATTTAATGCTCTATTTTGATGCATAAATGAATGACATGCATTGTAACTTGAAGCTGTTTTTTTTTTTTGCATTTATGGTATGTACTGTATGAGTGGAAACTTTTGTGGAACATAATTTTTTTTTTTTTTTTGCGCTTTACGCAGATACTGTGAAAATAAAACCGCTTGAATATGTACTTTTATGTAAAAAGGTCTACATGTACATATGAAAACTCTAAATCACAGATTTAATACACAAGCGAAGTAGTTCAAAATCAACAAAAATTACCATTTGTACAGTACATGACTAAAGGAAAGAGAAAAGTTTGGAGGTCAATTTTGAGACATGGATAACCTCTATCATATCATACTATTAAGTAAAATTGGTCGAATATCAGAGGCACTACTTGAACAGGTATCTTTTATTTGGTTAGAAAGTTCTGTTCTTGACTACTTGCCTTCCAGTAGCATTTGAAAAAATCCGTAATATAAACAACGTAAAAGAGTAAGAATGACAATGACAATTTGTTAAAATTCAAAATGGTAGTGCTTTTGATGTTTGTATCAAAGGTATGATGAATTCACAATTTGTTTCAGCATTGTTATGGTATGGGAAATCTGTGTGGCATAAGATCAGGCTCAGTCTTCAGCTTTGCCTTGTAAGACTTTGCACATGGTATTTCCAATACTATACTTATACTTCACCCATTAACTGAAGTATACATTGCCATGTTGTTCTACATGTTACTGGAGATCTTTAAAATGTGATAAGAGCAATGCATTGCCTGATTGCTCTGTTAGTTGCACTGAAGACTGATATAATGTGGCATATGGAATACATAGCCAGCTTGAATTACAATGTGGTAATAAAAAGGTTTGTCTCAAAGCTTGTGCGCGCATTTGTAAAATCGCGCCATTTGAAAAAAAAAAAGAAATGCGGACATTTTTTTTATTTCAAATTTTTAGTTTTTTTAGTTTTTTTCAGGAAAAATTTGGCAAAAATCAGACTTTTTTTCTCAAAATACCATAAAAAAGTCAGGAATAAAAATAAAAATCACATTTCGCATTTGTTTTCAAACCACTCGTGAGCTTTGAGACAAACCTTTTTTTTTTGGCCTAAGAGTAATACATTGCGAGATTGCTCTGTGGGTTACATTGAAGACTACTACAAGGGGAGGGGTTATTCAAACTTTGATTTCACCGTGTAACATCATAAGACAATGAAGCTGATCCTTGTATAGAGCACTTTTGTTGTCCTATCGACTCAGTAAGTACTACACTATGACAGTTTCAAAAATGTTTTCAATAGAATTCAATGGGATTTTCTAAAATCATCCTCTGTATACCGAGCATCATCAGCATAGAAAACCGTACGAATCCTGCAAACAAAATGAATCCGAACAATTACAAATAATAACGCATGTACGAGACTAATATTTCCTGTCAACTTTTGACACAGCCATTATTCAGCCACTATTGTGAAACATGATTTATTGGCAGGGTTTGAATTCGCATAGCAGTTTGCTCCACATTTTAAAGTAACTGCTACCCAATTCTGCATTTGCATAGCACTCATTATAGTGCTTTAGTATATGGAAGTATTTTATTTTATTTTTTATTTATAACATTCGGCCGAAGCCAGGCTAAACCCAATAGTGCTCAGAGGCTACTCAATTCAAGGGATGCCATCCGGATATGACGGGACATGGATATGGGAAGAGGTCCGATTTTAGATGCAGGAGGAAAACCGGCGCACCCGGAGAAAAACCTGCGAGGACGAGCATGGATCGGCAACCAAACTCACATGTGGCACTGCGGGAATTGAACCCGGCCACAGTGGTGAGAAGCAGTGAGAAGACCACTACACTAACCTGCCCTCCCAGTATCCTGATTATGAGGAATTAGCCAAAAGCTGCTACGCAAATTTGTTTAACAAATTCGAACCCTGTTTAGTGGTGAGGCAACATATCCATGTAAGGTAAATAAACTAGCTTGGTAGCAACTGGTGTTGCAGGAAAATTACAAAGTGTTTGACCCAGTTCTCTAAGTTAATATATTCCGATTTTGCAGTAATCTACTGGGTAATCAAAAATGATTTATTTTTTTGCAGTACGTCTTCCAGCCTTTATGGTGACCGGTCTTCTTATCTGTCCCCCTCGCAAGAGCTTTGCAGATTGTCCTCACACATTATATCACAACTGATTCATTGTTTTGATTGTGATTTCCTGATTCTGCATCTATTTCATCCTAATCCAATTCCTGAAAACCCTCAATACTTTTGAGCGTTTGACTCGCACTGTCTGCCATGCCCACCATTAAGTGTAACCCGCAGAAAAATTGATGAAGTTCCCTTAACCTGTTTTGTTCCTCAACACGAAGTTCATGCCAGTTTTCTTTGTATAATGGTAAACATGTTTCTCGGTATGATTGTAGTATGTTGTTGAATTTTGTTCCTGTTTTGGCACGGTCTGTCATAGTAGAATGAATCAGTGTAATTATTGTATAGCCAATGTTATCTTTATTGTCAGTGAGTTTGCATGTGTAAGTGCCTTTCATGAATTGTTTCACTTTTTCATCATCATTGCAATTGCTAAAAAAATGTTCTAAAGTGGTGTAGTGCTCGTTCATTTCAAATATGTGACCTTTTTGCTCAGTCAGTCGCCAAAGTGGCATCATCAGGAACTTTCTTAAAATGCCCGAAGTTTTGCAGCCAGCGACATTGAACTTAGATTTCATAAGATTTGTAGCAACACGAATGAGTTTGTTTTTTGGCTCTGGTACTTCTTCTAAACAACTCTGTATATGTTCTTGCAAATAATACACATTTCCACCAAGTAAAAAGATAATGTTGAACCTATTGCCCTTGAAGGTCTGCAACATCGTGGTATATTCTGGGCGATTAATTTTTTTGCAATATGTCTTCCAATCTTTGTGGTGACCGGACTTCTCATCTGCTCCCCTCGCAAAAGCTTTGCAGATTGTCCGCATACATTTTACGACAACTGATTCATTGGTTTGATTTGATTCTTCATCTATTTGATTTTTATCCAAATCTAATCCTGAAAACCCTCAATACTTTTGAGCGTTTGACTCACACTGTCTGCCATGCCCACCATTAAGTGTAACTCCCAGAAAAATTGATGAAATTCACTTAACCTGTTTTGTTCCACAACACTAAGTTCATGCCAGTTTTCTTTGTATAGTGGTAAACATGTTTCTCGGTATGATTGTAGTATGTTGTTGAATTTTGTTTTGGCACGGTCTGTCATAGTAGAACGAATCAGTGTAATTATTTGAATGAATTTTTGTTTTCCCTGTAAAATTTGTACACGATCATCGCCGGAGGCTAGGGATGCGCAGATCGATGCGCAGTAGCAACTTTGTGGTCACTAGTTTTGTTTTACTAACCTAATTTGATAATACCGATATTATGAAGATCTTCCTGTGTAAGCTTAGAACCCTATCCATTGTATTGTATGAATTTCGGTGCTCAGTATGAAACTCTAACGCGGTGTGTAGCATGCACTTGGATAATCCAAAGCATAAAATGACTTATTGAACCGGGTTATCCTTTGTTCCCAGTGCCAAAATGTACGGTTGTCCACGATTTCCTTTCTTCATCACATCATCCATGTATATCATTTGTCACAGCCACTGTAAACACTGTGCCCTTTGGTGCATTTTACAAATGCTCTTGCTGGGGTATCACAAATAAAATTTAATATTGTGATAGATAATTTCTTGTCTTTAAATGCTACACCATCTCTATGTATTTTGCACAATTCATTTCTTGCAGCTGGTGTTACAACTCATTACCAGGGTCGGGACTGAGCTGTGCACCCCATCAAGATCTGAAGTCATCACACTATGAATTCTCTTTAGCATTGTGGATGTTGAGTTTATGTACAAGCGTTAGGACTAGTCGTGGCGTAGCTTCATTATCTTGAATGTTCAGCAAGATTTTTTGGCAAAACATCAAGGTTTTACCTAAGCACTTTGGATACTCAAAGTTAAAAATGTAAAACACGGACATCCACATAGTTAATGTCGATAAAACAAACTAGGTTTGTAGGGAAATTATAAAGTGTTTGACCCAGTTCTCTAAGGTAATATATTTGCTTTTGCGGGCATCTACTGGGTAATCAAAAAATGATTAATTTTTTTGCAGTACGTCTTCCAATCTTTGTGGCGACCGGACTTCCCATCTGCTCCCCTCGCAAGAGCTTTGCCGATTGTCCTAACACATTTTATGACAACTGATTCATTGTTTTGATTGTGATTTCCTGATTCTTCATCTATTTCATCCAAGTCCAATTCCTAAAACCCTCAATACTTTTGAGCATTTGACTCAAGCACTGTCTGCCATGCCCACCATTAAGTGTAACCTGCAGAAAAATTGATGAAGTTCACTTAACCTGTTTTGTTCCTCAACACTAAGTTCATGCCAGTTTTCTTTGTATAATGGTAAACATGTTTCTCGGTATGATTGTTGTATGTTGTTGAATTTTGATTCTGTTTTGGCACGATCTGTCATCAGTGTAAGTATTTGAATGAATTTTTGTTTTCCCTGTAAAATTTGTACACAATCATCGCCGGAGGCTAGGGATGCGCAGATCGTTGCGCAGTAGCAACTGTGCAGTCACTAGTTTTATTTTACTCACCTAATTTGATAATACCGATATTATGCAGATCTTGCTGTGTAAGCTCATAACACTGTCCATTGTACTGTATGAATTTCGGTGCTCAGTATGAAACTCTAACGCGGTGTGTAGCATGCGCTTGGATACTCCAAATCCAAAGCATAAAATGACATGAAACAAATATCAACTGCTTTCAACAAACTATCTTGCTTGAATACATGGCCCTCTACTATTAAGAAATATTGAACCGGGTTATCCTTTGTTCCCAGTGCCAAAATGTACGGTTGTCCACGATTTCCTTTCTTCATCACATCATCCATGTATATCATTTGTCACAGCCACTGTAAACACTGTGCCCTTTGGTGCATTTTACAAATGCTCTTGCTGGGGTATCACAAATAAAATTTAATATTGTGATAGATAATTTCTTGTCTTTAAATGCTACACCATCTCTATGTATTTTGCCCAATTCATTTCTTGCAGCTGGTGTTACAACTCATTACCAGGGTCGGGACTGAGCTGTGCACCCCATCAAGATCTGAAGTCATCACACTATGAATTCTCTTTAGCATTGTGGATGTTGAGTTTATGTACAAGCGTTAGGACTAGTCGTGGCGTAGCTTCATTATCTTGAATGTTCAGCAAGATTTTTGGCAAAACATCAAGGTTTTATCTAAGCACTTTGGATACTCGAAGTTAAAAATGTAAAACACGGACATCCACATAGTTAATGTCGATAAAACAAACTAGGTTTGTAGGGAAATTATAAAGTGTTTGACCCAGTTCTCTAAGGTAATATATTTGCTTTTGCGGGCATCTACTGGGTAATCAAAAAATGATTAATTTTTTTGCAGTACGTCTTCCAATCTTTGTGGCGACCGGACTTCCCATCTGCTCCCCTCGCAAGAGCTTTGCCGATTGTCCTAACACATTTTATGACAACTGATTCATTGTTTTGATTGTGATTTCCTGATTCTTCATCTATTTCATCCAAGTCCAATTCCTAAAAACCCTCAATACTTTTGAGCATTTGACTCGCACTGTCTGCCATGCCCACCATTAAGTGTAACCTGCAGAAAAATTGATGAAGTTCACTTAACCTGTTTTGTTCCTCAACACTAAGTTCATGCCAGTTTTCTTTGTATAATGGTAAACATGTTTCTCGGTATGATTGTTGTATGTTGTTGAATTTTGATTCTGTTTTGCACGATCTGTCATCAGTGTAAGTATTTGAATGAATTTTTGTTTTCCTGTAAAATTTGTACACAATCATCGCCGGAGGCTAGGGATGCATGAGATCGTTGCGCAGTAGCAACTGTGCAGTCACTAGTTTTATTTTACTCACCTAATTTGATAATACCGATATTATGCAGATCTTGCTGTGTAAGCTCATAACACTGTCCATTGTACTGTATGAATTTCGGTGCTCAGTATGAAACTCTAACGCGGTGTGTAGCATGCGCTTGGATACTCCAAATCCAAAGCATAAAATGACATGAAACAAATATCAACTGCTTTCAACAAACTATCTTGCTTGAATACATGGCCCTCTACTATTAAGAAATATTGAACCGGGTTATCCTTTGTTCCCAGTGCCAAAATGTACGGTTGTCCACGATTTCCTTTCTTCATCACATCATCCATGTATATCATTTGTCACAGCCACTGTAAACACTGTGCCCTTTGGTGCATTTTACAAATGCTCTTGCTGGGGTATCACAAATAAAATTTAATATTGTGATAGATAATTTCTTGTCTTTAAATGCTACACCATCTCTATGTATTTTGCCCAATTCATTTCTTGCAGCTGGTGTTACAACTCATTACCAGGGTCGGGACTGAGCTGTGCACCCCATCAAGATCTGAAGTCATCACACTATGAATTCTCTTTAGCATTGTGGATGTTGAGTTTATGTACAAGCGTTAGGACTAGTCGTGGCGTAGCTTCATTATCTTGAATGTTCAGCAAGATTTTTTGGCAAAACATCAAGGTTTTATCTAAGCACTTTGGATACTCGAAGTTAAAAATGTAAAACACGGACATCCACATAGTTAATGTCGATAAAACAAACTAGGTTTGTAGGGAAATTATAAAGTGTTTGACCCAGTTCTCTAAGGTAATATATTTGCTTTTATGCGGGCATCTACTGGGTAATCAAAAATGATTAATTTTTTGCAGTACGTCTTCCAATCTTTGTGGCGACCGGACTTCCCATCTGCTCCCTCGCAAAGAGCTTTGCCGATTGTCCTAACACATTTTATGACAACTGATTCATTGTTTTGATTGTGATTTCCTGATTCTTCATCTATTTCATCCAAGTCCAATTCCTAAAAACCCTCAATACTTTTGAGCATTTGACTCGCACTGTCTGCCATGCCCACCATTAAGTGTAACCTGCAGAAAAATTGATGAAGTTCACTTAACCTGTTTTGTTCCTCAACACTAAGTTCATGCCAGTTTTCTTTGTATCATGGTAAACATGTTTCTCGGTATGATTGTTGTATGTTGTTGAATTTTGATTCTGTTTTGGCACGATCTGTCATCAGTGTAAGTATTTGAATGAATTTTTGTTTTCCCTGTAAAATTTGTACACAATCATCGCCGGAGGCTAGGGATGCGCAGATCGTTGCGCAGTAGCAACTGTGCAGTCACTAGTTTTATTTTACTCACCTAATTTGATAATACCGATATTATGCAGATCTTGCTGTGTAAGCTCATAACACTGTCCATTGTACTGTATGAATTTCGGTGCTCAGTATGAAACTCTAACGCGGTGTGTAGCATGCGCTTGGATACTCCAATCCAAAGCATAAAATGACATGAAACAAATATCAACTGCTTTCAACAAACTATCTTGCTTGAATACATGGCCCTCTACTATTAAGAAATATTGAACCGGGTTATCCTTTGTTCCCAGTGCCAAAATGTACGGTTGTCCACGATTTCCTTTCTTCATCACATCATCCATGTATATCATTTGTCACAGCCACTGAAACACTGTGCCCTTTGGTGCATTTTACAAATGCTCTTGCTGGGGTATCACAAATAAAATTTAATATTGTAATAGATAATTTCTTGTCTTTAAATGCTACACCATCTCTATGTATTTTGCCCAATTCATTTCTTGCAGCTGGTGTTACAACTCATTACCAGGGTCGGGACTGAGCTGTGCACCCCATCAAGATCTGAAGTCATCACACTATGAATTCTCTTTAGCATTGTGGATGTTGAGTTTATGTACAAGCGTTAGGACTGGTCGTGGCGTAGCTTCATTATCTTGAATGTTCAGCAAGATTTTTTGGCAAAACATCAAGGTTTTACCTAAGCACTTTGGATACTCGAAGTTAAAAATGTAAAACATTGACATCCACATAGTTAATGTCGATAAAACAAACTAGGTATTGCAGGGAAATTATAAAGTGTTTGACCCAGTTCTCTAAGGTAATATATTTGCTTTTGCGGGAATCTACTGGGTAATCAAAAAATGATTAATTTTTTTGCAGTACGTCTTCCAATCTTTGTGGCGACTGGACTTCTCATCTGCTCCCCTCGCAAGAGCTTTGCAGATTGTCCTAACACATTTTATGACAACTGAGTCATTGTTTTGATTGTGATTTCCTGATTCTTCATCTATTTCATCCAATATATTCTCTGCCTGTGATGCTCTGTAAACTATATATATTGATGATCTCCTTTGCTTTAGCTTTGAGATACTGCAGTGGCTCTTCTTTAGTCTTTCCCATCTTCTCTGGACCATGCTCCATATTAAGGGCATTTTGTGTTATATCATTCTCTAGCAAAATTTGTGAAAGAATGGATATGCAGGTGAGTTTATCCCTGGGCACATGTATGCTGATTTAAGAAGGTTACACAGAACTAACTTATTAATTTGCAAAATCAATCCCCAGTCTTGTCTACAGGAAGTGTAACTACACCAGTGAATGCAAGATACAGTAAAGATATACTATAAAATGGAAGTACTTGCCATGGGGATGGAGCTCTGCATTTGTAGGTTCAGATCATAACCATACCAAATTCCTTTACAAACGGGATTGTGGCAGCATACCCATGATGCGTAACTACTTTTTCAACACTGTTGTTGATTCCTCTTCTATTTCTACTGGGATGAACTCTGCAAGAGGTTTTCCATCTTTAAGGGGTACTACACCCCTGGCCAATTTTGTGCCTATTTTTGCATTTTTCTCAAAAATTATAGCACATTGGTGAAAAGTAAGATATGTATATTATAGGGGCAAGGACTACAACTACTGCACTAAAAATTCAGCAACTCACGGCAAGTAGTTATTGATTTATTGATCAAATATTGGTTTTCCCTCATTTTTGACTGTAACTCCACAACTGTTGTCTGTGTTGAAATAAAATTTCCAGTGCAGTAGTTGTAGTCCTTGCCCCTATAATATACATATCTTACTTGTCACCAATGCGCTATAATTTTTGAGAAAATGCAAAATAGGCAAAAATTTACCAGGGGTGTAGTACCCGCTTAACAAACAGGATTGTGGCAGCATACCCATGATGCGTAACTACTTTTTTCAACACTGTTGTTGATTCTTCTTCTACTTCTACTGGGATGAACTCTGAAGAGGTTTTCCCTCTTTAAAAGAGAACTTTAATGATTCTTATTTATCTTCGCAAAGTCACCAGCCGAATTTACAAATCTTGTCCCACCCTTCACTATAAATTGTTTCAAGATTGTGAGTGGGACGATAACAACTGGATTATCCTGGTCCCGTATGGGCCAACTGCGGCATCCACAAAGTTTTCAAAAGTCTCCTTCTACACAGGTACAGAAATGTTGACAAGCGTGTCCTGCTGTCGGTTTGGTGTCAGAGCATCTTTGATCTGAGAAAGCAGCAAAAATTGATAAGCAGAAGTTTCCATAATGAAAATGCAAGGGTCTCAATATGGAATGCAAGGGTCTCAATTATAACCTGTTGAAATGTTTGTTTTGTTTTATTTCTTCTTTTGCCTGGGTTACTCATTCAGTGGATGTTTTAAGGTATCCCCTGTTCTTCCATGAGGCCCAGGGGTCACATTAAAATATACATCAAAATAATGAAACAAAATATTTAAATACATAGGATACATAAGTATAAGCATACACAATCAATCAACACAGCGCATCAAATTTAAATACAAACTAGACTTAGCTGTGGTCTAAGACCACGAACACAGCCGTGTTGTTACCCCTTAATGACCTTTGACTCCTAAATATATGAAACGCCCAAAGACATTGGCTAATGTCAATGTATGTGTGCACGTGGCATCACTTTGCCATGTTATTTGTTGCAGAAGGGACATTTTGAAGGTTTTTCGTCTCAGACCGGAAGTGACCCCTTAATGACATTTGACCCCAAATAAAAAAAATACCACATATGAATTGGGTAACCACAATTCATGTGTGAACATACCGTTACTGTCCTATGTTTTTCTTAGCAAATAAAAAAATTTGAAGGTTTTTCGTTTTTATACCGGAAGTGACCCCTTAATGACCTTTGACCCCAAATCTGTGTACACCCCATAGACACTGGGTAATAACAATGCATGTGTGCAAGTGGCGTCACTGTCCTACAGAATCTGTGGAAGAAGACGCATTTTAAAGGTATTTCGTTTTATACCGGAAGTGACCTCTTAATGACATTTGACCCCAAATAAAAAAATACCACATATACATTGGGTGACTGCAGATCATGTGTGAACATACCGTTACTGTCCCATGTTTTACTTAGCTAATAAAAATTTGTGAAAGGTATTTCGTTTCATACCGGAAGTGACCCCTTAATGACCTTTGACCCCAAATCTGTGTACACCCCATAGACACTGGGTAATAACAATGCATGTGTGCAAGTGGCGTCTCTGTCCCACATAATTTGTGGAAGAAGATGCATTTTAAAGGTATTTCATTTTATACCGGAAGTGACCCCTTAATGAGCTTTGAACCCAAATAAAAAAAATACCACATATACATTGGGTGACTGCAGATCATATGTGAACATACCGTTACTGTGCTATGTTTTACTTAGCTAATAAAATTTTTTGAAGGTTTTTCGTTTTATACCGGAAGTGACCCCTTAATGACCTTTGATCCCAAATCTGTGTACACCTTATAGATACTGGGTAATTACAATGCATGTGTGCAAGTTGCGTCACTGTCCTACGTAATTTGTAGGAGAAGGTGCATTTTGAGTTGAAATCACGTTTTTAACCCCTGTGACCCCAGCATGACCTTTGACCCCACGAGTTTCATCTGACATGTAGGGGCAAGGTCACTGATCATTGTGACGAAGTTAGGTCAAAATCGATGTAAGCATGTGAGTGCTAGAGCAAATGTAATGGTTGACAGAAGAAAGAAGAAGAAAGAAGAAAGAAAGAAAGAAAGAACCTGTAGAAAAAAGACACAGCCATGACTAACGTCACGGCTGTGTAAGTACTTTTATCAAATATAAAATTCAGAATTCAGAATTTTTTTCAAAAATTTTGAATTTACTACCAGCGCACATATGTCGCCAATACGTACCACTCCTTCGGTCATGTTGTGGTACCACCCTTTGTTGTGTATATCACCGTCCCGCACGCCGTATACGTACTGTGTGTTATGAACATCGTGTATGCGTTCGACTAATACTTCCATCGTAATAATAAAGCGCCGAATCCGGCGTTTTATTCAAAATCTCGGATTTTGACAAAGCACCTAGAGTCTTGATTTTTGCAGGGTATATTGGTTTTAATAAAGTACAATTTAATCGTGTAAAAATAGGAATTTTAAAAATTCAGTGAGGGCGTCTTCCTCAGCAAATGTTATAATATGGCTTTAACATGTACTTAAGTCAAACACCATGACAACCCACCCAGATGGAAGGTTGCTTGTGAGCTGCGTAAATTGGTGGTTTTGCTATGAAGCATTAAACAGGTGTACTGCTGTCTGCTCTGACTCCTTCACGAGCTCTGCCACACATTCTTTCATGGTGCCTTCTTTGGTTCCTATTATTTGCCTTGACACTGTGGCCCCATCTTTTTTAGATGTCTAATACAGTAAATTTTGGGAAGCTTCATTGGTGCCAGTAAAATAATATTTATCTATATCCCAAAGGATTTCTTTAAGCATATCAAGTGTGTCCTCAGATTTTGTGAGCATATCGCGTAGTCCTAGTACATAAGGCGTCCCCTCAATAATGCTATTGTCTATAGTGTCATCGCAGTTAATAATGTATGACTTAACATGTACTTGTAGTCATCTACATACATTTCTTCATAATCTGTTTTAATTGCCCATGCATAGGCCAGTGTATGTGTGGTTTCATTTCCCTCTAATTTTATAGGGTCCATGTGTACTCCTCTTTGCGTTGGAATTTCTTCAACTGTATTTTACCTGTAAACACAGATTTTCCCTCACTCACACCACAGAATGATTGCATCTGATGACCACCAAATGAACCTTGAGAGACATATCTCACTGCCTTTGCTGCCATACACTCCATGTTTTCTTGGTGTGCCAGGTTTGGGGTGAATGATATCACTTTGAAATGGACCATGGCAGCTGACGACTTGATTTTCTAATTGCATGTAGCCGCTCTTTGGGATTTTCTAGCATGATTTGTCAATGGTAACAGGGCCACCATGCTCAACAGGAATTGGTGGTTTTGCTGCTTGAAGAATGCCCTTGAATTGGTTCCAGCAACCAGCAGTCTTAAGCTCAAGCAACCAATCCTTTCTCATATAGGGAAGGAATGACGAAGACAGAAAAAAAAAATTAAACCAGAGGTGACATCGCTCGTCTTTGCAATATTCTGTATTAGATGGTCTGGCGATTGTCTCTTGAAGTGATTGATGATCTGAGTGTATCTAATATGTTATTTACAGCAATTTTTAAAGCAATTTTTACAGCAATGTCATCTCTGAAAGATTGTTCTAGAGGTACATATTTACATTGATCAAATGTAACACTGTGGGCATGATTGTGAATGTAGCGAACAGAAACAGAATTGTCAGAAAACCGAGTAAAATAAAATCTTGCTGGGCACATGCTGTTGATTTTAATGATCCTTTTTTGCTTTTTGAGTGAATTCCCTTGTAAGTTTCACCTTTCTTGCGGTGAATCCGTGTACCTGTTCTGTCCCTATGACATACATATTGTGCAGTTGTTGTTTTTTTTGACATTTTATTTGATCTTTTTTTTCTTCAAAAATACAGGCGCTCTTTCTCTCCTCTTTCTGAAATTGAAGAAATTCATCCATATTTTTGAATTTGTGCTCAGTAATTATGATGTTTGCGTCATGACTAGCTTTTAAATGTTCCATGCAGTTAGCTACAGATAAAAAGGATATATTACATGTAGGTACAACACACTTAATACTTTTTGGTGGAGGATCTCCTGAATGAAATATCTTAATTTGATTACTAGTACTTCTTTTTGAAAGAAATTTACGCTGACAATGTTGACAAGAATAATTTGAACTGTTTAGAGACGGAGATGGTTTAACAGTGGAATAATCATGATCAGTGTTTACATTTTTTGACTGGTTGGGGATCAAAGATGGAGATGGATTATCAGTTGGATTATCAATGTTTGATGTTCTTGGAAATCACAGCATCATAGTGATTGGAATTGGTATATACAATGTGAACAATTGTTGTTGGATTTGGAACAGAATATTGCATGGTAGAAACACGATGATGATCATTATCAGAATAAGTAACTGAAATATTAATTTGTAAAATCTGGCTGAGAGCATTGATGGCTTCTTCTCCTGCCCATTGGCCTGGTTGACGAAGAAGAAACAGTTCCAACTGCATGTCATCAAAATGAAAGGAAAATTCTGCTGCTCTTGCCGCTATAAAATCAGCATGAGAACGTAAATCTAAATTGTGAGAATCATCACCGTAAATCAGAAAGCTAATTGCATGAAATAAACAGTTGCCATCGCCACAAATTTTATGGCGAATTAAATTGGATCTGGATAAATATTCAATTGTTGGATTTGGAACAGAATATTGCATGGTAGGAACACAATGATGATCATTATCAGAATAAGTAACTAAAATATTAATTTGTAAAATCTGGCTGAGAGCATTGATGGCTTCTTCTCTTGCCCATTGGCCTGGTTGACGAAGAAGAAACAGTCCCAACTGCATGTTATGAAAATGAAAGGAAAATTTTGCTGGTCTTGCCGCTATAAAATCAGCAACTTGGGAACGTAAATCTAAATTGTGAGAATCATCACCGTAAATCAGAAAGCTAATTGAACGAAACAAACAGTTGCCATCGCCGCAAATTTGATGGCAAATTAAATTGGATCTGGATAAATATTCATTCTGGAGTTGTTCCTGTCATAGTGTTGGTTGTGATTGTGAAGGTACTGCTGGTTGAACTGATGGTGGTAGAGATGGTGATGGTGGTATAACTGGTTGAATACCTAGGTGGTGGTGGTTGAACAGATGGTGGTGGTTGAACAGATGGTGATGGTGGTAGAACTGGCTGAACAGATGGTAGTAGAGATATCAATGGTGGTATAAATGGTTGAACAGATGTTAGAGATTGTGTTAGAGTTGCTTGCCCAGATGGTAGTACTGGTGGTATCGTTGCATTTGGATCAGAGACTAATACCTGTAAAAAATTGAAAGCATAATTTACATGTAATAATATTTTAAAAGATTGAAGGGACACCCTGAGAGGTTTTTCACCAAGGAATATATAGGTTACCAAAGAGTTATCATTGTGTGAATGAGAATCTTTAACATCAACAACTAGAAATCAATATAAAGTCTTAAACAACCTTTCAACCAATCTGTAAAACAGTTCCATGTATTGGAGACATTTTGGCATATTTTATTCCTTCAGTATGCAAATTTGCTAATCTATTGCAACTAATTCACTAGTGTGGAATTGAACCACAAAGATATAAAATCTTTGCACCAAGCCCAGTGGTATCATAGTGCCCTTGATCGGTTCACATGTTTGACAAAAATGGTACCCCATTCACTGATTATTTATATTTTGAATTAGACAAACTTAAGAAATAATGGCCATTAAATTACTTACCACAGCTAGCTTAATGGGCTATTCCATTTAAAATCCACATACCCCTGTGAAAGATTTTGGAAATATCTCCCACAGGGGGAGTATGAATTTCAAATGGAATTTACACATTAGCAACTCCATTTGAAACTCACTCTCCCTCAGGGGAAGATTCAGGTGGAATCTTGCTCAGAGGGTGTATGAATTTCAAATGGAGCTGTCCAATGTGCTCATTCCAATTGAAAATCATACTCTCCCTGTGACAGATATTTCCAAAATCTTCCACAGGGGATGTGGATTTTAAATGGAATAGCCCAATTTGAAGCCGAGTCTTCATTTCATATTGGTCTTTCTTGAGGTCCCTCTTGAAGCGTGTGATGAAGGCTGCCATTACTCTCTTTGCGATGTTGATGGCCTTGTTGACATTGTCTTCTTTTGCCAGCATTGCTGTGGTTGCAAGATGGAGGTTATGCCCGAAGCACCTTATGTAGTTCCACTTTGCGTCTTTGCACGCTTTTAAGATATTAGCACCGTTGTCGGTGATGATTGTCACTTGATCTTCTGGCTTTAAACCCCAAAAGTCCATCATGTCCTTAGTGGCATCCTTACATTAACCCTGTTGTCTCTTAATATTGTGTGCATTTTGCTCTTGTCTATGTTCCACTCTTCGAACATTTGTTCCATTTCTACTTTGATATTATCTCCTGTATGTCTTCCTGGGAATGATGGAATACAAAGCACACTGCACCTGTTGACAAAAGTGTCATTAATCCAGTGCCCAGTGAGGCTATCAAAGATAATCTGTATCAATTCACCATACATAGGCCAGTGTATGTGTGGTTTCATTTCCCTCTAATTTATAGGGTCTGTGTGTACTCCTCTTTGTATTATTCACTGAAGCTCATGAATTTCTTCAATTCTATTTTGTCTGTCAACACAGATTTTCCCTTTGCCATGGAATGATTGCATCTGATGACCACCAAATGAACCTTGAGAGGCACATCTCACTACCTCTGCTGCCATACATGCCATATTTTCTTGGTGTGCCAGGTTTGTTGGAGTGAATGATGTCAAAATGGACCATGGTGGCTGAGAACTTGATTTTCTATTGCATGTGGCCGCTCTCCAGGATTTCATTTTGAATGGTACTATGCATAGGACATCTGCATGAATTATTTTAATACCAAGCACTTTTCATGATCCGGGACAGACACATTTGAACAAGCTTCCAATGGACCATTGTCCACCACAAACACAAATTGATTGGTTGCAGGATTTCGAAGAAATGTGTTCAATCCTGAAATTGTGATCATATAAAAAGTCTCATTCATGCAATGAAATGTAGTTCCAATGAAACTGCATCACCAGATTGTGTAACCTGAAGCAGTGCTGCATATGGGGGTTCTCCAAGGGACATCTGAAGTTCTTCATCCTCTATGGTTCTTAGAAATAAATGTGTAAATGGGGGTGACAATATTTTCCTGGGATTGGTTCCAGTGGTGGTCTGCTGACTGAATATGATGCTAAGACTTGCAGCTTGTCATTCTTGCCATCCACCATGAAATCATCATGATTCTGCTGAATTCAACTGGTGAGAAACATTGGCAGATGTATAGTTTAGATTGGGAACATCGTGTGCAACACCTATTCTTGATGGAGTGAAATGCATGCGTTAACATGTGGTTTGTCGGCATGATGTCGTTTGGCTTGATTAGTTCCAGCTTTGAAATTTTGTGTATAAGTGTAGATTGGGAACAACGTGTGCAACACCTATTCTTGGCAACTGATGGAGTGAAATGCATGCGTTAACATGTGGTTTGTCGGCATGATGAAGTTTGGGTTGATTAGTTCCAGCTTTGAAATTTTGTGTATAAGTGTAGATTGGGAACATTGTGTGCAACACCTATTCTTGGCAACTGATGGAGTGAAATTCATGCGTTAACATGTGGTTTGTCGGCATGATGTCGTTTGGCTTGATTAGTTCCAGCTTTGAAATTTTGTGTATAAATGTAGATTGGGAACATTGTGTGCAACACCTATTCTTGGTAACTGATGGAGTGAAATGCATGCGTTAACTTGTGGTTTGTCAGCATGATGACATTTGGCTTGATTAGTTCCAGCCTTGAAGTTTTGTGTATAAGTGTATAGGCAAGACAGAGAGATGTTAAATTATTGGTGCTTTTCTGAGAGAAGGTTAAATTAAAAAATGTAGTCCTCATCCAAATAATTCTGCTGCTCTAGACAAATTATCTTAGACATTTTGGACGGTTGATACCAAATTCACTTGAGCTTTATTTTCCTTCTCGATGCAGGGTTTCGTTCCTCCGCAGTTGTAGCATTTCTTCCCAGTGGCCTTACATTCAGTATCATGTGGAAAATCATCACCACAAGCCAAACACTTATTCTTGCCACTGTTGGGGTTTCCATTATTGGTGCTTTTCTGAATACTATTAACACTGAGTTCTCTATTGTTAGTTTCTTTGCTTTCTATGTCCTGGGCGTGAGAAGATGAAAGTTCCATTGATCGTGCAATATCTAATAGTTCTTTTAACGTCATGTCCTTCTCAAGGGCTTTGCGACGTAATCTTGATCTGTATTATATAGAGATACCGATAATAAAAAATAAATAATCCCTTGCAAAACAAAAACAAATTCTGACTTAGTCTTGGATTTTACTTAGAGAGTTACTGTACCATAGTCTGCATATAAAGGAAGAGTAGAAAATTTCACAATTACCTGGTCCTCATCAAACAGCCAAGGGTATCTTTCTTTCATTGCACTGATCCTGGGTTGAGGTAGTGTGTTGACCAGTCAGGCCCTCCTGTCTGCTAATGTTTTTTCCATAGATACTTTCACTTTGCCAAAGTCCAGCTGTCTTCTTTTTCTTTCTGTTCTCATGAAGTCTTCATGTCTTTGAATGGTGCCATCTTATTCCGAAGCAGGCCTTGGCATAAAGCATACAATGCCCCACTGAGGAGCAACTTTTGGAGTGCTGTTTCCTGCTCTAGATGATGGCGTCTTTCTTTCTTTTTTCTTTGCTACGACCTCTGGGATTGTACAGTCAGCTCGCTTCCGGTTATTTCGGAACTTATACAACATTCTTTTTTTCCAGATGTTCTGCAGTTGAAAATAAAAACAAAGATAATGATGTTATTGCTTGGGAGACTTAGACTTACTTTAGTAGCTACTTGGGAGACTTAGACTTACATTAGAAGTAGCTACCAAGGAAGCTTTCTAAAGTTAGTCGCTGCACTGGTTTGCATAATGTGTATTCCTCGTTCATGTGACTCTAACTTTCCAGCGTATAGTAACTTTGCCTTGTCATGAAAGGTAAATTTGTCCAGTGCTCAAACATGGGTACCACACATAAGATGATTATACAAACTGGATATTCTTGAAAATAACTTCAAACACCCCTCTTCTGGACAGGAAAAGAGTCCCGATTCACCAGGATGAAATTCGTCATCTGCAGGGGAACTTTCATGCGCGACTGTGGATTTTGTAGATTATATCACATTGGTGCTGGCTGCTGGGAATCAAATACAAAACAGACAAAATGGTGTATACTTTATTCAAATCATTTTCCTTGATTGCTATGAGCAAGTCTTGCACCGATTCAGGTTTCCTGTCAGAAAACACTTGGCTATAGTTGAAGAAATGTCTAAATTGTTTATATTCAGATACAACTAAATCCTTGTCTACATTACTTTCATGAATTGAGGAAAGTTCCTTGATGCATTCCATATCTCCAATGTTTGATGGCATCAAATGTGCAAAATGTATTATAACAGAGTGGAAGTCCACAAATCTGGATTCCAATTCACTTACGAGGGCATCATAAATATGATCAGTCTACTGGATCGACAGGAATGTCAGATGCGCATTCACCTGGCATACTCTTCCGTCAATGAATTCTTGGTACAGTGAATTCCCTTGGTTCATCTTTTTCGACATTAGTATTGACTTGATTGAAAATGCCGGTTTTCCTTCCAAAGCTGTCAGTGTTGATTTGACAGTATAACTTGAAGTGAAAGGATATTCCTTCTGACCAGGAAGAGTTTGATAATGATATAATCCATTCATTGAATCTGAGAGTCTCTGCTGTGGCACATCTCATAGCAATTAACAGGTGAAAATATCCAAATATTATTTAAAAGGTCCGGTGCATGAAATAAATCCCAGGTTAATTTGGCAGCATAAATTATCCAAAAAGTCATATTAAGAAGAGCCTGTCGTATCCAAAATTGCTGCAGAATATGCATTTATCAATTTGTTACAAAATTAAGGGTCTGCCCATGAATCGAAAGTTGACTGTAGTGCACTTGAAGAGGGCAATGATGTTGATGGCTGCTGCTCCGCAGGATTGATAGTTATTTGCCAGTTGGTCATTGTGGGTTACTTTGCACCGGTTTAAAACACGTTCATGGTGCTCTTGACTGCTGTATTCCTCTGTAGCAATAAGTTTGATAGTTTCAACTTCACAGGTATTACCAATGGACATACCAGCATGGAGTACAATTTCCTCCATAGTGGGGTTCATAGAACAGATCTGTATTCCAATATCCGCCCAATTTCAGATTTCCATCCATATTTCCAAGTCACATGGATTTGACAAAGGCTAACAACAATGCAGGATATGTTTCTTGGATGGATTTGACAAAGGCTAACAACAATGCAGGATATGTTTCTTGGCTGGATTTGACAAAGGCTAACAACAATGCAGGATATGTTTCTTGGATGGATTTAACTGCTTCGACTCGAGGAGACAGAGTCCCGGAAGCACTTGTATTAAGCTTATCATCTTTAAAATCCAAAGATTTCCTCATCTGTTTATTTTGTGGATTTGACTTTGTTGGAGTCTGAGAAGGCCTCTTCTTACTCTCTGGGTTTGGGTTTCCAGGCATGTTTACAAAGGATTTCAAAAGACTGGCTATAAACTGTTTAAAAACTGACAATTTACGGAGCACCCACTTCAGTGTGCGAACTACTCCAAACGCATCACATGACCCTATTTGACATTCTTGATGTGATGTCCCACTGTTATATTCTTACCATTTTAGCATCTACTAAACTGCAAGTAATGAAATGTAACTCATCACAACTTGGACTTACCTTGTTTGGTATCAATCACTGAATCCTGTGGGCTAGCTGTCAAGGCTGAAAAATACGCAGTGCACACGCATGCAACATACAATCAAAGATATTTTCAATTGGATTTAAGTCTGGACTATGTGGTGGAATGCTCAAAAGTTCTGCTTTGATCTCCTTCATTGCAGAAACTGCTGCCTTGCTGTTCTGTGACGGGTCGCCATCTTGGATCCATACACGGGAATATTTGTCAGCGTCTTCAAATATGTTTTCAAACGTTCTTCTAATAAAAGAAGCAAAATACTCTCCCGTCATCTTTTCATAGGGTTCACATACATGTACAACGATCCCTGTACCCTCCTTCCTACCTTTCGCTGTACAACCTCTTTTCAGTCCTTGCGATCATCTCTTTTGCCAAATACGACTACCTGGGGAATGAGCTGTATCAGCAGGATTTGTCCAAAAATGGGGTGGATATTTCTTCACCATTTTCTGACAAAATGCATCTCGCTGTCGTAGATCTCTCTGGCTGAGCAAGCCCTTTTCCGAGTCTAAAAATATCCATATTGTTTTTTACAACAAGTGTAAACTTGGATGAAACCATCACTACAGATAAAGTGCTCAACTAGAAAGGAGCAGAAATATATTTAAATGTAGTGAATCTTGGTATTTAAACCATCATTTGATACAGCACTGTTGTTTTATTATTTAGATGTCGGCTCACTGTTCACACGCTACTATCTGCAGTTGCCAAACCTGCGTTCTTCATGAAATTAGCTACATAAAAAGTTCCTCCGGCTTCTTGAAGCTTTAAAAATTCCCGCTCTAAATGTCATTCGTCTCTTGGTGTTAGACGTTTTTGTCTTCCAACTTGTTTTGTAGGTTCACTGGCTTTGGCGACTTTCAGCCACTTTTCTTTTTAGATGTGATTTTTACAATGCTCCCTTGCATACTTTGTCAATAGGTTCCTCTGAAATTCTGTAGGCACTACTGGCTAAGACACCGACTTTGTCTGCAATCTGTTGGTAAGATAGGTGCCGTTCAAAGCATAAAAACTGGATATAAGCTTGACAAAGTTTCTTTGAAATTGGAGCGTCAAAAACCATCTTGCTATCTTTAAATTTGATGACGACAATGAGAAGTTGTATCAAATGATCATTGGCAGAAGATGCCCTGGTCTATATAATTATTGGCCAGGACATCTTCATCCTCGCGCCTTCTGGGTCGCACATGCACCGCTCTTCTCGTGCCTCCTCCATCAATGTGAGCCTTTCTTTCTTGGACCTTTCGAGAACCTCTGGTGTGTGTTCAATTTCCCATGTGGTATTGATGAGTTCTTCCACTGCCTTTCACCCTGTAATAAGAAAAAAGTAAGAAAATTAAATATTTACTAGCATGTCCTTACAACATGGTTTCTAACCAGACCATGAAATTTCTTTTACGGAAATCTCGAATACCTGCCCTTATTGAGTATGAACTGTAAAAGATTGTATTTCCCCTCGTCTTTTTGTACTTTGGCGAGGGCCAGAAGTGCTGTGTAGCTTGTGATCATTTTACAGGTTATTTGAAGAGACACATCCAAATTGGTCAAGCGCTCTACTTTCAATTTTTAAGTGAAGGCTCTCCAACAAGGGCCTGACTAGCTAGCGGCCATTGTCTTGGGGCCCCATCGCTTAAATCAGGATGGGGATCAGACTCTGTAAAGTCCCCCTCCTTGGTCACATATTGCCAAGCACTGTAATAATAGGATACATACTTTTCAAAGTTGTTGGGGGTTCCCTTTATACATTATGGACCTCCAAACATCGTCTTTCGCGTTGCGACACATTTTTTACGCTGACCCCCCTAAATTTCAAATTGATGCCACGGGAAAACGAAATGGAGTATGAAGCTCAAATTTTCAGGATTTTACTTTCTCATCTATATCTACCACCACACAGAAAAAGAAAAAAATTGAAGAGGTGCTGCGGTGCACATCCCTGGAGTTGACATGGAATGGCTCTCCTCCTTGCAAACCACCCAATGAAGTGGCGTGGCAGGTGTTGAAGAGGATATGATATTTAAAACAGATGCTGCAAATGCTTCTGTATTATCAATTTCAAGCAAATTTGCCCTACTGTATGTTATTAAATAAACAGAACGATACAACATGCGTAACTGCGCCATGTTGCACTTAGAGATGCAATGAATATGGGATGGGTGGACGAAAGGCCAAACAACGGAACTACATACATTTATTGGTGTGCCAGGTTTAGCTTTGGGGTGATGTCAAAATGGACCATGGTGGCTGAGGACTTGATTTTCTATTGCATGTGGCTGCTCTCTATGTTTTGTTGAATGGTGCTCTGCCTATGACATCAGCAATACCATGCACTTTCGTGATCCAGACCAGACACACTTGACAAAGCTTGCTGTGTGGCACTACCGATGCACCATTGTCCACCACTAATACAAATTGCTGTTAAAGTTGATTGGTTGCAGGATTTCCAAAAAATCTGTCCATTCTTTGAATTGTGAGCATGTAAGAAATCTCATTCATGCACTAAAAAGTAGTTTGTGGCTTATAAAATGACACAATTTATCAAAGAAACTGCCTCACCAGATCGTGTAACCCAGGTGAAGCAGTGTTGTAGATGGGGAATCTTCCCTATATCCTTAAAATATGAATGTCTGCCAGTGTAGGCTCAGTTTTGTGAAACTTTGCCATGCCTATATTGTTGTTATTTTGACTTCCGAGTGTTGGCTGTGTCTGTGTGCAAGTTGTTTGCAAAATGTGTCAACATTTTTAATTTTCAAGATTTTTATGAGTGTTAAAAAATATTTTTCACTCCCATATCCAGTTACACCACGAGGGTCCCTGAGTAAAGGAAAAGCACCAAGGAACACCTGAAGTTCTTCATCCTCTATGGTTCTCATAGAATGTGTCATGGGGGTGACAATATTTTCCTGGGATTCATTCCAGTGGTGGACTGCTGACTAAATAGGACGCTAAGGCTTGCCTGGTTTTTGCACAGGGTCTGTATCACCACACATGATAGCCTTCGCATCTTTGCCATCCACACATCTTTGGCTCATTGTGCTAATCATGTCTATTACTGAGTCAAAATTGATCTTTGTGTCCACAAGATTTCTCTCAATGCTTATTAATACCAATGAGTTAAGTCTTTCTTCAGACATAGTTGATCTTAAGTACGATTTGATCAGTTTCAGACAACTGAAGGACCATTCTGCAGTGCCAAGAATCAAATACAAAACAGTCAAAATGGAGTATGCATTATTCAAATTATTTTCCTTGATTGCTATGAGCATGTCTTGCGCCGATTCAGGGTTCCTGTCAGAAAACACTTGGCTATCGTTGAAGAAGTGTGTAAATTGTTTATATTCAGATACAACTAAATTCTTGTCTACATCACTCTCATAAATTGAGGTAAGTTCCATGAGGCCTTCCATATCTCCAATATTAGATGGCATCCACTACAGAGTGGGAGTCCTCAAATCTGGATTCCAATTCACTTATGAGGGCATCATAAATATGATCAATCTACTGGATCGATGACAGGATTGTCACGTGCGTGTTCACGTGGCATGCTCTTTTTTTGTTTGTAAAGATGGAGATTGGCTGAAAAATTTAATGCCATATAATAAAGGTATAAAATCTTTCATCCCGCTTATTTCAATATTTGTTAGCACTTGCAGCAATAATGATTTAAGGGTTTATCAACACTTTATATAAAAAAAAGTTGTATTAATTCGGCTTGCCATTAAAAAAATTTCTGATCCATAATGGTTTTAATTCTTCTTTCTTCTTACTCCTACACCTGTGTGGCCAAATTGATATAGAATCTAACATTAAATACATGAAGTTTATCATAGCATTGAGATAGACACTCACTCTACTCACGGACACATTGAACAGCTTGGACAAATGACACTCCATAAACCTTACCATAAACGACACAGCGTCAATCGATGACAGGATTGTCACGTGCGTGTTCACGTGGCATGCCCTTTTTTTTTGGTAAAGATGGAGATTGGCCGAAAATTTAATGCCCTATAATAAAGGTATAAAATCTTTCATCCCGGTTCTTTCAAAATTTGGTAGCACTCGCAGCAATAATGATTTAAGGGTTTATCAACACTTTATATATAAAAAAAGTTGTATTAATTCAGCCTGTCATTAAAAACATTTCTGATCCATAATGGTCTTCATTCTTCTTTCTTCTTCCTCCTACACCTGTGTGGCCAAATTGATAACAAATCTAACATTAGATACATGAAGTTTATCATAGCATTGAGATAGACACTCACTCTACTCAGGGACACATTGAACAGCTTGGACAAATGACACTCCATAAACCTTGCCATAAACGACAAAGTGTCATCAAACATAAATCCCTCCCACATAGTTTGGGACCTGGGCCTTGCTTCCAGTTACTCTTGTCGGATGAGCTGGGTTGTTTATCAGGGTCACATGAATAAATATTTTCCAAGTTATCACCTGAATCCAAAAACTTATACATAGTTTCTAAACTGTCAAAATTAGGAAATCCTGTACAAAATGGTATTTGTTAGTTAAATTTTCATAGGAAAATAGCCTTTGACACCACATTATTGTTCTCATCAAAGAGTTTTATATGCAAGTTCAAGTTCAAGTTTATTCATCAATCAATAACATATACATCATATATGATATTAACATTGAGAACAGTAATTCGTTAAATATATTAATAAGTAATAATTGAAGTAAATTGCAAGAATATGAATGAAATTATGCTGGTCTTAGATTCTCATTGTGGGAAGATATGTCATCAACTTGGTTGTTTAATACTATAATTTCTTCTTCATCCAGGTTATCAAAATAATAAGTATTTGGTCTGTATAAACTTGTTGTAAAGCATATATATTCATGATATCGTGATAATATATAATAGGTGCATTTAAATGTTGTATTATGAAAAATACAGAAGTGACATACATCACCAACTTCCTCTAATACTCTTTGAAGTCTTTCAATGTGACATGTTGACCATCTGTCTTTGTGTGCAGCAGACTGAAAAACAGCTCCACATCATCAGTCATCCCTGCTCTTGGATTTTCCTCATAGCCAATCTTTTCATTCAGCAATCTCCTGTACTCTTGGGACTCAATGTTGGTAGTTATATACCAATGAGTCTTTCAATGTGACATGCTGACCATCTGTCTTTGTGTGCAGCAGACTCAAAAACAGTTCCATATCATCAGTCGTCCCTGCTCTTGGATTTTCCTCATAGCCAATCTTTTCATTCAGCAATCTCCTGTACTCCTGGGACTCGATGTTGGTAGTTATACCAATGAGTCTTTCAATGTGACATGCTGACCATCTGTCTTTGTGTGCAGCAGACTCAAAAACAGTTCCATATCATCAGTCGTCCCTGCTCTTGGATTTTCCTCATAGCCAATCTTTTCATTCAGCAATCTCCTGTACTCCTGGGACTCGATGTCGGTAGTTATCCCAATGAGTCTTTCAATGTGACATGCTGACCATCTGTTTTTGTGTGCAGCAGACTGAAATACAGTTCCATATCATCAGTCGTCCCTGCTCTTGGATTTTCCTCATAGCCAATCTTTTCATTCAGCAATCTCCTGTACTCTTGGGACTCGATGTTGGTAATTATCCCAATGAGTCTTTCAATGTGACATGCTGCCCATCTGTCTTTGTGTGCAGCAGACTGAAAAACAGTTCCACGTCATCAGTCGTCCCTGCTCTTGGATTTTCCTCATAGCCAATCTTTTCATTCAGCAATCTCCTGTACTCTTGGGACTCGATGTTGGTAATTATCCCAATGAGTCTTTCAATGTGACATGCTGCCCATCTGTCTTTGTGTGCAGCAGACTGAAAAACAGTTTCATGTCATCAGTCGTCCCTGCTCTTGGATTTTCCTCATAGCCAATCTTTTCATTCAGCAATCTCCTGTACTCGTGGGACTCGATGTTGGTAATTATCCCAATGAGTCTTTCAATGTGACATGCTGACCATTTGTCTTTGTGTGCAGCAGACTGAAAAACAGTTTCATGTCATCAGTCATCCCTGCTCTTGGATTTTCCTCATAGCCAATCTCTTCTTTGTGTGCAGCAGACTGAAAAACAGTTCCACGTCATCAGTCATCCCTGCTCTTGGATTTTCCTCATAGCCAATCTCTTCATTCGGCAATCTCCTGTACTGTACTCTTGGGACTTGATGTTGGTACCGTAACCACCCGGGTATAAGCCCAACTTCGGCTATAAGCCCACCCCCTATTTTTCAAAACATTCAGGGAACAAGGTTGCACTCAGGTATAAGCCCAGTACTAAATTTTGGCCAGGTTCTTTTAAAAATCAAATCAATGCTTTGCTCTCATATTTAATAACAAATATAAAAAATATCAGTTGATAATTAACATTCCACACTTATAATTTTAAGAAATTGACATAGAAGATAGAAATTACTGGTACATTGGGCATACATAGTATACAAATGGGGGTGATTGTTCTTATTTTTAAAATTCAATTCAAGCACTAGCCCTTCCCCGGTTATAAGCCCACCCCCATTTTTGAAGTGAAATCTGCCACCTAGGGGGGTGGGCTTATACCCGAGTGGTTACAGTAATTATACCAATGAGCGTTTCCCTACTGAAACCACAAATTCCATCTGGGCGCCTACATGTAAAAACAAGGAACAGTAAAAAATGCATGCACATGTAACGCTTGCAGCACTTTTGTTTGTATGGTACGTGTATGGTTACCTATGGTGCAAATCATACCAGGGTCTCCCAAGTTCTTAATAAAATATTCCACTTCCATTCCTTCCCTTGTTTCGTCATCTACATTTGGCCAAGCCTTGCGCACCAGGAACGATATATCTGTGCAATACTCTGCAATTGAATCTTTTGGTCCAAGCTTTAAAGTCTCTAATTGAGCTAGAAAATTTGACCGGCTCTCGCCACCTCCAAATCGCTGCTTCAAGGCATTTTTAAGGACTTGTACGTAGATCTTGTGCTTCTGTTGCACTTCATGAACACAAACTGACGAGCATCACCAGTAACATGGTGCAAAAGCTGAAATAACTTATCTCTGTTGCTCCATTCAAAGTAGTCGCCCAGCTCGAAAATTGGGAAATGAATCCCTCCCAGTTGCTGCCCTCAAATTTTTCAGTGCGAGGCATTGGAATACCATTTCTGGCAGGCGATTTTTGGGATCCGGTACTTTGGCTTGGCAACGAGTCCAATTTAATGTTTTCATCAACAACATGATTTAGTGATTCTGTGGCTTGTGCACTTTTTATTTGAAGCTGGAGTGTTTTACATTGGTTGTTCAACTCACTTACATGGCTTTTGTTGTGTATCTCCGCTGCCTCTAATTCCTGCATTAGGTCTTCGTTTTCCTGTTGAACTTTTTCCATATCTTCTTTGACCTGTTGTTGTCTGTCTTCGTTTACGATGCTTATTTTCCGCTGTATGCCCTGGAGTTCTCTATGCATCAGCCTCAGGTCACTATTTTCTTTGGTTGCTGCTAATTCTGCCTCCTTTTCTTCACATAACTTTTGTATCTCTTCTTTCTGCTTCTCGGAATTCTTGGCTTGCTCCTTCGCTACGACTAGGTCACTATTTTCTTTGGTTGCTGCTAATTCTGCCTCCTTTTCTTCACATAACTTTTGTATCTGTTCTTTCTGCTTCTCGGAATTCTTGGCTTGCTCCTTCGCTACGACTAGTTTGTCGTTTTTCCTCTCAATCTCACAGAGAAGTAGTGTCTTCTCATCTTCCAGTTCTTGGATATGTCCTTTCAACTTTGCCTATCCCTTTTCTGGGGACTTCTTCTTCAAAGGCACGATGGTATATGGTAGCTATGTGGCAAATGTTTCAATGGTGTGTACAAATAATCTGCAAATATTTCGATGGCATGTGCAAGTTCTAATCCCACCGCTGTTCACCAGTGTTAAGGTTGTGGGTCGACAAGTAATAATCACGATAGAGACATAATATTTCGTTCATAAGTGTATATTATCAGGATATCCAAAAGGCTCAGCAATCTCTTAACTCATAACTACGATAACTACTAACTAGCCGCTCAGCCTGATTGGCTGCCCTTATATACAACAAGCAAGGTCGGGTGTCTGGAGATCTGGTGATCTGAGTTTTGCCAAAGTGAAGTGATTGAATTGTTGTGTAGTTCTCACTAAAATCTAAATTGATCATCAATGCATCAGCTGGCAGCCTCTCTTTCACTATTTGCCACTGCTCACGCTGCCACTTGCTTGTGAAGGGGTGCAGCGCAAACTTCTTGTCAAATAGATTCTTCTTCAAATGTTCCACAAGGAAACTTGGAGCTGTTTGTTTTTTTCACCAATTTCAGTTTCTTCAAGGTTCTGGTATTTGTTTTTATGTTCACATACTGTAGTGTTTGCCATGTAACTAAACCATCCCTGCCCATTTCCTCCTTGCTGAACTCCAAGCTACCACATTCATTACAAGACAGATTCAAGCAAGCCTTCTTATGGTAACCAGTAACCTGATCTTTTGGGCAGAGAGTTGCATTAACCATGTTGTATACGCTGGAATATACTTCAAACGTACTACCAGAATGCTTCCTGTAATCCATAAGAGCTCTATATGTGCTTTTCGCACGCACTTTTGTTGGGAAATGTTAGCATATGTTTCACGCACAGTCATGCACATGATATGACGTTTGTGGGACAAGTATTTGCTCTCTTCCCTTTTATTATAAAAAACTTACATACCATGTGTATAATGCTTATAGGATTCTTCTTCAAATCTTGCATTATAAAAAAGGGTCCCTGAGTATAGAGAAAGCACCAAGGGACACCTGAAGTTCTTCATCCTTTATGGTTCTCAGAAATAAATGTATCATGGGGTGACAATATTTTCCTGGGATTAGTTACAGTGGTCTGTTTGATGGTGTGAGTTTGAAGAGGGTGAAACCAGGCATGAGTGTGAGCTCCTCCTCCTTACGTAGTGAATGGGGGGGAGCATAAATATGATTGCCATGTACATCAACAGTGTCAAAATATAATCCCTTGTATTGATAGTCACTCAAATTATTTTTATATTTCATGCCTATTGAATAAATCAGGGTATATTGATGACGGGTGGTTTCTGAAAATATGCTGGAAATGTTGGGGTCTATGGGATGTTGGGGAAGCTTGTCACGTACAAATGGAAGAACATCTTCCGGCTTATCCCGCTTATCCCGACAGGTGGTTTCTGAAAATATGCTGGAAATGTTGGGGTCTAGGGGATGTTGGGGAAGCTTGTCACGTACAAATGGAAGAACATCTTCCGGCTTATCCCGCTTATCCCGACAGGTGGTTTCTGAAAATATGCTGGAAATGTTGGGGTCTAGGGGATGTTGGGGAAGCTTGTCACGTACAAATGGAAGAACATCTTCTGGCTTATCCCGCTTATCCCGACAGGTGGTTTCTGAAAATATGCTGGAAATGTTGGGGTCTAGGGGATGTTGGGGAAGCTTGTCACGTACAAATGGAAGAACATCTTCCGGCTTATCCCGCTTATCCCGACAGGTGGTTTCTGAAAATATGCTGGAAATGTTGGGGTCTAGGGGAGGTTGGGGAAGCTTGTCACGTACAAATGGAAGAACATCTTCCAGCTTATCCCGCTTATCCCGACAGGTGGTTTCTGAAAATATGCTGGAAATGTTGGGGTCTAGGGGATTTTGGGGAAGCTTGTCACGTACAAATGGAAGAACATCTTCCGGCTTATCCCGCTTATCCCGACAGGTGGTTTCTGAAAATATGCTGGAAATGTTGGGGTCTAGGGGAGGTTGGGGAAGCTTGTCACGTACAAATGGAAGAACATCTTCCGGCTTATCCCGCTGATTTGCACACACTTGTGTCAATACATTAAGGTACAACTTTACTCTACGATTTTTTTACTTGATGTTGTTAAATCGCCAAGGGGAGTTTTTGATAATCCCTTACCTCATGTTTTGGGGGGATTTGGAGGAGTGTTTGGTTGTGGAGGAATATCAGGTGTATGAGGTTGGGATTGGTTAGGTGTTTGGTTAGTATTTACTTGTTTAACCCTAACCCCCACCAGGCTTTTTCGCGACGGGAAGGGAAAGAAGGAAGGAATGAAGAGAGAAAAGAAAGAAAGAAGTTGTTTGCTCTGGGTGGGATTCGAACCTTAGACCCCTCGCATGCTAAGCACTGGGTCGGCGACACCTTGCCACAGATCTTGGGCTTCGCTGGCCAGCGAAACCGTGCCTATATATATCACCTAGGGCGATTGCGTCATCACACCACGCATGAACAGTGCATATATCAAGTAGTATTTTGCAGTACTTGGTCCTGGTTTTTGCACAGGGTCCATATCACCACACACTATAGCCTTTGCATCTTTGCCATCCACACACCTTTGACTCATTGTGCTAATCAGGTCTATTACCGAGTCAAAATTGATCTTTGTGTCCACAACCTGCCTTTGCTGCCAAATTCTGTGGTTTTTAGGTCAATTGGCAAGCCAATTTGACCTATTGTCATGGTCCATATTTGCAATGGTTTTTTCTTTCTCTTGCTACATCGTTTGAGTAATGGAGCTGGTAATTTGAGGTGGCGATCTTTGCAAGTTTGTTCATGACAGTTACTTATTTTGCTGGGAAAAAATGGACAGGAAGTGTGCTTTTTCGAGCAATTTGTCACAAAAAATTGTGCAGTTTCACAAGAATAATCTCATTCCTAGATTTCTTACATGCTACACCAGGTTTAACCTAGGTGTTTTGAGCAATATAAGTCATCTGTTACATGTTTACATTTTAGCTTTGCCAATGATGTTACTGTGTTTTATGGAGGTTTAGATTTGGAGCAGGTGTATTTTTGCAGAGACCTCTTGGATATTTGTGAGGATAGTTTTACATAGTAGTTATTTTCTATGTGAGATTGTAAAATTCTAAAGCTCTTAAATATGCATAAACCACTAAACCTATTGTCAACAGTAGAGTGTTTGTTTATTGAATTAGTTCAAGTGCTTGACAAGGACAAAGTAATCAGGGTTGCTAAACTCTGGTTTGGTAGCCCAAACGGGTTAACTTTTGAAGATTTTCCTGAGACTTTCAACAATTTCCTGTCCCACAGAAACAGATGGTTAAGAAAAAAATTGGGTGGCTTTTCAGCAATGCAGGTGCAATTGGGATGTCTTAAAGGCCTACATTTATTCAACTAATTAACAGACACAGATAAATTTGGGGTAAACTTAGTAATTGGAATCCTTGAGAGCGTTCACATGGTAGATTTCCCCCAAAGTTTTTGTCCGAGAACCGCTTTGCTCAAGCAAAAATTCCTCTGTGTGGACATGCCTAAAGACAAATATTTATTACTGCTAATATTCCTGTCAGTTTATACCTGAAGATATTTGGTGCCCATTCATTTATTTATTATTCATTAACAATTTATATGCAGAATAACCTCAGCACCTTGCCTCCCTCCTGAGCAGTGGCATTGGGAGCTAGGGGGGAAGTTGCATCCCCAACATAGAAATTTTCAGTGATGAAAATGGGGATGGGGATCAGAGTAAAGTGTCATTTAAATAAAATGACTGAAAAAGGTCAAAAATTGACAAATGGGGACAGAGTTTCACTTTACCCCCGCACACTAAAATGCTGGCTATGCTGTTGTTTCTAAGGCCACCTTTGTTTCAGATGACCATTTTATTGTGAAAGGACCTATATGTCATTGCACAAGAAATACAATTAAAAAAAATTCCACATAGCCCCCGAATTAAAAGTATTTAATTATTTTTGTAATCACTCAAAAGTATTTTGTGAGAATTTTACATCCGAACTAAGTGCTATTCAATTTTTATGGGCCTTTTTATTTTACATGTAAAGTCTATGGGGGTGATGAATAGAAATGGACAGCAATATTGAAAAACCCTCATTTTGGGCCATTTTAGTCAAAATGACCATAAAAAAGAATAGCACTTAGTTCAGATGTAAAATTCACACACAATGCTACCTTAGTGAGTACAAACATAATTAAATACATTTCATTCGGGGGCTATAGCAAAAAAAAAATTCCTATACCTTAATGGTTATGGAACAAAGGTAGGTGGAGGGCCCTGTTGCACATAAATGACCTTTATATACATGTACATTATGCCACGTAAAATTAAAATTTTGTCCCACCATGAGAAGTGGATCTAATGTAACACCAAGATACTTGAATTCATTTGTATGATCAAGCATGTCATATTGTTGAACTTGGTAAGAATGTGAGATGCACCAAATACTATATTATTCAGTTTTATTAATGTTGGGAGTTAACTCGTTTTTATAAAACCAACTAGCAATATTCTTGACATAAATAAATAAATAAATAAATGTTATAAACACAATTAAATAGCGGTGTATTAAAAAAAAAACCAATTTGATATATTCAACGGTTCTGGTGCTCTTGTTTATACTTCGTCAGGAAAGTGATGACATGGGTGTGTAAAGGTAAGTTTATGTAGCATTGTAAATATAATGTTAAATTTGTTCCCAACCCACCGCAGATATAGCGTCTCCTTCTCCTCCGACCCAAATCCTTGCTGCTTCAAATAAGCCCGCAAATCCTCCCCCAGATTCACCTGCTGGTCGTGAAATAATTTGTCAATTGTCCGTAGAAACGCTTGAGCCATGCTCTCACCTCTATGCTGGTATGGCATCTGCGGGAATTTTTCTGCCATGCCGCACTCCTCAGTAGCCAATACTTTGTCGCAGGATTTATGAAAGGAATCCAAAGGATGCATGGCACAACGATGCTTGTTTAAAGTTTTCCCCATTTGTCCTTCAATGCGTTCATCTACAGCGGTGTTAACTATGTGACGATCTGTCATGGTGTTGGTAATTTTTGATGTTATGTCCGGGTCAATTTCATTGATAACATCTGTAATTGTTGCAACATAATCATCAGCAGCTGCACCAGCTTGATGGCACAAACCCACAAGAAAAGTTTCACTTCCTGTTGACAGCTCCACTTCTGTAACGTGTCGTCCCCCTCTGTCTGTTGTCCCGTCATATTTTAAGGTCAAGTTGGTTGATGTCTTAATTGTATCTTTAATATCCTGATTGGCTAACGCTTTAATTTCTGATGCGATTCTTGACTGTATGGCTGTTGATGGCAGAGGACCCTCCAACTCCATAGATGTAACCCCTTCTACGACAAGTTTGATTGCCTTACTCACATTTTTTTCTGCTAGGCCTAAATTTTGCAGGAACATATATGCTGCCTTCATTTTAGGGTTTATCCTCCTACCATCTGCTCTTGTTGATATCCTCCTTTCTTCTTTCTCCATCAACCTGTCTTCCAGTTCTGTAATTCTCACCTCCAATTCCAATTTGTCCTCCTTCAGATTCTTCATGGTCTTGATCGAATTTGACAGAGCGTCTGTTGTAAGTTTGTTAACATGCTTTGAAATTTCTGGTCTCTTAAAAACCCTCTTTATGACGATCTCACCTGCAGATCTTAACGCAGAAATTTGGTGTCTCCAAAGTCAAAAAGGGAAATTAACTAGATAAACAACTCCTCCTGCTGGACTCCAAGACGGCTAAAAACGTAATGATCTTAAAAAGGACGCGGCGCCAAAATCCTGGGGAATATCTGAACGCTGATTGGCTAGGCGCGGCAAGGTTGACTCCGCCCATATTGAGGGCGCACTGATCGCGCCAGGTCAGTGCGGACGTCATTGTAGTGGATCATGCTGAATTTTAAGGCCTACATTTATTTTAAAGAATTATTATCTGATCATGCTGAATTTTAAGGTCTACATTTATATTAAAGAATTATTAAGTTAAAGCACATTTATACCACATATTATATAGCAATATAATAAGCCTATGAAACTTCAAATACATTTAAAATAAGGGGGTAACAGCAGCTTCATTACACTACCGCCTTCTCTAGCTCTTGTGACAAGTTCCTCAATGTATTGATACTCTCCTCCATGACCTTGCAGACCTGCCTCAAATTATAGGTTTCACTTTTGAGGACTAGTCTGTGCTTCCATTACCTGTGCACAAACTATAAGGAGATTGGGTTGGTCGGGGTGTCAGTGCTTCTTGTAGCGTAGGTAGAAATAGGAGCAAGCCTCTGGCACTAGTAGTACGTACTTGACAAACATTTTGTGAGAAAGAAAGATTTTGGAGCTCCTGGTATAAATTGGGGTTCTGTGCCTATAGCCCTGTATCGCTGGTATCACCCTTTTATTGAGCTCAGGTGTCATCCAAACTCTGCAGCTCTTGATGCTAATGTGGGATTATCCTTGTGCAATCCTCTGGATTGGTCATCTTCCAAAAGAGATACCATCCAAGGTTTACAAAAAATCCTACCTGACCGGGACTGGCCAGTTCTTGACGGGGTTGGGTTGATTTTGTTTGGAGTTCCTTCTTTAGGGCTATTGATTTCTTGGGATTTAAGGTAACGCCAGGTCGTTTAATAAATTATTTTATGCCGCATGTGTATATTTTTACAGAGGTCTGACAGCCTATCCTCTAAATCGGGCATCATTCAATATGTAATTGAATAAAACAAAAAGAAAACAAATCAAGATAATTCAATTAAAATTAATACAAATGTAATAATTAATACTAGAACCTCAAACACAACACAACTCAAACTACTCTTAGACCTCTGCCCTACCGCCTTCTCTAGCTCTTCTGACAAATTCCTCAATGTATTGATACTCTCCTCCAGACCTAGCAGACCTGCCTCAAATTATGTTTTGCTTTTAAAGACTAGTGTAGGCTTGCATTATCTGTGAACAAGCTATAAAGAGATTGGGTCGGTCGGGGTGTCAGTGCTTCTTGTAGCGTAGGTAGAAATAGGAGCAAGCCTCTGGCACTAGTAGTACGTACTTGACAAACATTTTGTGAGAAAGAAAGATTTTGGAGCTCCACCTGGTATAAATTGGGGTTCTGTGCCTTGCCCTGTATCGCTGTTACCACCCTTTTATTGAGCTCAGGGGTCATCCAAACTCTGCAGCTCTCGATGCTAATGTTGTATTATCTTTGTGCAATCCTCTGGATTGGTCATCTTCCAAAAGAGATACCATCCAAGATTTTTAAAAATCCTACCTGATGGGGACTGGTCAGTTCTTGACTGAGTTGGAGTTGATTTTGTTTGGAGTTCCTTCCTTAGGGCTATTGATTTCTTGGGATTTAAGGTAACGCCAGGTCATTTAATCAATTATTTTATGCCGCATGTGAATATTTTTACCGAGGTCTGACAGCCTATCCTCTAAATCGGGCATCATTTAATAAAATGTAATTGAATAAGACAAAAAGAAAACAAATCAAGATAATTCGATTAAAATTAATACAAATATAATCATGAATACTGAAAACTCAAACACAACACAACTCAAACTTCTCTTAGACCTTTGCCCTACTGCCTTCTTTAGCTCTTGTGACAAGTTCCTCAATGTATTGATACTCTCCTCCATGACCTAGCAGGCCTGCCTCAAATTTCGCTTTGAGGACTAGTCTGGGCTTGCATTATCTGTGAACAAGCTATAAGGAGATTGGGTCGGTCAGGGTGTCATGCTTGTAGCCAAGGTGCAAGCCTCTGGCACTAGCCAAATGACAAACATTTTGTGAGAAGTAAAGATTTTGGAGCTCCACCTGGTATAAATTTGGGTTCTGTGCCTATAGCCCTGTATCGCTGGCACCACCCTTTTATTGAGCTCAGGGGTCATCCAAACTCTGCAGCTCTCGATGCTAATGTTGGATTATCCTTGTGCAATCTGCTGGATTGGTCATCTTCCAAAAGAGATACCATCCAAGGTTTAAAAAAAATCCTACCTGATGGGGACTAGTCAGTTCTTGACTGAGTTGGAGTTGATTTTGTTTGGAGTTCCTTCCTTAGGGCTATTGATTTCTTGGGATTTAAGGTAACGCCAGGTCGTTTAATAAATTATTTATGCCGCATGTGTATATTTTTACAGAGGTCTGTTAACTTATTCTCTGAATCGGGCATCATCAATATGTAATAGAATAAAACCAAAAGAAAACAAATCAAGATAATTCGATTAAAATTAATACAAATGTAATAATTAATACTGAAAACTCAAACACAGCACAACTCAAACTTCTCTTAGACATCTGCCCTACTGCCTTCTTACGCTCTTCTGACAAGTTCCTCAATGTATTGATACTCTCCTCCAGACCTACATGTAGCAGACCTGCCTCAAATTATGTTTCACTTTTGAGGACTGCATCCATAACATTCTACGTTTGTAGGGTCTCTCAGTTTCCATGGTTGTTTAGCATATGACGTGGGCATGGTCTTCGTGCTTAATTGTGTTAACTTCTTATCTATGACTTCAGATATGCTGCTGACCAGTTGCTGCATCAAAGTTGTCACACTTACACCACTATCAGTCGCTGATATGGCTGGTTTGGTGTCTGTCTCTGAGGTCGGCTTCAGCTCCATGGCTCTAATTTTCCTCTGTGGGTCTGTGGGCGCTATACGCCACGACTCCCAGTCTAGTGCAGCTGTAATTGCATCTTCGATGCTTCCAGGTTTTGACTGGTGTACCCACCAAGCAATTTCAGTCCCACTGCCAAGTGCACTTATGAATTGATCTGTGGCTATAGTGCTTTGAACGTCTGATGACGCTGTTGGGTATGCTTTTCTTGTCTTCCGTTTAATGTCATGAGCAAGCGTTGATAGCTTGCATTATCTGTAAAGAAGCTATGCTATAAAGAGATTGGGTCGTTCTGGTGTCAGTGCTTCTTGTAGCGTAGGTAGAAGTATAGGAGCAAACATCTGGCACTAGTAGTACTTGACAAACATTTTGTGAGAAAGAAAGATTGTGGAGCTCCACCTGGTATAATAAATTAGGGTTCTGTGGTTCTGTGCCAGCCTTTTGGTTGTAATATCCTATATTTAGTGCACTGCTGGTGCTAAAGTTTAAGTGTTCGTATCGTTTCAGGCCCATGTGCGTTGCTAATGTTGTAATGTACCAGCTCTCTTGTTCGAGCGCTCTAGCTAGTGGTGACCTGATTATAAATCAAGTTTGGAGAAGATTCTTGCACCACCAAGCTCAGCAGATATTTCATCTATAGTTGGTGTGTACACTCCTTTCCTGTTCTAAGTTCCAACTTTATCTTCCCATCAGAAGTAAAATTCCTGCTTGTTTGCGTTTGTGAAGATTAGCATTCCTCCAGATAGTAAACAATGATAATATTTGAACTACAATCTTGTCAACTGGACTTCCGTTTTTGAGTGGGAAATTTTCATGTTCGACCCTAAATGCATCATCAGCCCTATCCTGAACGTATAATCAGCCCCTACAGTTCAGCGATCTCAAACTCAAAGGTGACCTGTGATAAACAACATCTGTTTTTTTATGAACTTTTACTGCCAGAAGATCAGTAGGGCTGATGCATTCAGGTTCAAACATGAAAATTTCCCACTCAAACATGTAAGTAAAGTTGACTAGATTGTAGTTCAAATATTATTATTCCTGCTTGTGTACTTTCCACTCTTCATCTTACCTTTTTCAATGTCTTGTGTGCGCTTCCTCTGAGATTGTCTGTTGGAATCCTCAGGGAAATTCTCCAGCAGATCGGGTCTTTGCAAAATAAAGACAAAAGTTACAAAAATCAACATCATAACCATGCCAACAAAAGACTCAGAAAAGATTTGACAGTGCTACAAGATCCATTGATTCCTTCTGCAGGTACTCTGAAAAATAAACCTTCAACATCTCTCAATATTTCCATCCATATTTCAAAGTCACATAAGAAGGATTTCAATTTTGTACAAGTTCTGTTTCCTGTTGTGGATTTCTTTTCTCAGAAATTTGTGTAGAATGTTGATGTCCATGTAGTTTATTTTTTTAGTTACCTCCTGAATTTGAGCCTTGCATTGATTATCAGTTAATTCTACAGACTCAATAAGCTCATCTGGGCCTCTATAGAGTTCATATATGCAATTGTCTGTCTATGTCTAATAATAAGCACTTTAATTCTGCATTAGTTACCATTTCACCTTGAGTGGTTTCACCACTGACCACGTTCACTACTGGATTGTTCGTACTATCCACCATTTTGTCCTGATCATTTCGCTGTGTATTTCTGCCGGCAAACATGGTTCTCTAGTGTCATCTGTCTTTAGGTGCATTTTTACCTTTTTTCACAGACATAGTACTTCTAAGATTTATAGCTGGTCTGTTGCGACAAAATATAGTTCCATCGGAAGTTTTGACAAGATAATGAACATGGTTCTTGAGAACGCTGTACAACCTGTCCATCTTGCTTTCTATCACGAAGATAAACATTATCACCTGGTTGTAGTGTGGGAAGTTCTTTTGCCCTGTGTTGCTTGTTAAAGTTCAGTTCTTGGTTTTGATGAAATTTGCTTTCTTTCTCACTGATTAGCTGTGGTACAGCTGGGAGCAGTTTACTGGGTAGTATGGGGAGTTGAGTTCAAAGTTTTCTTCTCATCAATAGCTCTCTTGGTGAGAAGCCATTGGAAGGGGAGTGGCTCTATAAGCGACTTGATCGTCCGGATATTGAAAACAAAATGAGTTCGCCGAGAAAATCTCCAAAGAAGTCACCCAGGAAAAGGGCAAGAAAAGCAGTTCACACACCTAATGTGTGTTGCCATGGTGCAAGCTGCAATAACTGCTCTGAAGGATTAAGTGGTTCTTCTCTTCCACCAATCAAGAAATACATCGCTGCCAATTACAAATGCGATGTGGCCAAATAATTGACCACCCACATCAAGACCGCCGCTCATAATGGTGTAGCCAAGGGTAGTAGGGTACGCTAGTGCAGGTCAGGGGAAAAGGACGAGCGGCTCATTCCATCTGGGTAAAAGGAGTCCAGATGCTGCACACGCTAAAGCCAAGAGAGCCAAGACAGCACAATGCAGAAAGGCAGCTGTCCAAAAGCAAAAGGCCAAGAGAGCGTCAGCAAGAGCGAAGAAAACTGCAGCAAAGAAGGTGACAGATACAAGCGGTGTAGAGTTCGTGTCAACATGATTTATTCGTTAGCCCCAATATGGCCGCCTGCCTGGTAACTGAGTAATGGTTTTTCACTTTATAGCAAATATTTCTTTGTAATGCGCCCTTGTTGGTAAAAAACTTTCCTTTACACTCGGCCATATTTGTACATAGAAATTGCCTTCTGGGCCCTCCGAAATGCGATGCCAGTTCTCCAGCATAGTCAACTTCCAATGGTACGGACAGGTCTACATCCAAATCTTATAGATTCAGGGTAGTTAAGTTAAGAACTGATTGAAAAGGAGTATCAGATGCCAATTCATCCTGGAGACTTATATGCTTGTTTCCATATCCTCCAATGAAGTGTCTGAAGAAAGTTTCATATCCTCTTACTTCCTCAAAAGCTGCATTGATGGCAGGGAGAGATGCGTTGACAATCTGTGGTAAAACGTTTGTTTCCATATCCTCCAATGAAGTTTCTGAAGAAAGTTTCATATCCTCTTACTTCCTCGAAACCTGCATTGATGACAGGGAGAGATGCGTTGACAATCTGTGGTAAAATGTTTGTTTCCATATCCTCCAATGAAGTGTCTGAAGAAAGTTTCATATCCTCTTACTTCCTCGAAACCTGCATTGATGGCAGGGAGAGATGCGTTGACAATCTCAAAGGCGGTGTCTAGAAACTGTTCGTCACCGAATAATTGACTGTGGATGGAGAGGGCTGCAGGGTAGTTAAGTTAAGAACTGATTGAAAAGGAGTATCATCAGATGCCAATTCATCCTGGAGACTTATATGCTTGTTTCAATATCCTCTAATGAAGTGTCTGAAGAAAGTTTCATATCCTCTTACTTTCTCAAAACCTGCATTGATGGCAGGGAGAGATGCGTTGACAATCTGTGGTAAAATGTTTGTTTCCATATCCTCCAATGAAGTGTCTGAAGAAAGTTTCATATCCTCTTACTTCCTCGAAACCTGCATTGATGGCAGGGAGAGATGCGTTGACAATCTCAAAGGCGATGTCTAGAAACTGTTCATCACCGAATAATTGACTGTGGATGGAGAGGGCTGCATGGTAGTTAAGTTAAGAACTGATTGAAAAGGAGTATCAGTTCATCCTGGAGACTTATATGCTTGTTTCCATATCCTCCAATGAAGTGTCTGAAGAAAGTTTCATATCCTCTTACTTTCTCGAAACATGATGCATTGATGGCAGGGAGAGATGTGTTGACAATCTGTGGTAAAACGTTTGTTTTCATATCCTCCAATGAAGTTTCTGAAGAAAGTTTCATATCCTCTTACTTCCTCGAAACCTGCATTGATGGCAGGGAGAGATGCGTTGACAATCTCAAAGGCGGTGTCTAGAAACTGTTCATCAATAATAATTGACTGTGGATGGAGAGGGCTGCAGGGTAGTTAAGTTAAGAACTGATTGAAAAGGAGTATCAGTTCATCCTGGAGACTTATATGCTTGTTTCCATATCCTCCAATGAAGTGTCTGAAGAAAGTTTCATATCCTCTTACTTTCTCGAAACATGATGCATTGATGGCAGGGAGAGATGTGTTGACAATCTGTGGTAAAACGTTTGTTTTCATATCCTCCAATGAAGTTTCTGAAGAAAGTTTCATATCCTCTTACTTCCTCGAAACCTGCATTAATGGCAGGGAGAGATGCGTTGACAATCTGTGGTAAAATGTTTGTTTCCATATCCTCCAATGAAGTGTCTGAAGGAAGTTCCATATCCTCTTACTTCCTCGAAATCTGCATTGATGGCAGGGAGAGATGCGTTGACAATCTCAAAGGCGGTGTCTAGAAACTGTTCATCAATAATAATTGACTGTGGATGGAGAGGGCTGCAGGGTAGTTAAGTTAAGAACTGATTGAAAAGGAGTATCATCAGATGCCAATTCATCCTGGAGACTTATATGCTTGTTTCCATATCCTCCAATGAAGTGTCTGAAGAGAGTTTCATATCCTCTTACTTTCTCGAAACATGATGCATTGATGGCAGGGAGAGATGCTTTGACAATCTGTGGTAAAACGTTTGTTTCCATATCCTCCAATGAAGTTTCTGAAGAAAGTTTCATATCCTCTTACTTCCTCGAAACCTGCATTGATGGCAGGTAGAGATGTGTTGACAATCTGTGGTAAAACGTTTGTTTCCATATCCTCCAATGAAGTTTCTGAAGAAAGTTTCATATCCTCTTACTTCCTCGAAACCTGCATTGATGGCAGGGAGAGATGCGTTGACAATCTCAAAGGCGGTGTCTAGAAACTGTTCGTCACCGAATAATTGACTGTGGATGGAGAGGGCTGCAGGGTAGTTAAGTTAAGAACTGATTGAAAAGGAGTATCAGATGCCAATTCATCCTGGAGACTTATATGCTTGTTTCCATATCCTCCAATGAAGTGTCGTCTGAAGAAAGTTTCATATCCTCTTACTTTCTCGAAACATGATGCATTGATAGCAGGGAGAGATGCGTTGACATCTGTGGTAAAACGTTTGTTTCCATATCCTCCAATGAAGTTTCTGAAGAAAGTTTCATATCCTCTTGCTTCCTCGAAACCTGCATTGATGGCAGGGAGAGATGCATTGACAATCTGTGGTAAAGCGTTTGTTTCCACATCCTCCAATGAAGTGTCTGAAAAAAGTTTCATATCCTCTTGCTTCCTCGAAACATGCATTAATGGCAGGGAGAGCTGTGTTGACAATCTGTGGTAAAACGTTTGTTTCCTTATCCTCCAATGAAGTGTCTGAAGAAAGTTTCATATCCTCTTACTTCCTCGAAACCTGCATTGATGGCAGGGAGAGATGCATTGACAATCTGTGGTAAAACGTTTGTTTCCTTATCCTCCAATGAAGTGTCTGAAAAAAGTTTCATATCCTCTTGCTTCCTCGAAACATGCATTAATGGCAGGGAGAGATGTGTTGACAATCTGTGGTAAAACGTTTGTTTCCTTATCCTCCAATGAAGTGTCTGAAGAAAGTTTCATATCCTCTTACTTCCTCGAAACATGCATTGATGGCAGGGCGAGATGCATTGACAATCTGTGGTAAAATCATAGAGATGCGTTGACAATCTGTGGTAAAATCATAGAGAACTATAGGGCAAAAAGGGGCATTAAGTACCATGGGGCAATAAACAAGTAATTCGTATGCATATTAGGGAATCCTGATCATTATTTTAAATATACCTTGCAAGAGTTGGTTATAATAGCTACTCATTAAAAATGATCAGTGCTTATGTAACACTCATGTTAGTTGCTCATCACAGTGTGACCCAAACATCATCTAGGCAGACATCTTCAAAGTACACTTTTGATAGTTTCATATGAAAGAGGGCACTAGCAAGCATATATCAAGATTTATTTGTCTCATTAAATGATTTGAAGAGAAAAAATATCATGATAATATGTGGAAATGCATTAGATGAAAAAGTAGCCCAGGATTCCACATTTTTGTGTGTGTTTTCAGAGTGGGTCGAAGTTGATGCACTGCTTGTGGATAGTATTGGTAATGGATCTTCATGTATTTGTACTGGTTGGATAATAAGATCCTCATTTGGTTGGGGAAGAGAATCCACCTCCGTTCTTGGGTGAATTTCTCCAACTGTTGCAAGCCAAATACTACCACACTGAATCATGTTCCTGAAATAATGAGATAATTGAATAAGCAACAAAAAAAATCACTAAAGAACCCTCTCCCCCTCCCCTCACTACCATTTGCCACAAGTCTAAAATATTACTTGGGTGTCCCCCAGATGACCACATTTCTAATACCTGGTATGTCCACGCCAACTTGCAAGGCGGCTGTTGCAACTACTACTCTGATGGTCCCGTCGGACGTGTTGGAAGCAAAATCTGTGTGTGTTTTCAGAGTGGGTCGAAGTTGATGCACTGCTTGTGGATAGTATTGGGAATGGATCTTCATGTATTTGTACTGGTTGGATAATAAGATCCTCATTTGGTTGGAGAAGAGGATCCACCTCCGTTCTTGGGTGTGTTGTCAGCGTTTGCGATTTCTTCTGAACAGTTTTACTTATGATGGCCTATGATGTGGAAATGCATTAGATGAAAAAGTAGCCCAGGATTCAACATTTTTGTGTGTGTTTTCAGAGTGGGTCGAAGTTGATGCACTGCTTGTGGATAGTATTGGGAATGGATCTTCATGTATTTGTACCGGTTGGATACTAAGATCCTCATTTGGTTGGAGAAGAGGATCCACTTCCGTTCTTGGGTGTGTTGTCAGCGTTTGCAATTTCTTCTGAACAGTTTTACTTATGATGGCCTATGATGTGGAAATGCATTAGATGAAAAAGTGGCCCAGGATTCAACATAATTATTATTTGTGTGTGTTTTCAGAGTGGGTTGAAGTTGATGCACTACTTGTGGATAGTATTGGGAATGGATCTTCATGTATTTGTACTGGTTGGATACTAAGATCCTCATTTGGTTGGTGAAGAGGATCCACCTCTGTTCTTGGGTGTGTTGTCAGCGTTTGCAATTTCTTCCGAACAGTTTTACTTATGGCCTATGATGTGGAAATGCATTAGATGAAAAAGTAGCCCAGGATTCAACATTTTTGTGTGTGTTTTCAGAGTGGGTTGAAGTTGATGCACTGCTTGTGGATAGTATTGGGAATAGATCTTCATGTATTTGTACTGGTTGGATACTAAGATCCTCATTTGGTTGGTGAAGAGGATCCACCTCTGTTCTTGGGTGTGTTGTCAGCGTTTGCAATTTCTTCCGAACAGTTTTACTTATGGCCTATGATGTGGAAATGCATTAGATGAAAAAGTAGCCCAGGATTCAACATTTTTGTGTGTGTTTTCAGAGTGGGTTGAAGTTGATGCACTGCTTGTGGATAGTATTGGTAATGGATCTTCATGTATTTGTACTGGTTGGATACTAAGATCCTCATTTGGTTGGAGAAGAGAATCCACCTCCGTTCTTGACTGAATTTCCCCAACTGTTGCAAGAGACTCAGCCAAATACTGCCACACTGAATCATGTTCCTGAAATAATGAGATAATTGAATAAGCAACAAAAAAAATCACTAAGAACCCCTCCCCTCACTACCATTTGCCACAAGTCTAAAATATTACTTGGTGTCCCCCAGATGACCACATTTCAAATATCTGGTATGTCCACGCCAACTTGCAAGGCGGCCGTTGCAACTACCACTCTGATGGTCCTGTCGGACATGTTGGAAGCAAAATCCTCCAAAATGCTGCTTAAATCTTGTTGCAGCAATGATGAATGATATTGCGTGACCATCAAGGATGCATCATCTTCTGAACAGTTTTACCATGATGGCTTATCCGCTCTCTGATGGTCCTGTCGGACGTGTTGGAAGCAAAATCCTCCAAAATGCTGGTTAAATCTTGTTGCAGCAATGATGAATGATATTGCGTGACCATCAAGGATGCATCATCTTCTGAACAGTTTTACCATGATGGCTTATCCGCTCTCTGATGGTCCTGTCGGACGTGTTGGAAGCAAAATCCTCCAAAATGCTGCTTAAATCTTGTTGCAGCAATGATGAATGATATTGCGTGACCATCAAGGATGCATCATCTTCTGAACAGTTTTACCATGATGGCTTATCCGCACTCTGATGGTCCTGTCGGACGTGTTGGAAGCAAAATCCTCCAAAATGCTGGTTAAATCTTGTTGCAGCAATGATGAATGATATTGCGTGACCATCAAGGATGCATCATCTTCTGAACAGTTTTACCATGATGGCTTATCCGCTCTCTGATGGTCCTGTCGGACGTGTTGGAAGCAAAATCCTCCAAAATGCTGGTTAAATCTTGTTGCAGCAATGATGAATGATATTGCGTGACCATCAAGGATGCATCATCTTCTGAACAGTTTTACCATGATGGCTTATCCGCTCTCTGATGGTCCTGTCGGACGTGTTGGAAGCAAAATCCTCCAAAATGCTGCTTAAATCTTGTTGCAGCAATGATGAATGATATTGCGTGACCATCAAGGATGCATCATCTTCTGAACAGTTTTACCATGATGGCTTATCCGCACTCTGATGGTCCTGTCGGACGTGTTGGAAGCAAAATCCTCCAAAATGCTGGTTAAATCTTGTTGCAGCAATGATGAATGATATTGCGTGACCATCAAGGATGCATCATCTTCTGAACAGTTTTACCATGATGGCTTATCCGCACTCTGATGGTCCTGTCGGACGTGTTGGAAGCAAAATCCTCCAAAATGCTGGTTAAATCTTGTTGCAGCAATGATGAATGATATTGCGTGACCATCAAGGATGCATCATCTTCTGAACAGTTTTACCATGATGGCTTATCCGCTCTCTGATGGTCCTGTCGGACGTGTTGGAAGCAAAATCCTCCAAAATGCTGGTTAAATCTTGTTGCAGCAATGATGAATGATATTGCGTGACCATCAAGGATGCATCATCTTCTGAACAGTTTTACCATGATGGCTTATT